>NC_051076.1:78391884-78991884 GCF_004664715.2 Peromyscus leucopus
AATTTATACATCAATTTTTAGTTAAAAAATACAATTTAAACGATGCACTTTTGTTGAATTTTGTGAATCTGTATTTGCAATATGATAAGGCTATGGTGTCTTTTCCAGCTTTTTTCACCCTATGTATTTCTAGCCTAGGAGAGATGTATAAGTCAGAGTTCTTTAGAGTAATAGAACTTATAGAATAAATATATATGTACATTATAGAATGAATATATATATAGATTATAGAATGAATATATATATCCATATATATATATATATATATATATATATATAGAGAGAGAGAGAGAGAGACAGAGAGACAGACAGAGAGACAGAGAGACAGAGACAGAGAAACAGAGAGAGAGAAGAGAGTGAAACAGAGAATGAGAGTTTATTAGAATGTTGTACAGGCTATGGTCCAGCTAATCCCCAAATGGCTGATTATGAATGAAATGCCTAAGAATCTGGTAGTTGCTCAGTCCACAAGGCTGGATGTCTCAATTGGTCTTCACTAGATCCTGGAATCCCAGAAAAGTAGGCTCTAGTGCCAGTGGAGGAATAGACTTGTTAGTAAGGTAAGAGAGAGTAAGAAGGCAAAGAGCAAAAGCTTCCTTCTTCGATGTCCTTATATAGGTTTCCAATAGAAGATTTGGCCCATATTATGGGTAGGTTTTCCCAACTTGATTATCCTGAATTAAAGATGTGTCTTTCCACCTCAAAGACCCCGATTAAAGACGTGCATTTTCTTAACTCTAAAGATCTGGATTAAAGACCCATCTTCCTACCTCAAATATCCATAATAGAAGTGGATTTTCCTACTTCAAATTAAGGGAAAAAAACTCACAAGTATGCCCACAATATTTGTGTTCTAGTTATTTCTTAATGTAATCAAATTGAAAAATCAGTAATAGACGTCATAAGGGGGACAGGAGAAGAGATTCAAATGGCAGTATGAAAGACGGACAGGAAGCACTGACCTTTCTATAGTTAACACATTTGTGGATGGTTTGTTAATGCATGCCCCAGGTTCTCAGCAGGGGCTGGACCTGAAATTGCTGCAAGGCCCTCTGCATTCTACTTGCCATCCTCCAGCTCCTCAAAGGCCTGTGCTCAACTATGTGACAAAGTTTCCAAGCTTGTGTGTATGTTGGGGAGGGTACACAGAAGCACCAGCATGGAGATCAGAAGACAGCCTTAGGTGGTATTCTACAAGTGTCATGGACCTTATTTGTTGAGATAGGGTCTCTCACTGGTACAGAACTCACCAAGTAGGCTAGCCCAGATGGTCAGTGAACCCTAGTTATTGACCTGTTTTGTCCCCTCCAGCACTGTGATTACAACCACACACCATCACACAGTTTGTTGGGATCTAATCCAGGTCTCTCTGTTTGCTTGAAAAGCATTAACTGACTCAACATCTCCTGTTCCAGACTTTCCCAGCCCTTGAAGGACACTATGAAGGTGAACGGCAATAGGAAAGTGCATGTTTGTGGCTTCTGGCCTGTCCTTGCCATCTCTTGTCATCCCCTCCCCACTGTGTGTCTCAAGAGTCATTGTCCAATGCATAGACAAGTGCCTAATGATAGCTTTTTATCAGTTCTCACATTTCCATCAGAGGACATCCTGTTAAAACAAATCTTCACACATCTCTTAACAGTCTACCTATCTGATTAAAATACCACCAACACACCAACATGCACAGTCTACAAAAACATAACCTTAAAAACATTTTACTAGGCTACAACTTAGCAAGGCCATCCTGAAGTTGCAGGTTCATTAGCTTCACAGTAAAATCACCTCCATCACAGTAATGTATTCCTCTTACCCAGAGGCTGCACTGTTTTAGGAGTTAGTGTTACTTGAGTAATGGGGTAATAAATAAGTTTACAGGCTGAGGAGATAAAGTGCTTGTTTTATAAACACCAGGACCTGAGTTCAGATCCCAGAACTGTTGTTAAAATGTTGTACTTCGTAGCATGTTCTTGTAATGTTATTCCTGGGGATATGGGGATGGGTGGATACATGGAGCTTGCTGTTAGGTAGCAATGGCTTGCCTGGAGACTTCCATGCCAAAACTTTTGTTAAAAAATTACACACACACACACACACACACACACACACACACTAAAGGAGGAGAACAAGGGCAGCTCGTGAGAAACAATACCTTACATTGACCTTTGGGCTCCACACACACACCCCTACATACACACTTACACAAACACCTGCATACATACTCAAATGCCTACATATATACTCATAAACCTGTACACACATCTGTATACATACTTATACATCTGTATACACATATTCCTGTACACATACTCACAGCCCTGAACACACATACCTGCACACATATTCAAATATGTACTCACACAAACACACACAGACACAACTACACACAAGGGGTATTCAAAGCATGATTTGAGGGAAGGATTACACCATGTTTTAAATTTAGAATATAGTCTGGACATGAATACCCTGTGGAATATCCATTGAGACACCTGGTAATAGAACTTCCTGTTCTACCTAAAAGTTTGCTCGGGACACATTTGTTAAACACTTGTGTCAAATATCATGGGACCTGCAGAGCTGAAAGACATACATTTTTCACTGCAAAGTGTCTTCTTTGCAGATTAAAAACTAGGCATTTGCCAATTCATACTGGAAGACGAATTCTTTATGGTATATAAATGCAAAACATATCCATTTGTACTACCTCTGTAGCTCCTGTGTAGAAGACTTGAGACTCATTAACAACGATGGCACAGACAAATCCTGTGTAAATAAGATGCCCTCTGAGGACTTCTCTAGAATTGCTCATGTTTACTCTGTCATGTTGTGGTCAGTTTGGAAACTTATGAGTGTAGTTCAACTATTTTTGTGTTTTTATTTATTTCTGGCATTTAGAGGACATAACACAGAGTTTGCAGTTAGAGAGTTAATATCAGATTCTCAAATACAGTCCACACCAGCTGGATGGCTTAGAGCAAAGTTTTTGCATTACATGGGCTCATTTGTAATATCTGTAAATAGATAGGTTTGGAAGACAGCTGTCTCCCGTTCAGTCTCCCAGCAACTGAGCTAAAGTTTAAGGACAAGTGTTTGGGGGAAGTGGGCTAAGGAGATGAACAGGAGTCAGTACACGAGTATCTCTGTTTTATTTCAACTTGTTTTGTTTTTGCCGAAGAGAATGACAAATCAAATACCATGCCATCCCTTCCTGGATAGACAGCATTCCAAGATAACTGGATAGGCATAAGAAGTTTTCAGTCTTAGAATGATTCCAGTCTACAACTTTTACTCACATCTCACAGAGATCTTACTGCTCCATAAAGGTCTGTAGATTCTGTCATCATCTATAGACTCTGTCATCTTCTATCTCATTACTTCATTCCACCTTCCTCCTAGGTCCTAAAGAACTTCTAGTCTGTCAGTCAAGGGGGAATACATAGGGAATCTTGAGTGAAATTGTTAAAAGCTCATGCTTAGAGTAGAGCTTGTGTCCCGTCCATTTATGCTCAGAAGACTGGAGTGCTCTCCTTGGGGCTGTACTCTGTGTGGTGGCTAGCCATTAACTGTCAATTGACAAGGCTGGTGCCACTCTGGAAGAGAGCTTCAATAAGGAGCCACCCACTTTAGGTTGCTTGTGGGATGTCTGTGGGAGATTGGCTCAATTAATTTGTGAGGGAAGACGCAATTCGGTCTGTATAGCACCATTTCCTAGGCAAGGAGTCCTGAACTATTTAAAAGTGGAGAAAATGAGCTGAGTGCAAGCAGGTAAGCCAGCAACATGTTTGCATCCTTCTCTCCCTCCTCTTCACTGTCGAAGCGGCCAGCTGCTTCAAGGTCTTGCTGTGTGATTTCCCTGACATGATGGACTGTAACTTGATAGATGTAACTTGATGTAATATGATGGAATTATGTGCCAATAAACTCCTTCTCCTCTAAGTTGCTTTTTGTTAGGGTATTTTATCAAAGTGAGAGGAAAGAAACTAGACCGTCCTGTGTTGTTTCTGATTGCTTGTCTGCACAGGACACTTACATTCTTTTCTATCTCTGCTCCACCCCCTCCCCATCATGAACACTTTCCCAGGACCCAGCTCTTCTTTTTGTCAGTTGCAAACTAAGCTTTCTACATTTTCTCACCACAAAGAATATCATATCACATTGTACATGTTTAAATGTCCATCTGTCTGAGAACTGAAGGTCTGGTTTCTCTTTTTACCATTACTAAAGGGTAAAATTGTTTCTGGTAGGAGGATACATGAGTTCCTGCATGTGGTACAGGAAGAACACTTACTATTTGGAGGGTGAATCCTACTCAGAACACTTGCTGTACACTAATTTCATATCCAAGTGAGTGGATAATGGCCATCTATTTTGTAGGCTGGAATATTTTCAAGTAATAGTTGGTGGGTGCATGCGGCATAAACTTAAACATGGACAAGGAACAGAAAATGGTAGGAACTGATTGGGATTGAGCACTTACTGTGTACTGAACTTGAAATGAGTCCTAAAGTTTGGAATTATTCTTTAACATCCCATTATACAACAACTGAAACTTGAAATAATATAAAAAAACAGGTTATAAAACTCATAACTGGGCTGGTGAGAGAGCTCATCAGGTAGAGTGTTTACTTTGCAACATGAGGACCCATGTTTGGTCCGTTGAACCTATATAAAAGTAAGGTGTTGGTGTGCCCTTGGAATCTCTATGCTTAGGAAGCAGAGACAGGGGCATGCCTAAGGCTTACTGGCCAGCCAGTTTAGGCCAAATTAGTGACTCAGGATAATGAGAGACCACCATTTCAAAATCCACAATGAATTATATTTAAGGAATGACACCTGAAATTGACCTCTGTATTCCATATATTCATTCACACTTCTGCATGCACATATATACACATGCATTCACACAAATCTATATTCACATACATGCAAAATTTCATGTATACACACATATGCAAACACAAATGTATACACATGAACAATGCATAGTCAGTAATTCCAGTGTTTTAATTCAAAATTGCTTAGTTGATCCAGGTATGGTATTATAGGCCTATAGTCTCAGGTCTCAAGAGGCTCATTTGGGAAGACACTAATTCTAGCTTGAGCTACATAGGGAGACCCAGATTGTAACAAACCAACAAGTAAAAATAAGAGCTACAAAAACTTAAATAATTTTCCATTTTATACTATATTCCATGACCTGCATTCTTAAGGTCATTTCTGTAGGGCTGTAACTCCAGACTTAATCTATGGAGGAGAAAATGAACCAAGCTAAATGCAATTTGGGTTTGCTTTGGACTGTATGGCTTGGGCAGAAGCTGTGTTGGGAGGAAAACTAGAACCGTTTTATCTGGAATGAACTCTCAAGACTTGTGGTAGTGGTCTTCTCTTTGTATATCACATCTAATGAAAATGGCATGGGTCATTGCTTAGCTTCCTCACCTCATGGTGATTTAATACAAGAGTTGTAAGATCACTGAGTGATGTAGCTGTAAGTTTCCCTGTGTCCTGCCTAGTCCTACAGATACTCAGACCCAAGTGAATACACAGAGGTTCATATTAATTATGAATTGAATAGCCTGTAGCTCAAGCTTCTTGCTAACTCACTCTTATATCTTAAACTAACCCAATTCTATTAATCTATGCTTTGCCATGTGTTCCATGGCTTTATCTGTCTGCTGGCATGCTGTTCCTTGGGCAGTAGACTGGTGTCTCTCTCCACCTTCCTCCTGTCTCTCTGCTTGGATTTCCTGCCTGCCTCTAAGCTGCCTTGCTATAGGCCCAAAGAACTTTATTTACTAGACAATGGGAGCAACACATATTCACAGTGTACAGAAAGACAAACCACAGCAGAGTGAGCTCTGCCATTACATTTCTAGAAATGATCTGCAAATTGAGGAATTCATTGAGCAATAATGGATCTATTCTCAGCATCCAAGTTTTCTATATTTGTGAAATGCCATTTCCTCAATGATAGGATGATTTCCTCAAGATGATAGGAATGACATGATTCTGGTTGTTGTGTGCCAGTGAGCTGACATAGAGGCCAGTAGTTATTGGCATGAATGAAGACAACAGAACTCTATCTCTTGAAAATTCATTTGCTTTTAATTTTTGACTTTTAAAAAGTGTGTTTTAGTCTGTTTTTGGTGCATGTGATAATTGTGCAGCTGTGTGTATAGGAATGCACACACATGCTCACATGCAGTGACCAGAGGATATTGCTAGTGTACTGTTCTGTTGTGTTTTACCTTATATCCTGGAGACACTGAGAAAGCCCCAGAAACCCTTCTGTAACCTTTCCCCACAGTATTTGTGTCACCAGATTAAAAAAAAAAAGGCATGTTAAGTTTTTTACATGGGTGTGAGGATTCAAATTCAGGTACTCATGCTTGCATAGAAAGAACTCTTACCCCTGAGCTGTAACTCTAGCTCCATTTTTTTGACCTTTCTAATTACAAAATGGAAATTTTTGTAGCTTCCTACTGACTTGTGGGGGTGCTCAGCAAAGTCATGGCCCTCCTCTTTCCTGTAATTCTTTTCAAAGTTGAAACTCCATAAAGCTGTAGGGGGTGAGTGATCCTATATGTAACATGCCTGCAATGGGTCTGGTATAAAATAGAAACTATGGCATTAATGGTAGACACTGTATAAAGTAGTGAGGTGGAATTCCCTAGGTGACCATTGCATGCACTGATAATGTACATGCTAACTTTATATCTTCAGCTCCATGAAGGACAGCACTCTTCTCCATTGTTCTTTCTAATTCTTGACAGGCTTCTCCTTCCTAATATTTGGTGACAAGTGGCCTGAACTTATATAGAAACTTTTTGGGTATTTGATTTTCCTTTTTTCAACAGGGTCTCATGTAGTCCCAGACTGGCCTCAAACTGACTATGCAGCTAAAGATGGTCTTGAGCTTCTGATCCTCTGCATCTACCTCCCAGTGCTAAGAGACAGGTATATAGCATAATGCCTAGTTTATGGAGTATGCAGAATGGAGCCCATAGCTGTGCACAGATGAGTCCAACACTCTACCAACTGAGCCACACCTCTTTCCTTCCTTGTATAATTTTTGAAGTGAATATTTAATTGACCATGGTAGCTATATTTAAGGATTTCTTGTTACCATAATTTTGCATTAACATAGAGAAAAGAGTATTTTTATTATTTTCCTTGATGTCTGACTTACTCGTTATGAGATGTGTAAATATAAGTCCTCAACTAGCTACAGAAGAGTCAGTCTCAAGTTACAGTGTATTTAAAAATATCCCTGCATCATGCTCAATCTTCTTTTAAAAATGTGTGTATTTCATTTTAAGAAATACGATCTTTTTGTTTTCTAAGCTTGGAACTCCTAGGCTCAAACAGTTCTCCTGCTTCAATCTCCTGAGTACCTAGCACTACTGGAGCATCCAGTCAGGTTTCTTTTATAAAGATTTGTGTTTGCATGTGAGGAGATGAATATGCATATGAAGGTGTGTAATCATGCAAATGTGAAATAAAATGGAGGTCAGAGGTCAAACTCTAGTGTTGTTTCTTATGTGCTGTGCAGGTAGTTTTTCAAGACAGGATCTCTCTCTGGGACCTGGAGTACATCATTTGGCTGGGCTGCCTGCCAGCAAGTCTTTACTTCCTACTTCTGCCTTCTCACACTGGGATTACAAACATGCACCACCACACCTGTAGTTTTGGCTTCTCTTTTAAAAAGAGCCACAGCTGCCCTTTCTTATGCTCCTGACATTGACGAGGAAGCATGCTTCCCAAGTATCCCCGGGTCCGTGGCATGCAAAGACCCCATAACACATGGAGATCAGTACACAGGGTGAAGCAAAGTGCTCTCCACACCAGGAGGCAGAACAGCCATGCATGGTAGAGCACCAGGGGCTCAGCTCTGAACGCGCAGCATCTTCAAGAAGAAGAAATCCACTGTAGAGGCAAAGATGGGAAGGGCCTGTCTATGTAGACTTACAGAAAGCAAATATTTGGGAAGAAATTTATGTTTTAAGGTTCTTTCTTTTCAATGGCTTTTCTTTCTTTTCAATGGCTTTCTTGGGAGTCATGTCTGAGTTGATAGGAGATGTCTTGGGAGAATGAGTTATGTTATTCAGGGATGAGGATGGTGTATGGCAACTTTCCAGATGAATGCCCTGATCTCAGACAATCAGTGGTAGGGATACAGCTTTTCTGGGTGTGTATTTTTCTTTGTCTTTTTTAAAAATGTGGTAGATATACAATAGTTATATATAATCCCTCAGGTGTGTGCAGATGTGTATGTATATGAACAGATGTACAGTTCAGAGAACAATCTAAACTGTCAATCTTTAAGTGTTGTCACTTAAAGCCTTGATTTTTGAGGTAAGATCTCTCTCAGTGATCTGGGTAAACCGGCTACCCAGGGAGGTCCAGGAATTCCCTTATTTCTACCTCTATGGTTCCAAGATTCCAAGTGAATACCGCAATTACCAACTAATGTTTTGGGTTTAAGGGATTGGACTCAGCTACTCATACTTGCAAGGCAAACATTTTACTGACTGAGCTATCCCCTAAGCCTTTGAACACACACACACATACACACACACACACACACACACACACACACACACACACACACACGCATGCACGCACGCACGCACGCACACACAGTTTCTTATTTGTTTCCATAGTTTTACAGTAGGAATATAAATAGCGAAGCTGCAAAACTATAGCTCTGACCTTGGCACTTGAAAAGGTGAGGTCTAAATAAAACTATTTCGCTGTCTGAATACTATCATTACCTCTAATAAGAGAGAACATCACAAGGACGTTTCCAATTGTACCTTAGGCAATCAATTATCTGCCAGAACTATGCTCAAACTATTTCTCTCAGATATGAAACCATGGATCCATCTGCCCTGTCTGGTCACATTATCTATCTGCTCTGTTTGGGTAGAAATTTATCCTGAAGAGCCCCGATGTGTCTACGATTGTCCTTTTCACTGGGGAGTGCAGTACTTTGCGTGAATTCCTGAGAGTAACCCTTCAACAGCAATGCTCACTTTTCTGGTTGCTGTTTTTAACACAGACACACTTTGCTGCCTCAAAAGCATCTTTGTGTGCATAAGAATTGAATCTCCTTCTTGATGAAGACATGTCATTGTCTCCTCTCTTAAGAGTTAATGTTGGGCTTGCCTATATCCTGGCCATGGGCTAAGCCTTAGCAAGGCAGGTTCTTAAGCTCTGCCAAAGATGTAAAAGGAAGAATTGTTTCTTTATTTAGGTAATGCTCTTGTTCTTAGAATCCCTACTCCCTAGTATAGTTGCTATAAGCTGCAATGAGGTTTGTGTGGATCTCTAGGCATTTTTGAGTTCTAAGAAAGTTTTCCTTTCTCTTCTCGTTTGCCTTTCTCTGTTGGATATTGGCCGGAGTCTAAGGATGTGTTCCCTGGTGCTCAGGCTTTCTCATTCCTTCTCCGAAGTTCCCCTTACTACCATGTGGCCATCTGCCATGATGTGGCTAAGCTCCATGTCTGCTTAACTCAAACAGAATGTTTTTTTTTTTCCTTTATCTTTTCCATTCTCCTCTGAGCAGCTACTGAGATTTTTAAGCTTCGCCTGCCTTGGGGATTTCCTTTTTAAATTTTTTTCTAAACATAATATTTTTATTGATTATTTGGGAATTTCATAGAAATTCTTTGAGCTTCCAATTAAATCCATTCTTAAATTATTTTATTAAGGATGCTAATAACCCCAAGAGGAAATCTTTATTTCCCTGGCATCATTTAATGACCACAAAGAGATTCCTCTAAAACTCCAGTAATATTATATGTGTGCCTTGTAGTGGGTAGCCATTCCAGCTTTGGTCTGGAAGTTCCAACCCCCAATGAGGGTTTGGTAACTATCACACCTACAAGGTGGGGCCAAGAGAGGGCCCTGAAGACCTGAGATCTGGATGCACCTCCTTCTCTTGTTTCCTGGACCCTGGTTGCTGGAGGTATACTGAACAGGGTTCTCCAGAGAACACTGCCAGACTACACTGCATCTTTCCCAGACCCTGCAACCTACCTATCCCTTCATTTGTAAGTTACACCACTAAATAAATCTCCCTTTTAACTATGTGGAGTGGCCTTAATAATTTCACCAATAGTGTCTATTCATGGGAGTGCTTGTATATGCAATCACATGTGCGTAAGGAGGTCAGAAATCAATGCTCTCCATGTTACTTTTTGAGACAAGGTTTTACCAAAACTGGAGCTCTTCAGTTCATCTGGGATTACAGGCATGCACTGTCATGCCCAGCTTTTTACATGGGTTCTAGCCATCAAGCTCAGGTCCTCACACCTGTATGGCAAGCACTCTACTAATAGCCATCTCCAAACCCTACCAACAGCTGCCTTTTCATGTTCTTTTAGGCACTCAGTTTCTCCACAGCAGAATATGCTGTGATTCTCCTGTGGGTATTTTCCTCTGCTAATCTAGAATATTCAGAGAACACAGAAGGTCATATCTTGTGCACTGGTTGGAAGAAATCTCTTTGGTTTGAGTACTACTGGTATTGCAGAGGCAGAGATTTCCATAGAGTCTATTGGCTTTCTTCAATTAAGCTTTTAGCAACTATAGGAACTTTTAACTAATAGTCTTTAATTGTGTATGTTTAAGTGTGTATGCATGTGTTAATGTGTGCACATGTGTGTGTACATGGAAGCCAGAGGACAACCTTTACTTTTTCCTCAGTCACCATCCACCTTGTCTTTGGAGACACTTGCATGGAACTCATTAGATAGGCATGTCTGGTTGGTCTGGATCCAAAGTTCTTCCTGTCTACCGTCCCCATGCTCAGATTACAGGCATGTGTCACCAGTCCTGGTTTTCTCCTGAATTCTGAGGAGTTGAACTCTCATCCTTGTGCTGACACAGTAAACACTTTGCATGCAAAGCTACCTGCCCAGCTGAGTGGGTGATTTAGAAACAGAGAAAAATCCATGTACTCCAGGGATTTGTGGTCTAATGGGAGTCCAAAGGATGGACTGAAGGATTAGCATGTACAGTGATGGGGCAGAAAGGGCATCTGCTAACATTTACTGAGATAGTAGATGGTTTCCTAGAAGGAACCTTGAACTTCAGCCTGTATCAGTGCAATGGTTGTCTATTTGTTTGCTTGATAAAGGATTTTGTTCTGTAACCTGGCTCTGCCACATATTCACGGATATCCCCCTGTAGCTAGAGTTTTCCTGCTTTGCCCACAGTCAGGACAAATCTTTGTCACCCACCAGTCCCACAGCCGCTCAGACCCAAACAATTAAACTAATTAAACCAATTAGACTTATATTGCATACAAACTCTATGGCCGTGGCAGGCTTCTTGCTACTGTTCTTATAGCTTAAATTAATCCATTTCCATAAATTTATATCTTGCCACATGGCTGGTGGCTTACCGGCGTCTTCACATGCTGCTGATCATGGCGGCGGCTGGCAGTGTCTCCCTGCCTCAGCCTTCTGCTTCCCAGAATTCTCCTCTCTCCTTGTCCCACCTACTTCCTGCCTGGCCACCTACTTCCTGCCTGGCCACTGGCCAATCAGTGTTTTATTGACCAATCAGAACAATTTGACATACAGACCATCCCACAGCATCCCCCTACCATAGTTGCTGGTGTGTCATCATATGCCACGTTTCCCAAGTTGTTTTAATTAACAAAAACATTATTTTCAGAAATAATAAATATCATCATTTTCTTTGGAGTTACTTGCACTTATTTTTCCAACTGCCCTTCTACATTTCAGCCTTCCTTTCAATAGATTATTGTGCTGCATCTTCATTTTTAACTAAGAAAAAATTAGAAATGTTGTTAGATGTAAGGTAGGAGCCAATCAGGCTCCACTTATCTGTAGTGTCAGGGCCAATGAAAAGCACTTTAAGGATAGCAGGTCTGGGAATCTGTAACAGGTGGTCCCAGGAAAGAAAGACTAACATCCCAAAGCAAAGCCACCTTTAACATTGACTCTGTAATATCTGATTCTACAGGAGAGTCAGAGGGCATGTCTGTTAGTCTGTAAACTCCCCAGTTGTTCGGGTTCTAAAAGGATGTCAAGTTCTTCCCCCAAGGACCTCAGGTTAGAGGCATCAGTTAATTAAATGTGACCCTTCCCAATAACTCCCAATATCTGAGTCACATGCTAGCAGGCTCCTTCCTCACTTTCTCTCAGTACAAGACACCTACCTCTTTTTACCATAAATGTCTTAAAGCCAGGGCTATATAGAAAATCTGTCTTGAAAAACAAAACAACAACCAACAAACCAAACAAACAAATCAAGATAGTAAAACAAAAGAAAAAAAGCAAGCGCAGGAAACAAGAGCAGGAAAAGGTTGAAGGGTTTAGGGTGCATAGATGAAAACCAGAGAGAAAGTAGCAGATCTGCAGAGATAAATCCTTACATTGAAGTCACAGAACCGGAAGCTATAGAGAGAGTTCAGTGGGTAATAGTGCATTTGCCATAAAGGACTAAATGAAAATCTCCAGGACCCACATAAAAGCCAGAGAGTGTTTCTGCTCTGGACTGTCACAGGCCAGCTAGCCTATGGCTTATGCTGTGGAAAGACAACAAGGGACCCTAGATCAACCAAGGAGAGAGATGAGGACAGACACCTGAGTTGGTCCTCTGACCTCCATATGCAAACCTTGGAATACTGTGTGGCTAGGTTTTATCAACTAGAACCAGGCTAGAGTCATCTGAGAGAAGGGAACTTCTTGTGAGAATGCCTCCTTAAGATTAGTTTATGGCTGGGCGGTGGTGGAGGCAGAGGCAGGAGGATCTCTGTGAGTTCGAGGCCAGCCTGGGCTACCAAGTGAGTTCCAGGAAAGGCACAAAGCTACACAAGAGAAACCCTGTCTCGAAAAACCAAAAAAAAAAAAAAAAAAAGATTAGTTTATAAGCAATCCTGTAGAATATTTTCTTGAATAATGTTTGACATGGGCAGCCCATTTTAGGTGGTGCTATCTAATGGCAGATGGTACTGAATGGTATAATAGAGCAGCCAGGAGAAGCCACGAGGAGCAATACAGTAAGCAATATTGCCTCGTGGCCTCTGTATCAGTTTTTGAGTCCAGATGCCTGCCTTAAGATCCCACCCTAACTTCCTTGGATGGTGAACTACAAGCTCAAGATGAATTAAAACCTTTCCTCCCAAAGTTGCTTTTGGTCATGGGGTTTTGTTACAGCAACAGAAACCCTAACTTAAACATGGAACACACTGGTGTGAAAAATGCAGACAGACAGACAGACAGATGGACAGACAGGCAGGCAGGCAGGCAGGCAGATACACACACACACACACACACACACACACACACAAGTACAATCTAAGAGACAACAAATTTACATTGTAAAATTATCCTAAATCTATAGAAACTGCAAGTGGCATCCAATTCTACAAGTGGAGTTGAAGATGTGAGTTTTATGAAAAACATAGCTTTGTCTGAAAACATAAAAGTAGATCGCCAGCCCCTCTTCAACCACTGTGAAGCTTTGCTCACCTTCATGGCATGCAGTAGAGGCTCCTAAGATCTCTCAGGGAGGATTTTTTCCATCAGATTCTCTCCTGAGGAGGTCAGTGGCTTCTACCTCAGGGAGCAATCCAGGAGCTTCAAAGATGGTCACCACCACTTTCTAGGAATTTAATCTTGGCTCATCCACCAGCTGCCTTGTTTTCTCCTCCAATATGGCCTGTATCCAGTTTAACTGTGAGCCAGAGATAGCCCTTTCTCCTTTAGGTTGTTTTGGTCAGGTGTTTTGTAACAGCAATGAGAAAATTAACTAAGACAAGCATGAGTATCTGAATACCAGGAAGTGTCCATCCTGGGAATAACCTTAGGAATGGCCAGAAAGGGTAAAGTCACTTTCCCAAAGTAACACAGGTACTAGTTGTGGCCATACTGCAAACAGTTACCCACTTCATTTCTAGAGTTCATGATCTTTGTGAAATATTTACAATTTTATTGTGTTGGTGTGTGTGTGTGAATGCGTGTATGTGTATGTGTGCACACACATATGCACTTATATGACTGTATTTATGTGATTGAGTGTGTACTACAGAATAAATGTGGAGGGTGGAGGAGAACGTGCAGCAGCTTGTTCTCTTCTTCCACCATGTAAGTACCAGGGGCCAGACTCATGTCATCGGGCTTAGCAGCAAATGCCACCACTCACTGGTTCAGAGTTCTCAGCAGTCAGGCAAATGCACACATGCTGACTGGATGTAATTTTCCTTTCATGCTCATGAGAAAACAGCAGTGGCAATGTCTTTCATGGGTTTGTCCTCCTATGACAGTAGGTGTGTTTGGAGATGACTACTCATACCAGTTGACATTCACATGTGTGGATGCACACCAAAGTGCATGACATAGATTCGGAAGATGATATTTTTCCAGGCCAGCACTTTACCAATGGAGATATCAGGTGTTAGAAAAAATATATGATGCCTTTTGTGTTCAGTGTTTAGGGCACATACCATGACACTCTTATTTACCTCTGCTTCAGAAAGTGTACATGAATACCAGAGAGAGTTGTGTGAATATAAGTATAACCTTGAATTCACTCCAAAGTATAAAAAATTCCAACTCTCTCAGGCTTTAGAACTTGGCTGGAAATGAATTATTTGAGGCACCCCTCACAGTTGATCATGACGAACGGTACCTTCATATTCCTGGGATGGGACATTAGTCACAGGGGCAGAAGTCAGCTAGGGTGACAAGCTTGTACTCTATCTTGAATGATGTTAGGATCCACTGAAGTGTTTTAAGCATGGTTAGGTGACATAATTTAATGCTCACATGCTTTTCAGGAACACAGGATTTTGTGTGAAGTATTAAGTATAAATTCTTATGCCTAAGATGGTTAATGTATCTTTTAAGCCACCACTTTTACATTCTTGTAAATCTGTTAGTGTTGGCTTAATGAGATTAATATTTATCAAGTCTATAGCTCTGTTAAAGCTCCAAATTAAATGACCCCTATGACCTCTTCCTGTTCTTGTATGAGCAAGCAAGAACAGTGCCTGCCCTGGCTTATGAGCATGAGGACACAGGCTGATGGTCTTATTTATATCTCTGTCCTTTGGTGAAACCATGCTTGTTGACATACATCTATAAATTAGACAGCAATTGTTAGGTGAAGATGGATGAAACTAGATACAATATTATATCAGTTACTTTCCTAAACTTGACATATATAAATGTAAGAGAATGTCCCTTTTGGCTGGAGGATATCTCAGTTGGTACAGTGCTTGCTTTGTAAGCATGAGGACTTGATATGATCCCCAGAACATCTAAAAGCAGGCATGGTGTGCACATTTGTATCCCTCATATTGAGGTGTTGACAGGCAGATTTTTAAGGCTCACTAGCTAGGCATCCTAGCCAAATAGGCAAGGAGAAAACAAAGTGGCTACTAGTTAGAAACAACCTCTGAAGTTGACAATTGGCATCACACAAGCACACAAATATATGTACACACACACACACACACACACACATCCACAAGACAGTGTCCTCATATTTTATTGCTAAAAAGACATAACAGCATGTATGAATTTTAAATTCACTAGCAAAATATATGTTGAACCATGATGCTGCTTAGAAATTTGCTAGATGCTGTGATGCAGTGTCCCATAACACACAGCCATGATTCTTAGAGGTCCTTTAGCACATTCTAAAAGGTAGACCAGTGTGTTGATGGTCCTAGCTTAGTCCACTGTAGAGGCATAGGGGCAGCATGTAAATCAGCCAACACCAGGGACAGACAGGAGGGGAGATTTTAGGATAGCTGTACCCCTGAGATGGGCCTAGAAGAATGAATGAATAAATTATAAAAGTAATGGTGTGTGATGGCTATCTTTAACTGTAAACATGACACAACTTGAATACCCTGAGAAGAGAGTTTCAAGGAGGGTCTGTCTATACTGAGCTGGTCTGAGGACATGTTTGTAGGCTTATCTTAATTGGTGTGGGAAGATATAGTCCACTGTGGATGGTACCATTCTCTAGACAGAGGATCCTTGTTTTAGTTAGGTTTCTATTGCTATCATTAAGACATAAGGAAACAGCTTATTTCAGGTTATAGTCACAATTTATAATGAAGGGGAGTCAGGGAAGGAACTCAAGACAGGAACCTGGAAGCAAGAATTGAAGGGAGGCAATGGAGTCATACTGCTTACTGTCTTGCTAACATGGCTTGCTCATCCTGCTTTCTTATGCCACACAGGACAATAGTCTGAAGGGTGGCATTGCCTCCACTGAGCTACACCCTTCCACATCAATCATTAATGAGTAAAATGCCCAGTAGAGTTCCCTACACTCCAGTCACATGGGGGCATTTTCTCCTTTGAGGTTCTGTTTTCCAAAATGACTCCAGCTGTGTCCAGTTGACAATAGCCCAAGCAGCATAGTTTCTGAACTATTTGAATGGAAAAATTAAGCCGTGTATAAGCAAGCCAGCAATTAGACAAATGTGCATTTGTTTCTCTGTGTCCTAAGCTGTGAATGTGATATGACTAGTTCCTTCAAGTTCCAGCAACTGTGATTTCCCCACAGTGATAGATGGCAACTTAAAACTGTGAGGAAAAATAAGCCCTTTCTCCCTTATGTTGCTTTCTTGTCCAGGTATTTTATCACAGCAACAGAAATGGGCATAAGTTCATGAAGTACCAGAACACTGGGCTGTAAAGGCTTTGGGGCTGTACAGGAAGGGAATGGAAGAAGCATGAGAAGGAGGCTTAAGTATGAGTTACTGACCCCTGCAGAGGGATATTCAGAGCCAAGTAAAGTTTGCCTTTCTGTCTTTCCAGCCATCTATGAGCAATCCTGTGAGGTATACAGACACCGAGGAAACAAAGCTGGCTTCTTCTATGTTGATTCTGATGGCAGCGGGCCGCTGGGACCTCTCCAGGTGTACTGCAATATCACTGGTAAGGGCCATGATTTCCAAACATGCTTAGTCTGTCCAACTGCTCATGAGATGGAAGGGAGTTTCTAGAAAGGGACACCTGAGTGAATAAAATCTTACAGGACTAGCTTCAGTGGGAGAAGGATGCTACCTTCACAAATATTAGGAATTAGCTTAGTTATTTTCAAGAAAAGGGTAGAGGGAGCTTGGTAATGGTTGTGACACTATTCTCTGAAACAAGGATGAATCACCCACTGTTCTCTGTGGGGCTTGCCAAGGTTATCTTCTCTGTTAAAGCTCAACAACAATAAGAAAAGGAGATAACAAAATAAATAAACAAACAAGAAACAATATATAAAGTTAGTGGGAAGTCCTGATTCACAAAGGGGAAAATTCGTTCATAGCTGGTTCTCTGGACTATGCCTCTGGGTGAGTCCTACCTTCTTGAGCTTCAATAGTTCATCCATGAAATGTATTACACCAAGAAGCTGTGAGGATAGCAGATAATCAGGTGTGTTGGAGCAGCAAGTAAATAACTAAAAACCAGCCCTCACGTCAAAAGGAGAAAGAGATAGTTTATTCAAGAACCAGACAGAAATGATGGACAGTGGTCTGAATATATAGGTTACCACAAATTCCATGTTCCATCATGTTAATAGTTTCATGATGATTTTTTGTAAATCAAGATATTTTTCTATATGCTAGTCAGACATCAGGTGAGAAGATTTCAGGAAAGCTGAACATCTCTGCTCTGAGCCTCACATGCTATCTGATGACTTTCTGAGACTTTAGATTCATGAAATATAGGAGCCACTTAAAATATTTCAAGAGTACTTGCCAGACAGTTGCAGGAATGTTGAGTTATACACAGAGATGGGCAATAAGTTACTGTTCAATAGGCCTGGATTTCTCAATAAATGTGCACTGGGTCTGCAACGTTTTGACTTGTCCCCAATCACTGATGTTCCAATCAATTATCTTTGTACATTGTTCATTATATGTATAGCCTCTTTTTTCTGGGAATTATAGTTCCCTTGCAAATCATCATCGCCATCATCTTCATCATTGTCATCATCTTCTTCATCATTATCATCTTCATCAGAGAGAATATTTTCTATGGAATATCCTGAGAGCATGTAACTTCTTTATAAGCTAATTGCATAGGTTTAGAAATGGCATCAGAGTTTGAGCAGGTAAAAGCCCTTGGTGCCAAGCCCAGTGATCTGAGATCAATCACTGGACCCCACATTAGGAGGAGAGAACTGACTCCAACAATATTCCCACTTGTTGTCTTCTGATTTCCACATATTCACACTGGTACCATGTTCCCTCCCCACAAGTACAATAAATGTTTAAAAGTGGCATTTCATGGTTAATTTACTCTGTAATACAATTCCACCTTCCCTAACATTGATGTGGTAGGTTTTTAAGCATTTAGCTTTGCCAGTAGTCCTTCTGTGAATGATGTCATTAACTATTGGCACCTCTCTCTCTCCCTCTCCCTCTCTCTCTCTTTCACACACACACACACACACACACACACACACACACACAAACACACACACACACACACACACACACACACACACACACACACACACATTTATTTCAAGCCCTGGTCCTCAGAGATGCCAGATGCACCCTGTAATGAAGCAACAGAGTCAGGCCTCTTGTGTCATGGAGTATTTGTGCTCTAGACTCTTCAGTGAGGCAGCCTACTTATAGAGCTCTTTCTAGACAGATAGCGCCCAAGGCACTAAGGATATGCAAGGAATGACACCATGGCTGGTCATGTGACAGTCAGCTTAGGGATGCAGCCATGTGATGCTGTAGGCAGAATGATACCATGGCTGGTCATGTGACAGTCAGCTTAGGGATGCAGCCATGCGATGCTGTAGGCAGAATGCAGTGGAGTCACAGCAGAGAGTGGTGACACAGACTGTTCAGCCATTTTCCCCACTGAATGCCAAGAACCGGACACTGGCCAAAGAGAGTGCTGGGTAGGCCTTGTTGTTGTTGAGGCCTTTCTCGTGTGTTGGTGTGTTTCCCCAGTACTTCATCTAGTGAAGAGTGGCTGTCTGTTAGCTACGTTGAAGTTACCCTGGAGCAGGAATAGCAGTTGTGCTCTTTGTTGCTCTTGGTTGTAGTGACCTAGTTCTACTCAACAACTTAGTCTAGGACTGGGTTTGACAATGTGTCCTGGTTCTTTTGAAAAATGTAACTCACACATAGCTTCTTAGTGAAAAAAAAAATATATGCAGAATTTTAGACTAGCCTCGGAAATTCTAATTCACTAAATGTACTTTTTCTAAGATTTCTAAGGTTTTTAGATGCAAATTCCCCTGACAATTGCTTTCTAAGAGGTGTTTTGGCTACAAGAGAAAGTGAAGGAGACAAATGCTTACTGCTGAGTAACAGGTGTCTCATGTGTCCAGGAGTTGGATGGCTGCCAACTGCTGACTGCAGACATTTCAGGGAGTTTAATTGGAGCTTACAAATACCATTTCTGTTAATTCCACCAGAAAAATCTAAGCAAATAGTTTTTTTTTAAAAATCTCCATCTTGTATGGAAGAAAGAGAATTTCAGAATTTCATGACTTGCTGCAGGTAATAAACCAAGCAGCTATCCACCCAGCTGGGACCATGAATGCCCTCTGGCCCAGTCATAATCCATATCCCTGAAACATTAACTGGAATTCTGTATTGCATATATCTTTATCTTAATCAACATTTTGATTTTTGTTATAAAATTAATAAATGCTTATTGTTGAAAATCTAAAGAGTGGAGAAATCTATAAAGAAATGCTAAAAACAAATCATAATCTAAAATAAAGATATTAAGTTACCAAATTCTTAGAAATGTAAATATTTTTTTCTATAAGTGGATTATGCATTTAAACACAAAATACATTTAAATCACATATTTTTATTTCGGTGTCCACATTTAAGCTTTTTCCTGTTACACTAAAACATAATTTGAATTTGAAATGTGTATATTAGAATAGCACAAAAATTTAAGCTCTCCAAAGTGACATACATATAAGAACTTAGAAGGCTTTATTCATTCAGAACTGTGCTTTTGCACCCTGCCTCTCCTGGGGTTTATTGTTTGATAGTTTATCAATTGATGGCTAAACAAAGTGTAGTTGATCTTATGACTTGCTGATTTGGTGCTGTAGCTGTGGAGGAACTAGACTTTGGGACCTTTATCTTGATGATACTGGAGAAATCAGGATTCCCCTCTTGGGGCTCCTAGTTTAATTAATTAAAGAATTTAAGAATAAAGTCAAAGAGAATCACTAGGAGAGTTTTATTATAGTTGAAAAGAAAAACATCTCAGGACATATCAAAGTTGTACATCTCAGCAGTTGCCCAGAGACGGAGAATGGAGAAGAAAAGAAACAAATGTGCTTCTTGAATTAAGGAAGCATAGGGATAAGCCATGTCATGGCAGACAGCCATATGGGGGAGGAGAAATTCAGAGAATGGGTGAGGACAGCCCAGTGGACCAGAAGAAGCATATGTGACATCTGGTCAGCATCTGATAGAGACAGTAGAGAAGAAAGAAAAGCTAGGTCTTTGGTGGGAACACTTGGCTGAGTGTTGTGTCCGCTTGTCTTGTAGGGACTGAGCTGTAGCATGGAACTGTTGGAAGGAAAAGCACGGTATTTCTGTAGAGGGATAATTATTTCGGCTTCCTCTGCAGCACTGCCTATGGTGAACCTCCCTTCTTCCAGGTGGTGCCTGGGCTCTGTGATTGACGCAACTCACTGAAGTCTCACTGAATCTCTGGAGCCCAGAGATTCTACTCTCTTGACTAGAAGCTTTTCCATGATGGGCCTTTACTGCTGCCCTGATGCTGAGTCAATAGTTTAGATGGTCATAGATAAGAATTTCTGTAATGATGATGAAGGATGAGCCTTTATTTTGAGAATCTTAAATCTTCCATGTTGTTAAATAGGAGTGGATTGTGGTGCTGTGAAACATGTAACAAAGCCACCCAGAAAGTGTGACCTGAACACCAGGGTTTATGATGGCTGTCTTTACAAATGCCCATAAGCTGAGATGGGAATTGCATATTTAAGCTTTTTTCCCTCAAGGATCTGGTATTCTGGGAAGCAAGAGAACTATTCTCCAGATCTCCTTTCCCATCCCATCCCCAGCCAACAAACTTTATAGAGAATTAAAACAGAGGCAACCAATAATTCCAAAGTTTAATCTTGGTCCTCTAGATAGGTGGTCAGTCTTGTCACTGAGATTTTCTCTGACTGTACCTCTAATCACTATCATGTTTGTATATGGTTGTTGTTCTCATGCTCCCAAGGTTCCATCTAGGTTTACATGTAACTCTGATCAAAGAATTATGAATGTGCATATGTTGAGCTATTTATAAACCATTAACAGTGTATACAACCTGCACACAAAAAGTTGTTCACCATGTGCAATTGTAGATTCATTTCTAAAATATGAAACATAAATGTGCTCTTATAATATGAGGGAATTTGCATATATTGTAAGCTTTTCTGATTTCCTGGTGAGCTTAGCTTGGGGGGCTAGGGTCCCAGAAAACTCAATTATCTGCAAAGCTATCCAGAGCTAGTAGATTTCAGATTTTTTTCTCAAGAATTCAAAGAAGAAAGCTAAGAACCTGAGATGGTGGATTTTAGAAAGAAATTAATTATAGATCCACAAATGGGCAATTGAGAGAGAGAAAGAGAGAGACAAAGACAGAGAGAGACAAAGACAGAGAGAAACAAGGACAGACAGAGACAGAAAGACAGACAGAGAAAGAGACAGAGAGGCAGAGAGACACAGAGAAAAAGTAGACATTCTACACGGTAAGAATATGTTTCCAGGGAGCTACAAGGATGGGGCATTCTAAAGGACATACAAAAGAAACACATGTTCTGAGGGTAGAGTTTTGGCCTTCTGAAGTCAAAAGGTCACCCATCAGACACTTGTGCATTTGGTTTCATTGAATCTAGAAGAGACAAAGCTGGACTGTGCATTCCTAAAGTATAATATAGACAACTGTTGCCTTTGTGACTCATGTCAGCATATGTTATCTACAGAGCAAAGCTAGCATGAATCTGGCAATATACTGCCTAGTCACATGGCATAGTCAAACATTACTTTGGGTGCTCTCTGTGAATCTATTTTTCTTTTAATATGGCTAACATTTTAACAAAGTGAACTCAAAGATGAATGTCCTCAATAATGTGGAGGGATCTCATGCAACTGAGTGACAGTCAGAAAAATACAATGGCATCCCTCCTTAAGAAGGAATTGACAGTGTGTGTTATGGACTTGAACTGCAGAAAAAACAGAGTATCTAGCCTTCTAGCCTGCCAACCTATCCTGAAGATTTTAAACATATTAAGCCTTCATATTCTGTTTCCTAACCTCTCCAAACCACACACACACACACACACACACACACACACACACACACACACACACACAGCTCACTTAGTAGGCTGAGTACCTTAGTGAGTACCCTGAGGCTGGGATGAGTGTCTCAATCCTGTATTATCCTCTCATTTTGTGTAGCTATTCACTGACACTTATCACACTTTAAGAAAACAATCATTATTTACTGATATATTCCTACTAATCTGTAAATTACTCATTAAAATATATGAGGCAGATTGAGGGGGATGGCTCAGTGGGTAAATTACTTACCAGTTGTCTTAGTTACATGGTGAAAAAAACACCATGGCCAAGGTAGTTTGTAAGAACGAGTTTATTCGGCCTTGCACTTCCAGAGGATTGTAGTTTATGATGGTGGAGCATAGATGTGGTAGGCAGCAGCAGGAAGCTATGGACTCACACCTTGAGTCACAGGCAGGAAACAGAGAACAAACTGGGAATGGGGTGTAGAACTTCAAAGTCTGCTTCCAATGATGGAATTCCTTCATCAAGGCCACACCTTCTAAACCTGTTCAAATAGTACCACAGCTGGGAGCCAGGGATTTGATTTCCAGAGCCTGTGGAAGACAAAGGACATTCTCATCAAATCACCACACCACAGAAGCAAGAGAGACCTAAATTCAGATTAAGAACATACATATGGGGACGGTGTCATACACCTGGAATCCCAGGACCGAGTGGGGATTACATTGCTGCGACCAATGGTGATGGAACACTAAGTGGGAGGGGCTTAGTGAGCACACTTGGAAACTACCCATGAGAGAGATTAGGGAGTTCCCATGGAACCCTGGTTAAGTCTCACAAGATTGTTGTTATGAAAGCACAGACTGACCTCTCTTAGTCTCTTTGGATTCCTGATTCAGCACATAATCTGCCTTCCTCCTTCACCTTTGCCAGAGTGGGCACTCAGTTGTTTGATGTTCAGCCTCCAAACCTGTGATGTAAATAAAGCTCTTCACAGACCACCCTCAGGCTTCTTGTTTAAACAATGGAAAATAGACTAATGCAGAGTGTACCACAGGCACAAGGCAAATCCTTAGGTCTACTTCTACAACTTTTTTGATGATTCCAGTGTACTGAACGTAATGAAACCACTGCCGAGTTCAAGCCGCATTTCTCCCTTTCTCCTTTATTCTATTCTACCTTATTTAATGTATGGTAGACTAAAGCCCTTTCTCGTTAAATCTGTAACAGTTTGGAGCTGTGGAACTGTAGACAAAATTATCAACTGTCTTATTAAATAAGAAACACAGAGCCAAATACAGAGTTAAAGCCTAAGAGATCAGAGCACTAGCAAAGAGCCAAGACTACCTTTAGCTTACCACTCACTGCTGTCCTTCCCCTGAGAGAGAGCTTCTCCCTGTGTGACTTGTCTTTTATTGCTTTCCTGTTCTGTCTCCTCATTGGATCTAAGCCCAACCACATGACTTCCTTGTCACTCCCTGTCTATACAGACCTCCTGGTCTCTATGGTTGGTACTGGGATTAAAGACTTGGGTCACCACACTTGGCTGTGTCCTTGACCACACAGAGACTCTGCCAGGCATGTGATCAGATGGCAGAATAAGAGCGTGTGCTGCCACTGCCGGACTTCTGCTTAATGGCTCACTTTTACTTCTGATCTCCAGGCAATTTTATTAACATACAAATAAAATCACATTTCAGCACAAATAAAATATTGCCATATGGATCAGCCTCAGTATTCAGTCTTTTTTATTTTATTTATTTATTTATTTTTTACTTATTTAATTTTTTTTTTCAATTTTAACTGGCTATGGGTCATTCTTGGGATTTGCAACTTGTGCTCTAAGTCCAGAAGGGAAACATGTTCTTCTATTCCCCTTTGCTTCCTGTACTTTCTTCACTACCAAGCGTTTCACAGTGCCTTTCATCTTCAAACATGGGAGAGGAATATGTTTTGAAGTTACACTGGAGTTTAAATTCAAAGGCTTGGATATCACAGTCATGCAACTTTGGACAAGTTATTTAATCACTATAGATTTGGTTTCTTTATCAGTAAAATAACAGTGATAAAAGTGGTTGTCTTTCAAGATTAATGTGAAAATCTCAGTATATATGCTGAAATAGTTATTTCTCTCACTACTATAACATAATACCAGACAAACAACTTAAGGAAGGAAGGGTGTGTTTGGCTCTAGATCCTGACAGGTTGGCAGTTAGTATTAACCCTTGTACACATGAATCCCAATTCTTCTAAGACAGGCAGTCTTGAAACAGTGATGTGATGTTATGTATTGGCTGAAGAATCAACCCTCACTTATGCTCACAGTTTTCTCCATGACTGAGAGCTACATATCTATCCTCACCCTAAGGATAAAACAGTAAAGTCTTCACCTGTTCTAAATGGCCAAGATATTTCTAAGACTCTAGGAATCTGGAGAGAAGTTTTCTGGAATAAAATTCTAATAAGGATGAAACATAATTAGAGGAGTGAGAATCTCTGACCATATTTCCTTAGAGCTCAAATTGTAGTCAGTTTGTGTACTTTTAAACCATTTTCCTAAGGTCTCAGTTTACAGTCAGTTTTGTGCTTTTTTTAATGGTAATGGACACTTGGTTAGCTATTAAAATATATTTATCTCCCAGCTGCACAATTTTTCTGTTGTTTAGTAAATTCCATATTTATGTGTAAAATTGTTTTTACACATAAATATGTATAAAAACTTACACAGTCACTTACAAACACATTCCCTTTCTATCTCAATAGAGCCAATGCCGGTTTCACACATGTATATAATATACAGGCATTGCGGGGAGTTTACAGAAAATGTTCAGGCAAATCTCTAAGCAAAACTTGTTTTTCATTCTCAGATAGTTCCTAATCCATTTCCAAGCCCCCTCTATAGTCTCCCAGTCTCACACCCTGGCTATTATGATGCTCCAGTTCTCTCTGCTTTGGCAGCAGCCTCTGTTGTCATTAAAACTCATCAAAGCGTGCATAATGGAGTAGGTAGAGGATTGTGATTGAGGTCTCTTCAATGTTTCTAGTCGTAATTGTGAAGAGTGATTGTGGGTAATAGATAATCATCCCAGCTATTGAAAGCAAGAAAGAACTGTGTCCACACAGTTTGGCCTCGGTTGTTAGCCTTGCTCCCTGAAGTTAGGGCAGTGGCTGTGATTTACTCCTTGAGTACATACCTGTCTGTCAGTACAAGGTGAATGAAAGTCTCTGAGAACATGAGAAGAAAAGACACTTATGGGCATTTTTTCTCCTCTTCTCATACTCTGAGTGTGCTGCAAGCATTGGACATACACATTAAAGAACAAAGTAAGTAGAACTCAGGGGTTTGTGTCATGGTATTTGTAATGCATTTTGTGCTGGCACCTTCATACTGACTTCATCCCCAAAAAATATACTTGCAACATACACACAGACACACACTCATGGATGTATTCTGTCACACTCAAACATACATATTCCTATGAGGACACAATGCACACACATATGCATACACAGAAATACAGATATATAGGCACACATACATATACACACAAATGTATGAGGGCACACACAACAGAAAGAATGTGTGCTTTCTATTGCTCTACAAAAGATTGACACAAGAACAAGATACACCAAAGTCTAGATTTCCTTTCTTAAAATCATCAGTTGTTTCGTCATCACTGCAAGATTGCTGTTTTCAAGGTGCGGAGGAGACAGGACAATCTGTAAGGTACATACTTTGAAAACACGAGGATCTAGTTTTGATCTCTAATACCTTTACAGAACAATCCAGCACTGCTTGCACCTGCTTATAATCCTAGCATCTGGGGAAACAGGATCAAATGAATCCCTAGGACTCAATAGCCAATCAGTCTAGCCCAGTAAGCAAGTTATAGGGCAATGAGAAACCTGGACTCGAATAAACAAGGTGGACAGTGTATATCCTAAGGAACAGTACTCAAGTTGTTCTTTGCATCCACACACATGTGCATGCATGTGCACATGTGTACATATTCACACATACAAAGTACTGTTGCCAAAACTATCCCTTGAGTTGAGACCATATATTGAATATACCAAGTGCTTACCCAGGGAGGCATGCTTCATTGAAGGAGTTGTAGTAGTTTCTATTTCATAAATGCATTAATAATTCTAATGAGTAGAAAACCAGGATAGTAACTACAGCTATCAAGAACTGGAATATTTGTCCTATGTTCTGTGTTTTCTGTCCCTGAAGGTTAAGATTTTCTATTGGTGTGCATTCACATGTATTGGGCCACTGCTCTACAAAAATGATGATGAGCCACAGGGAATATAGAAACAACTTTTATATTTGGGGCTGGGGATGGCTCAGTCTGCAATATCACTGCTATATAAGCCCAGAAACTGAGTGTGGAGCCCTACTCTCCACATAGAAACTAGGATGAGGATGCAAATATGTAATTTCAGTCTAGGTTGGCGGATAAAAACAGATCCCTGGAGCTCATTGCCTTGCCAATATAGCTGATCAATGAAACTAGATTCAGTGAGAGACTGTCTCATAAAGCATGATTGAATACTGTTGAGGGAAGAAACCCCATCTGCCTATTGCCACCACACATGCATGTACACATGCACATACTGCCATGTGTAAATGTGTATACACACATACACAGACAGACACATAGACAGACACACAGAAAGAGATCATTAATAAAGCCCCAACTTTGCTTCACACTGGCTGGTATTGAATTCTTTTCTATGACAAATCTAAAAGTCCCAGCTAGTTCTAAGCTGAGATCCTTAAAAGAGTAAGGGAACTCCTCAAGCTGCTGATTGCGACAGGGTGGAACTCTGCCTCTGTCCCCTACCCTGGGAAGAAGGACTTCAGCTTCTTTCACTCCTGCTCGGTGACAGCCACTCTCTGCTGTTTCTTATGTGTTAATCTATTGACCTGACAACAGGCAGCACGAACAAGCAAACTACTCACAAGACACGGAGCAAAGTAGATGGAGCAAGTGTCTTGATTTTGACACACAGACAATAATTATAATAGACAAAATATGATAATTCAAGGGATGTAGTAAGTGTAGACAGTGTTCTGAGCATCTCAGCCGATGAGGACAGTTGTCACATCTCCACACGGATGTCCTTCTGACCCATGGGTAGGAACTTGGAATTTGCACTGGCAGAGTTGGAAAGGGATGAGATGCTCTAGTCAAATCTGTGTTTTTAAAGGGCCATTCCTACTTAGGGTGAATTAGGAGTCAGGGTGAAGAAAGCTGACTATTTGGACATTCTTACTACAAGGGAAAAAAAATGACAGATTCTGGGGATGTCAGAGATTGTATCATAATTATTTCTCCTTAGTTTCTGTTTCTGTCTGTGTCTAGGGGGAAGTGGAATAATTTTTCATTACATCTATTGTACTTGTGTGCATGTGAGTGTTTGTGCAGGTGTAGAGGTCTGAGAACAACTTTTAGGAGTCAGATTTCTCCTTTTGCCATGTGTATCCCAGGAATTGAACTTGAAAACAAGTAATTGGACCCACTGAGCCATCTCACTGGCAATGCTATCTTAATGTAGTGTAGATTTTAGGATGGAGGTTGAGAGAGAGAGAGAATAGGACACATCCAGGTGTGAGTGTGGGCTTCTCAAGGAGAATAACCACCAAGTGCCTTAGTGTTGGCCATATGGACTATTTTAGGAGCTCTTAGGCTGCATCTCAAATGGTTGTTAAGAGACCCCATCTACTTTTGTCTTTTGCTAAGTGAGATTATAGATTGGGTGTAGACATTTCTTGGAGGAGATTATATTCTGAAAAGCTAAATCCAGGAGAAACTAGGCTTGCACAAAGTGTTCTGGTAAGAATCTTGGAAAATTGCAGCTTTTCAACAAGAAGAGAGAAAGGCTTTCGTCAGTTGTCCATTGTGCTGGAGTTCTTGCTTCTTCAAGCATCAACTAGTTTTCCATGGTGAGGGACTCTTTTCCCTTCTCATACCTGTTTCACTTTTTCTTGACTTCCTGTCCTGCCTCACTTTCCTCACTGTATCCATTTTCCTTGCAAGCAGGACCAGTTTCCTCATGGACCGTAGGTTTAGCTCATCTGGGGAGAAGTTTCCAAGCAGACTTCCTGGTGAAGATTCACTCATGGGTGACTTATGTGCTGCAGCTCACTTGCAGTTTAATGGCTTGGAATAATACTAGTGTTGTTGCTTCTTTGAATCACTCCGACTTGTACTGTGGCTTTCATTTCAGAGGGGAAGTTTGATTTCTGTAATGAAGGGTTTTCCAAGAGCTCAAGAACAGTCATCCACCAGTTAGACGAAGCAGCATTTTATGCATCATGCTGTTACCTGCAGTCTGGATCACACAGGGCTTCCATGAGGCTGCTCTGTCAAGCTAAGTCCAGCAGTGGATATTATCACCATGTGTGGAAGCCTCGGCTTTGAAGTGGTCTCTCTGGGCTAGCAGCAGACAGCATAATCTCCTGCTAAATTGAGTCATTAAACAAAACTACTAAGTCATAAAGCTGTGGCATTACCCTGAAATTAAAGCACTGTCACCTTCAAATTGCCAAGAATTTTAACAGCCTCTTAGAGGAATTCCTTTCCCACATCCATTTAGCACAGCCTGTTGATTCCAAGCACACTGATGAGCAGAGGAAACCCGTGTGGGATGTTCAGGCCTGGGGCTCATCGTGTTTTCATGCTTCTCCTCTTTATTAACCCACAAATTTCTCAAATCCTTATTAATCTCTCATTTATTCATGTATTTATCAACTCTCTTATTTATTTGCTTTCTCATATATTTTTGATGTGCTCAGTTATTTATGCTTTACTCAATTATGCAAAAATTAATTAATGAAAATTACATTCTATTGTTGACTGAGTTTGGCACCAAAGTTCACAGAGTAAATAAATTTATTCCTGTCCTTAAGAAACTCATAAGGAAAAATAAATTAAATTATTAAATTAAATTAAATTCTCTGACTTATTATTTATTTATTTATTTATTTATTTATTTATTTATTTATTTATTTATTGGTGTGTGTGTGTGTGTGTGTGTGTGTGTGTGTGTGTGTGTGTGCTTCCATGTGGTGAGTGTTGTTCCTTGGGTGCCACCTACTTTTGTTTTTTAACAAAAGCCTGGGTTTCTCATTGGCCTGGTGCTCACTAATTCAGCTGGACCAACTGTCCACAAGCTCCAGGGATTGTCTTGCCTGTGTCATCCCTGCACTAGCATGCTTGGCTTTCCTTGTCAGTTTCTACTGATGGAACACTAGTCTTTCTATTTGCAAGGAAAACACTACCAACTGCACTATCTCCCCAAACCTCAGACTGTTTTTTGCATCTCTCAATAAATTATGTATTTGTGAATTCTTGTTTACTTGCTTCCTCATTTATTTTTATGGATTGAGTTTTTATGCATCATTCCTTCATGCAATTATGCAAAAAATAATTCACACAAATTATATTCTAATATTGACTGATTTGAGCACCAAAATCACAAAGTGAGTAAATCTATTCTTGGCCTCACAAAAACAAATTTGAGAGAAGACAGGTGCAGTCCACAGATATTTTAGATCCAATGTGGAAAACAGTGGGAAGCCATCAATGGTACAGAAATAGAACACAAGAGGAAGGGGTTGGGGAAAGGTATGCAAGGGGACAAGAGCCATGCTCCTTCATGGTGTCTTTGAATAACTGCCTTTGCATCCAAGTGTTATGTATATGTGTTTAAGGGTTTCTGTGTATGTGATATATGTGTGTATAGTGTATGCATTCATATGTGTGTACCCATAAGTATGCACAGAGATCAGAGAAAGACAACAGGTGTGAGAAGGCCTCCCTTGAACTTGGAAATAAACTAGTGACTAGCAAGCCCCTAGGTATCCTTGACTCTGCCCTCCACAATGTTGGGGTTATAGGCACAGGTGCATGGCTTTTTGTGTGGGTACAGGGGATTTAAAGTCACCTTCTCAGCTTGGCCAGCAGGTACTGTTTACTCACTGAGCCTGTCCCCTGCCCCTGAGCTGACTTTGTAATAGAAACAACTGTTATTTACAGAGCAACAACTAGCCTGAGGTGCCATGCTCTGCATTTCACAGTGGAGATGACACTGTTTCCCGAGTACCTGTGTGAAGAAGATACATTCTCTCTATTTTAACAAGGAAGGTACAGGCATCTCAAGTGGCTAAACATCTTGCCTAGAGTTGAATCTACCACTGAAGTTGCCAGGATGTGACTGTCAAGCCTAAGTGCTCAGGTTCAAGCAACACAGAGAGTCTCAGGCAAAGAAGGGCTCCTGTGTCCTAACATGTACATTCAGCTTGCACCATTCCTTCCCTAGGTTAGCAGACCCTCAGAGAGGACTGCAAAGGGCAGAGGTCTCCAGTGCCCACTCTGCATCCTTCATCATCACTTTCCTCTTCTGTAAGATAGATGTGATCAAACCTCAGCCCATGGTTTCTGAAGAGTGAATAGAAATAACGTAAGACCAAGGTTCTCGATGTTCGGTTGTCTATAATGAAAGAGCTGAGAGCAGGGTTTTAAATGTCATTTTCTAGCTCCGATCCTGGTGTTGTTTATTCAGTAAGTGTGAACATGAGTCAGAAACACTGTGTTCAGCATGCTATAATGGTCAGTGTTGATTGTCAACTTGTCAAATCTAGAATCATCTAGGACACAAACATCTGGGCATGTCTGAGTGAGAGTTTCTAGATTGCTTTAACTGAAGTGGGCTGACCCATGCTAACTGTAGAGGTGCCATTTGGTGAGCTGAGGTCCTGGATGAGTACAGAGAAGCAGGACTGAGAACCAGCATTCATCTATTTCTGGTTCCTGCCATGGGAGTGATGCAGTCGACTTTCTCAAGCTCTTTTTTTTTAATTTTATAATTTAATTTAATTTTACATATCAGCCACGGATTCCCCTGTCCTCCCTCCTCACGCCCCCTGCCCTCTACCCAGACCATGCCCCATTCCCATCTCCTCCAGGGCAAGGACTCCCCTGGGGATTCAGCTCAGCCTGGTAGATTCAGTCTAGGCAGGTCCAGTTCCCTCCTCCCTTCACCCAGACTGAGCAAAGTGTCCCTGCATAGGCCCCAGCTTCCAAACAGCTCCTGCTACCATGTCTTCACCATGATGGTGGTCCACCATGATGGACTGCACCCTTGAGCTCTGAGCCAAAATAAAGCCTTCCTTCTTTAAGTTGCTTTTAATATTTTTCCCATTAAAAATGGAGATAGTAACTACTACACAAATTTGTGGGCTTTGGAACATACTTCTTCAAGGCAATAAGCCCAGTGTTGAGGACTTAGTGAAGCCCCTACTTTATTCATTTTTCCATGGTTAAGGGAGCCTTTCTTATGCCTTGAGCACAAGGTTGTCATGGCTGGACCTGTATAGTTCTTTTCTGTGCAGATAAATGAATGTTTCTAGTTCTAGGGACAGGAGAAGCCAACAAACATCAATCAATATGATGACTTGTGTTCTGTTAACTGCTAGCATCCATGCACAAGGACCCCATGTGCAACACAAAAATGAAGTCACACAGTCCTCACATCAATTTCATTCATTCACTTATATTTAATCCATTTACTTATATAGATGTTTTCTAGCTATGGAATACTGTCCAACTTATTTAACTTCTATGATGTGCAACTACCTCGTGGGTATAAATAAGAGTAGTTGTTCTTTCTTCAATGGATGGATGTACAAGTTAAGTAAAACTAAATGAGGAGATGGATCAGATGCCCCTGATTCAGCATCTAGCAGTCTCTAAAAGTTGCTGAAATAGTTTCACAAGGCTAGGAGTATAAAGGTAAAAAATGAATGTAGAGGTGGGACTGACCGAGAAAGGCTTCCTGGGGGCATCATGCTTCCATGTGTTACCCACTTGTCCATGACTACTTATGTGCCAGTAATCTCTGTAGATAAGGCTTGCCATAAGCAGCTGTCCTGTTTGGAGTCACTCACACTTGCTTCTAAGACCCAACTAGATAGTGAAATGTGGACCTAGGTATGGCAAATTCATGGCCTGCTGCCAAATGTACTATGGAGATATGGTACCCAAGGATGTGACTGCCATCATTGCTGCCATCAAGTGTTGTTTCACTGCGGTGCTCGAAGGAATCAAATGTGTAGTGCACAATGATGCCAATATTGATTGTCATCTTGTCACAACTTAAAATATTGGTGACAAATCTCTGGTCATTTCTGTGAAGAAGTTTCCATATTGGAATGATTTATGTGAGAAGATCCACCCTAAGTCTGAGTGACACCATATCCTGAGCTGGTGTCCTGGACTGAATACAAAGCAAGGCAACTGAGAACCCACATTCTTTTTCTGCTTTCTGATTGCATGTGCAGTGGGACCAGCTGCCTCAAGATCCCGCTTCAGTGACCTCCCTGCTAGGGTAGCTTGTACTTGGTTAAGGTTCACTGTGCCCTGTGTGTGCTAAGCCACACAACCACCAATGCTGATGGACCATGGGTCCACAGTTTGACCTGAAGTATGCCGAGGTCTTTGGTACTCTGGTTTGTGGGTGAGGGCATAGGATAGCTTGATATCTCTGAGACCATGGCTGCCCTGGATTTGACCAGAGATTTGTCACCAATATTTTAAGTTGTGACAAAATGACAATCAATATTGGCATCATTGTGCACTACACATTTGATTCCTTCAAGCATCACAGTGAAACAACACTTGATGGAAGCAATGATGTCAGTCACATCCTTGGGTACCATATCTCCATGGTACATTTGGCAGCAAGCAATTAACTAAGTATTACACAGAAGGAGACATCAACACCCACTAAGGTGAGGATGAAGAAGAACAGATATCCTCTTGGAGACTATGCATTATGTTTATTGCCAAGTCCTTCCCAAACAGCCTCTTTGAAAATAAAATTTGGGAGATAGGTGTCTCTGAGCAAATAAAGAAAAGGAGAGATGAAATACCATCATCGGGAGTGAGTAAGGTCATGGATGCCTTGTCTCAGGGCTATCGTTTTCCAAGGGATTCCCACAGAGGGCTAGAGTTTAGCTGTATGAACATTATGAACATTTTTCCTGTTCAGAAGAGATAAGCAACAAGGTCAAAGGTACCTCCCAGAATGCTTGTTTGTTCTTGCTCACTTTTGCTCTGAGCCCTGAATTCCAGGGAGAGATGGGGAATCAAAGTTAGTTCAGACACCTCACGGAATGAAAGAGCCTAGATTTAGTGTCAGCTTATGATTTTTGTTCTGTGAAGGGGGAAGCAGAGAAACAATTCACCTGTGGACACTTTTCCTATTGCTCTTTCCTTCTATGGATTATTTTGGTCTGTTTTCTGTTGCTGCCGAAAATAACCGAGCTTGAATATTTTCTAAAGTAAAGAAGTCTATTTAGCTCACTGGTTTTGTTGTTAATTAATTAAGGTTTTTCTGGTTTATTCAGAACACGACAGGTGTCAGCAAATGGTGCCTGTGTAAGATAAGACACAGCATGAGAGAGAAAGCAAGAAGGTTTGTCTAGAAAACCAAATTCCCTTTGTAGGTTCCTGCAGTCAGTTCAATCCTGTGAGATGGAGAAATCTCTGCAATGGGAGACTATCATTAAGCCTACCTCAAACCTAATCACCTCTCTTAAGTTCAGAAGATCCTAAAACATGACCCCACTCTTAGGATATCACAGGATATAGTGGTATTGTGTATCCCAATATAATGCACCCTAATAAACTTATCTGGGGATCAGAGATCAGAACATCCACAATATTAAACATAGAGGTTAGGCAATGGTAGCACATACACCTTTAATCCTAGCATTCCAGAGACAGAGATCCATCCAGATCTCTGTGAGTTCAAGGCCACACTGGAAACAGCCAGGCATGGTGACACACAACTTTAATCCCAGGAAGTGATGGCAGGAGGCAGAAAGGTATATGAGGCATGAGGACCAGGAACTAGAGCCTGCTAAGCTTTTAGGATTTTAGCAGCAGTTCAGCTGAGGCTTCCAGTTTGAGGAAACAAGATCAGCTGAGGAATTGGCAAGGTGAGGTTAGCTGTGGCCTGTTCTGTTTCTCTGACCTTTCACTGTTCATCCCAATACTTGGCTCCTGGTTTGTTTTTATTAATAAGACCTTTAAAGATTCGTGTCACAATAGGAGGAAAACGAGACTGTGGCACATGAATCTTTTGGGGGACAAATCGTATACATGAAATGCCAAGTGAAGCCTCTTGACACAGGAGTCTCGACACAGGTGGTGCCCACTGTGCATTCTTAGTATGCAAGTGTTTGCAGGTTATCTATCTATCTATCTATCTATCTATCTATCTATCTATCTATCTATAAGTTCATCAGAAATGCTGACTGATGTCTGCTATAGTTAGAGTATGAAATGTCCTGTACATGCTCATATGATTGAAGACACAGTGCTGTTTGCGGAGGCTCCAGAATCTCAAGAAGCAGAATCTTTCTGGAAATGAGTTATTGGGGAGATGGTCTTAAAGGTTGTAATCCAGCCTGCTTGCAGCCATTTCTTTCTGCTTTGTGACCACAGTCGTTATGTAGCCAGCTGCCTCACGCTCCCACCACCATGCCTTCTCTACCATCGTGGACCAAGCGTGTGAGCCAAAACAATCCTCTCCTCCCTAAGCTGCTTCATTTCAGGTCTTTCACCACAGAGACAGGAAAACCAATACACAGTCAAAGGAGGCATTTCCAAAGTGTGAGAACGCGGTGCCACTGTCATGTCTCTTGTGTTTTATACCATTTTTGCTCTCAGGGTAATTTCCCTCACCCTATCTTTATCCAAACACTCCTTTTTAGCTCCTTTGATGTGACTTTGGCCAGGACTATATTTATGGGCCTTTGATCAAACCATGTATCTGTTGAATCCAAGTGAATCTTTAAGAGTGTGGGTTGGTTTGAATCTAGCTTGACACTCCCTAGCTTTATCAGGTTGTTTGATTTAGGGGGTTTAATTTTCCTCTTCCTCAGTGTCTTCCTCTGTTATTAATAATAAAACCTGTTTGTAAATTTATTGTGAAGATTATATGGTATAATCAATGTAAACCACAAGAAAAATACCTGACACTGTACATCAAATAAGAAGCACACTTCTTTTCATATTTTTGTTCAAAATTCAAACAATGTTTATGTTTTGGATTTGACTTTCAAGACCCATTATTTGCTTTCAACATAAAAATTCATCACCTCCTAAACTTCTTTTCTTGTATTCTCTCTTTCTCTCTCTCTCTCCACTTTGTGTTTGTGTTTGTTTGTCTCTATGTCTTTCTCTGTGTGTATGGTACATGGTGTGTGTGTATGTGTGTGTGTGTGTGTGTGTGTGTGTGTGTGTGCGTGTGTATGATATGTGTGGTGTAGGAGAGGGTGGGGGTGGAGAGTAGGGGTGGTGCACGATAACTTGTTCATGTGGGTGTGCATGCATATGTGGGTGAGCATACATATATGTGCATAAACATGTATAAGTAGAAAGTCAACATTAGGTGCATTTCTAGAACACTCTGCCTTAGTTTTTGAGATAATAGTTTCTAACCAAACCCAAAGCTGATTACTTCACCTTGGTTGGTTGTCCACTGGACTCCAGGTCAGTCTGCCTCTGTCTTCCCAGGACTGACTCTGGAAGTCCAAACTCAGGTCTTCATGCTTATGCAGCAAGTACTTTACAAAGTGAGCCATCCCTGCAGACCCACTTTGTTTTTCCGGTGTCTAAATTCTCTTTAGTTGATGTGACACACTTCTGGGAAGAATCTTGACACAGGAAAGACTCATTTTGGCTCTTGGGTTCAGAGATGTCCATCACTAATGGTGGGAAGGGCCATGTGAAGCAGAGCAGCCAGGATGCTGCACAGGAGAAAGCAGGGCTATTCAATTTCTGCTTCTTCACTCTTATCCCATCTGTGCTCTGAGTCTAGGAGACCATGTCCCTGCTCTCCAGGCCAGTATTCCTTTCTTAATCATCTCAGTTCTTTACAACCCAGTTAAGATAAAATAAAAATCAACCTTCACAATTGGTTTCCCTGAGACAGACTTCTGTGTAGAGTGTCCAGTCATCATACAACTGCCCCGTGCAGTATAGCGCAGTATAATTCCTTACTTACTGTTAGGACACTGGCAAGAAACCTCATGGGCCATGTGTCTTGATGCCTCCTGTCAACAGATGCATGGCGTCAGGTTGTTTCAGTCTGAGGATGCTCAGCTCATCATCATTTGGCTGAAGTAGCATGCTTGGTCTCTGCACTGTGAAGATGATTTATCATTACTCAGATACCTCAGGTGGTTCATGCAGACATTTGGTGAATGTGCCTGTTCCCTAGCATCTCTTCACACTCTGTAAAGTCTCAGACCTTATTACACTGACATTTATCATACCTTTCTCCCTCCTCTCTCTTTCTCTGTCTCCAGCTCCCATCTCATATGTGTATGAAAAACAAACAAACAAATAAGAATGTGGCAAGCACTTTTACCTCAGAACTCATCTCACTGGCCCCAACACTGGTTTAGATGCTCAGTTTTTGTTTTTGTTTTTTATACAGCTAGTGGTGATTTCTTATTCAGTTGCTGTGTTATTTGTGCATGCCCCTTGGAGCATCTCCCTGATTTCTACAGCAATGTATTCCTCACATGTTTCTCTGTCAAAATGCCTGCCAAAAGCAACTTAAGGAAGGATTTATTTGGGCTCACAGTTTGAGGGTGCAGCATGGCAGGAGTGTGAGAAGGCTACGCACATGATATCTGCAGTCAGGAATGAATGTTGGTGCTCAATTATCCTTTCACCTTTTTATGAAGTCTGAGACACTAGCCTATATCTCCACATTGACCTCTTTCTACCTCAGTTAGTGTTGTTCAGAAACTTCTTCATTGACACGCTCAGAGCCCTTTCTACTAGATCATGACAATATTAACCATTACAAACAATAAGGGATTCAAAGTATCACATTGAACTTGGCCTGTTCTAGACCAGATCCAGATATTTTCCTGACATTGTGTATTTCCTACTATAAAGATTGTTATTTGGAAATCAAGTTCAAGGTATAAGGCTTGATCATCACATCAATATTTTTCAATTCTCTCATTGAAGAAGTGCATGTGCATGTGTATGTATGTCTAATTTATGAGTTCAATGAAGCTTCCTCTCATGCAAACCCCAAACCATTAAAATTCCTGATTATTGTTTCTTCTTTGTCTCTCTTCCCTGTGAGACTTGTCCATGACATCAATATATTTTTTCATTTATCCCATCCTATAATATATACCAAACAGGCTCAGAATCAAATCTGTAATATCAGGGCCAAAGCAGAGTCATGTTTAAGACTTCCTTGAGCATGATTTAGCTTTCAGCCTTAGATTGTATTCTACCAAATTTACTTTTAGACAAAGCATTGTCTTCAGAAATTATTGAATTATTATTTTTGCTTCGTTCTGTGGTTATTTTTAACATTTTAATGTTGATTTAGGAATTTCTACTTGGTTAATATTCAGAAGTCAGGATTACAGTTTCTTCATTCTTTGGATTTTATTTCTGTGAGTAGTTAAAGTGGTTAATGTTAAAATGTATTGAATGGTAACAGCCATAGTCGGGGTGCGCATTCCATTCTCAATCATCTCTGGAAACACTTTCATACACTCATCTAGGAATATACTTAATAGTCTATTAGGTGCTTCTTAACCTGAGAAAAGTCAAAAATCAAAACACCAGAAATCATATGCCATGGCTGATCAGAGAGATCTCCTTCTTCTATTGCCTTCAACCCATTCCTATTCATCTCAACTAGATATCCATTTATGCTGCTTTGTCCTGATTGTTTGTGTTCATTTTTCTCACTTACTGTACCACAGTAAGTAGCATCCTCTTTTCTGCATCAATACTTGCATTTGTCACTTGACAGTATACAATAGAAGTCAGTTTAGATCAGCTTAAATGCCACATACATTATTTACTGTGGCTTCATTGTATCTCACTATGTCAGCAAAGTACACACACCTATTCAGTCAGGCATCTTCTGAGGGACATTTACCTTTTCCTAATGTAGCACTATTTGCAACAAATAACCAGCAAGAATATAAGCAAAACCTTATTTTAGACCAAATATCACACACTTCCTGATTTCAAGATCTATTACTGAAATCAGTCAAATTCATAGAAGGGTGATGATCTCTCAGCTCGATAAAGAGTGTATATTGCTTGGGTGGTGGAGGGGTGATAGTTAGCAATAGTTCTTAACCTTGACAGAATGTAAAATAACCTAGGAGACAAGCCTCCAGGCACAGCAGTTGAGGACTGATTAGTTTAGGTCAGTCTCTGTGTATGACTACGGGAGGTTATCTTTTTAGTTTAGCTAAGCTGAGAAGTCTCATCTGCTGTTGGTGTCACCATCCATGGCTTTGAATACTGGGCTGCATAAAAAGAGAAAGTAAGCCAAGCAAAAGCATTGTCTTGGCGGCTGGAAAGATGGCTCAATGGTTAAGAGCACTGGCTGCTCTTCCAGAGGTCCTGAGTTCAATTCCCAGTAACCATATGGTGGTTCACAGCTATACATAATGAGATCAGGTGGCCTGTTCTGGCAGGCAAGCAGACATAGAGACAGAACACTGTTTACATAATAAATAAATCTCTACAAAAAGCATTCATCTCTCTGCTTCCTGATTGTAGATACAATGTGACCAGATATTTCATTCTCCTGCTTCATTCACCATGGTTTCCTTACAATGCTTGAACTGTGAGCGAAAATAAACTCTTCATTCCCTAATTTACTTTTTCAGGATATTCTATCACAGTAATGGGAAAGTTACAAGACAGTGGGGTGCTAGGCGGAGGTTTGTGAGATACTCTTGTCAATTGTGGCATATGTATCTCCACAGAAAAAGTGGGTAAAGACATTGTTCTATTTTAGTTAGGATGAAGGAGACCTGGGGGAGTTAGAAAAGGCCACCTACATAGGATGGCATGTAACAGAGACAACGCCATTTATGTTGTGACAGGCTTGGGAATATGAGTGTCAACTGAAAAGTGAATTAATTCTACTGTCCCTGAGCCTTCCTTTTGTATGTTTCTCCAGAAACAGAGTATACGCAGAATAGACAAATGGTCTTATTTTTACAAATAGCTGTCTCCAGCCTGGGAGACGTTTAGCAGAGGAGAAGCTTGGCATGTAGGTAGGTGGACCAGAGTTTTGATGCCGAGAATCTACTTGAAGAGCTCAGCAGTTGCAGTGGCCCATCTGTAATTTCAGCACTCAGGAGTCAGATACACAGGGTCACTAGGGAGACCTGGTGGGGGAAACAGCTTAATTGATGAAGTATAGGTCCAGTGAGAGGCCTTTCTTTAGTAAATAAAGAGGAGAAAAATTGAGGATGCTACCTGCTGCCCACAACCATGTGCACCTACACACATATGAACACACACACATACATACATACATACATACATATATACATACATACAGCTCACAGAAAGATATCTGGGGGGGAGAATATTGTTTTTTTTTTGATCTTATAAAAGCAAATATTAATGGTGCTCTTTATAAAATTTCTGAAGATGAAGACAAGTCCTTTGCATTTGACTCAGTCTCAGGAAGTTCTATGGTATGATATTGACCTTTCTACATCTCTAAATGGAGGATTAAGGGCCCTGGGTTATAAATTCAGAGAGTTTATCACCTTTAATCCACGTGAAGTATGAAGAAAGAATCATTTCTTATTTTTATTTATAGAAAGCAGAGGTTGTGAAAGATCAAGGCTCAAGATTACCATTATTCTATAGTGTAAATGACACACTTTAGAATTGAAGTTAGACTTGGATGAGTTGCCAGTTTCATCTCGAGACTGGACCTACATAAAGTCTGCCACAAAAATCTTCCAAGACCACATAGATACTTCTGAGATGAGAGCTAGAGATGTAACTCAGTTGGCAGTGTACTTATCTAGCTTACAGGAAGCCCTGGGTACCGTCTCCAATATTGTATAAAGCAAGCAGTGGGAGGGTATGTCTGGGACCAGGGAGAGAGAGACAGGAATATCAGAAATTCAAGGTCATTTTTGGCCACATAAAGAGTTCAAAGTCCAATACGTTAGCTCAGAGAGTAAAGGCGCTTGCTAAGCTTGATGACCTAAGTTCTATCCCTGGGACCTACATGGTAGAAGAAAACAACCAAGTCCTGCAAGTTGTCCTTTGACCTTCATATGTGCCTTGTGGCATGTGAGTGCCTATGTATTTCCCCCCACATAGATGTGAACACACATGTAAGGATTTATTTATTTTTATTTTATATGTATGAGCATTTATTTATTTCTGTGTACATGTACCATGTGCGTACCTCATGCCCATGGAGACCAGAAGAGGGTATCAGATCTCCTGGAATTGAGTTTCAAAGGGTTGCTAACTTCAATGTGTGTGCTGGAAATTAAACCTGGATCTTCTACAAGAGTAGCAAGTGCTCTTCATTACTGAGCCATCTCTCCAACCTCCTAAAAAGAATCATTTTTGGCCGGGTGGTGGTGGCGCATGCCTTTAATCCCAGCACTCAGGAGGCAGAGCCAGGCGGATCTCTGTGAGTTCGAGACCAGCCTGGGCTACCAAGTGAGTCCCAGGAAAGGCGCAAAGCTACACAGAGAAACCCTGTCTCGAAAAACCAAAAAAAAAAGAAACATTTTTGACTAGAATAGTTCATGATCAGTCTAGGTGACAAGAGACCACAACAAGGTGCTCAAGAAGGAAAGAAAACAAACACCTGTAAGACCACTGCAAGAAACAGCCATAGCATACAATTTATAATTGACTTGAAAACTTCCATCTCTCTGCATGCCACAAAGATAAAACAGTAAAGATCAATGGGAGAAATGGCTGGTCCTAGACCTGAGTCTTCTAGCCTCCAAGTTTACTGTACCACGTACATATCTCAATGGGAAAGCAATGCAAAAAGTTCTCTCTTCAAAATCAGAAATGAAAAGGGGGACATAACAACAGACATTGAGGAAATCCAGAGAATTATCAGGTCATATTTCAAAAACCTCTACTCAACAAAACTGGAAAACTTAAAAGAAATGGACAATTTTCTGGATAGGTACCACATACCTAAGTTAAATCAAGACCAGATAAACTATTTAAATAGTCCAATAACCCCTAAGGAAATAGAAATAGTCATTAAAAGTCTCCCAACCAAAAAAAGCCCAGGACCAGATGGTTTCAGCCAGAATTCTACCAGATCTTCAAAGAAGAGTTAATACCAATACTCTCTAAATTGTTCCACACAATAGAAACAGAAGGAACATTACCAAACTCCTTCTATGAGGCTATAATTGCCCTGATTCCTAAACCAACAAGGATACAACAAAGAAAGAGAACTACAGACCGATCTCCCTCTTGAACATTGATGCAAAAATACTCAATAAAATACTGGCAAACAGACTCCAAGAACACATCAAAACAATTATCCACCATGATCAAGTAGGCTTCATCCCAGGGATGCAAGGGTGGTTCAACATACGAAAGTCTGTCAATGTAATACACTATATAAACAAACTCAAAGAAAAAATCACATGATCATCTCACTAGATGCAGAAAAGGCATTTGACAAAATCCAAAACCCCTTCATGATAAAAGTCTTGGAGCGATCAGGAATACGGGGAACATACCTAAATGTAATAAAGGCAATTTACAGCAAGCCAACAGCCAACATCAATTTAAATGGAGATAAACTCAAAGCAATTCCACTAAAATCAGGAATGAGGCAACGCTGTCTGCTCTCCCCATACTTATTCAATATAGTACTTGAAGTTCTAGCCAGAGCAATAAGACAACATAAGGAGATTAAGGGGATACAAGTTGGAAAGGAAGAAGTCAAGCTTTCCTTATTTGCAGATGACATAATAGTATACTTAAGTGACCCCAAAGATTCAACCAAGGAACTGATAAAGCTTATAAACACCTTCAGCAACATAGCAGGATACAAGATCAACTCAAAAAAATCAGTAGCCCTTCTATATACAATGGACAAAGAAGCTGAGAAGGAAATCAGAGATACATCACCCTTTAAAATAGCCACAAATGACATAAAATACCTTGGGGTAACACTAACCAAGCAAGTGAAGGACCTATATGACAAGAACTTTAAGTCCCTGAAAAAAGAAATTGAAGAAGATGTCAGAAAATGGAAAGATCTCCCATGCTCTTGGATAGGCAGGACCAACATAGTAAAAATGGCAATTTTACCAAAAGCAATATACAGATTCAATGCAATCCCCATCAAAATACCAACACAATTCTTCGCACACGTGGAAAGAATAATACTCAACTTCATATGGAAAAACAAAAAAAACCCAGGATAGTCAAAAGAATCCTGTACAATAAAACAACCTCTGGAGGCATCAATGTCCCTGACTTCAAGCTCTACTATAGAGCTACAGTAATAAAAACAGCTTGGTATTGGCATAAAAACCTACATGTGGACCAATGGAATCGAATTGAAGACCCTGACATTAACCCACACACCTATGAACATATAATTTTTGACAAAGAAGCCAAAAGTTTTCAATGGAAAAAAGAAAGCATCTTCAACAAATGGTGCTGGCATAACTGGATATCAACTTGTAGAAGGCTGCAAATAGATCCATATCTGTCACCTTGCACAAACCTGAAGTCCAAGTGAATCAAGGACCTCAACATAAATCCAGCTACTCTGAACCTGCTAGAAGAGAAAGTAGGAAGTAGTCTTGAACGCATTGGCATAGGAGATCACTTCCTAAATATAACACTAGTAGCACAGACACTGAGAGAAACAATCGATGGGACCTCTTGAAACTGAGAAGCTTTTTTGAGCAAAGGAGACGGTCAACAAGGCAAAGCAACAGCCTACAGAATGGGAAAAGGTCTTCCTTCACCAACCCCACATCTGATAGAGGACTGATATCCAGAATATATAAGGAACTCAAGAAATTAGACATCAAAATGACCAACAGTCCAATTAAGAAATGGGCTATAGAACTAAACAGAGAATTCTCAACAGAGGAAACTCAAATGGTTGAAAGACATTTAAAGAATTGCTCAACATCCCTAATCATCAGGGATATGCAAATCAAAACAACTCTGAGATACCACCTTATGCCTGTCAGAATGGCTAAGATCAAAAACACTGAACACACTTTATGCTGGAGAGGATATGGAACTCGGGGAACTCTCCTCCACTGCTGGTGGGAATGCAAGCTTGTACAACCACTTTGGAAATCAATATGGTGCTTTCTTAGAAAATTGGGAATCAATCTCCCCCAAGATCCAGCTATACCTCTCTTGGGCATATACTCAAAAATGCTCAATCATACCACAAGAGCACTTGCTCAGCTATATTCACATCAGCATTGTTTGTAATAGCCAAAACCTGGAAACAACCTAGATGCCCTTCAACTGAAGAATGGATAAATAAATTGTGGCACATATACACAATGGAATACTACTCAGCAGATAAAAACAATGACATCATGAGGTTTGCAGGCAAATGGATGGATCTAGAAAAAAAATCTTCCTGAGTGAGGTAATCCAGACTCAGAAAGACAAATATGGTATGTACTCACTCATAGGAGGATACTAGATGTGGAACAAGGATGACTGGACTGCTACTCACATCACCAGGGAGGCTACCTGGAAAACAGGACCCCAAGAAAGACACGAGGATTGCCCAATGACGGAGAAATGGCTGAGATCTACATGAACAACCTGGACATGAGTGCGAGTAATGAAGGGCAATGGTTGAGGGAAAGAAGCCTGTGGGAGCGAGAGATTCCAGCTGGATCAAGAACAGAGAGGGAGAACAAGGAATAGGAGACCATGGTAAATGAAGACCACATGAGAAAAGGAAGAAACAAAGTGCTAGAGTGGCCCACAGAAATCCACAAATATACCCACACAATAGTCTGCAGGCAATGGTCAAGAGACAGCCAGAACTGACCTACTCTATTGATGGGATGGCCAAACACCCTAATAGTCATGCCAGAAACCTCATCCAAGGACTGAGGAATCTGGATGCAGAGATCCACGGCTAGGCCCTGGGTGGAGCTCTGGGAGTCTAATTAGTGAGAAAGAGGAGGGTTTATATGAGCGAGAATTGTTGAAACCAAGGTTGGATCAAGCACAGGGACAAATAGCCAAATGAATGGAAACACATGAACTATGAACCAAAGGCTGAGGAGCCCCCAACTGGATCAGGCCCTCTGAATAGGTAGACAGTTGATTGGCTTGATCTATTTGGGAGGCATCTAGGCAGTGGTACTAGGTCCTGTGCTCAGTGCATGAGTTGGCTGTTTGAAACCTGGGGTTTATGTAGGGACGCTTGGGAGGAGGGGACTGGACCTGCCTGGACTGAGTCTACCAGGTTGATCTCAGTCCTTGAGGGAGGCTTTGCCCTGGAGGAAGTGGGAATGGGAGGTTGGCTGGGGGGAAGGGGAGGGGGGCAGGAGTGGGGAGAACAAGGGAATCCGTGGCTGATATGTAGAACTGAATGATATTGTAAAATAAAATAAAAGGAAAAAAAAGTTCTCTCTTCAGCCAATCACTACAAACTTTTCCAGATAGGTTCTCGTGTATCCAAGCTGTACCATGTAGCTGAGGATAATTGTGAACTCCTGATCCTCCTGACTTCCTATCTAAAGTACAGAAATCACAGGCATGTGCCACCAAATCCAGTTTATATATGGCTAGGGATCAAACCCAGGTCTTCTTTCATGCTAGGTAAGCATACTATTAACTGAGCTAAACCTCAGCTCCCAGCTATATGCTCTAGACCTCAGGGTCTACAGTATTTATTCAGCTTGGAGACCTTATGCTAGCCTTGTGTATGTCACAAACAGAGCTCTGCACATCCTAGACACATAACTTTTTTTTTTATCACACCAAATATGATTCAGTATATGTGGAATCTAATCCACCACCTTGTTACACCATAAAAGAGTTTTCCTGGGTCTCTTTGATCATGCCATCTACTTTAAAGCAAGGGAAAAAGAAAAATAACTCTCCAAAAAGCTGCGTAAAAAGTAAAGGCTAGAGTGAAGCGAGAGGATAAATCACAGTCAAGTAGGTTGTCTGGAAGTCGTAAATGTGGCCGGCACAGGCAGGTGGAAGAGTGATGATGGATGTGATACTCTGTACATCACAGCTAATGCAAGGAGCGCAGTGGCCTGGAAATGGTAAAGCATGCTCCCACAAATAGAGAAGCCCTGTTCTAAAAGCAGCTGGCTGTGGTGGGTGCAACAGACAGGAAAGCATTCCTCCCTAAGCAGCTGGGCTGATACTCTTGGGAAAGATAATAGCTCCTGGCAGAACTCTATGGCTTTTAAAGGAGGTAAAGATTGCTTTATACCAATTGCCATCCTTCCCATTATAAAGGTTGAAGGGAAGGTGGGGCATACAGTATAGGTTCCCGGACTTGTTTCTAACAGTAAAATGATCTGGATTAGTCTGTTCTAACATTCTCTGTTCATCTCTGATTTTGTTAATTTGGATCTTATCTGTATGTGTTTGGCTGAGTTTGACAAACTTATTAACTTGTCAAAGACCCATCTCTTATTGATTAATGGTTTGTACTTTTCTTGTAGTCTTTGTTTCATTGATTTCCACCCTAACTTTTGTTATTTCTTGCCTCACACTGACTTTGCAATTAGCTTTTTGTTTTTCTAAAGATTTTAGGAGCATCATTAGGTTGTTTACTTTAGATCTGATTTCCTAATGATAGAGCTTATCACTATCCAATTTGATCTAAGGACTGACTGTCTTAGCTGTGTCCCAGAAGACCTGGTAGATTGTACTATCATTTTTAGTTGCTTCTAGTATTTGAAAAATTTCCTCTCTGATGTCTTCAATTTTTTCATTCAATATTTTTCATTAAAATTGTATTTCTGTACTAATGGACTTAGCAGGTTGTACTTACATATTTTTATATAGATATGTAACAATGATAATCAAAAGGGAAAAAAGTGTACTGATAGGCTGGGGAGGTAGCTCCATATTTAAAATTCTTGCCATGCAAACTTGTGGACTGGAGTTCATTTCCCCAGAACCCATGTACATGCCAGATGGGAGTGGTGACTCACCTGTACTTCCATGCTGGGAAGGGAGCAACAAGAGTTTCCCAGAGCAAATTGACTACAGATACTTGCCAGATGGAAAGCTCGGGGTTTGATTGAGAAAACTTTATGTTAATGACTAATTTGAAAGAGTGATCAAGGTTGATTCCCAACATCAACCTTAGGCCTCCACATACATAAGCACACATAGGCATGTGGACCCCTGCTCATACATGATTCCACATGTATGCAAATATACATACAAACGTACATATAAATGATAAAGTGGAAAACAAAAAGTGTAGTTGCTCTTCCTCAAGAATATTTAGATTCTGTAGTCTCTCTTGCTACTGAGTTCTATTTTTATTCCATTAACCTTTCAAATGACCCTGGAATAGCGTCAGCAGAATGGCTTCCTGGCTTCATTGTTGAATAGGAGTCAAGAACCGTGGAAGGAGTTAGGGAGAACTTCTAGACTGAGTTGACTCTATGCTTTGGGCCAACTTATGTGTCTTTATGTATGGCTCATAGAACTGCACACTAGACTCTGCCCAGTTCAAAGACTAGTAGACTGAGACTTGGGGAGCTGACCTACTTCTTCCAGGAATCTGGTGGGTAGTAGATAGAGTACTTGAAGCTAGATCTAATGATGTAATCCTCTACCTCCTGTGACTGTAGAAACCATGGAAGCCCAGGCTAAGCCAATGTTACTTACCCTTTACTATTTATGAGTTACATTGAGAGACAGGGCACAAGCAGAAAAAGTAAAATAAGTATTAATTTAAAAAGCTGGGAGATAACAGAAGACTGTCCACAGGTAGATGGTGAATAAATAGAGACAGTACTTTGAGGACTATTTAAACTCTCTTTATGCTTGGCATAAAAAATCACTTTGTCAACATGCATAACTGTACAGAAGTGACCCCTGAGACCTTAATATAGACTTGTTTTATTACAATTGGAGAATAAGTGAATTAGCACACTGTGTAAATGAACATAAGTAACTCCCTACAGTGATGTCAGTTCAGTTAAGCAGGGTATTGACAATCTGTAGATTTCTCTTCTTTCCAAGCACTATGATAGAAAAAATGCATTTTTTTTTCTGGGAGGCTGTGCAAAGAGAAAGATATATGTGCTGAATGTAACTTTAATAATCAGAGTTATTTCTTGTCCCTTTCTCTCTTTAAAAAAATTTCCTTTTGTTTGTTCTTCATTCTGAGTGGTGATCCCCATGGCAACAGATGAATAGTGGATAGCATCTATAATTACTATTATTAATAACAATAATCATGATAATAATAATACCAATCAGATGTAATTGGAGAAAACTATGAAAGGAAATTAAATTGTGGCTCTGTATGTAAACAGTTTACAGCTCCTGAAATGAGAGCCAGAGGAAGCAGGTAGAATGTCTAGTGACCTGCTCTGGAGAACTGACCTTCTGGGGCATTGAAAAGGAACGATTTTACAACAGACGTGTTGAGAGAGGATGTTTCAGAATATTCTGTCATGGCTAGTCAGCACACTCTTCCTGTAATATCTTCTTTTCTTAGGATGTCTTTAGTGTGTGTGTGTGTGTGTGTGTGTGTGTGTGTGTGTGTGTGTGTGTGTTCGTGTGTGTGCAGAAATGTGTGGAAGCCAGAGCATAATTTCAAATATTATTTCTTTTGTTTTGTGACACAAAATCATTCATTGGCCTGAAACTCACTGATTTGTCCAGACTAGCTAGCCAGAGAATCCACTCTCTTCACCTCCACTACTCTAGGAATACAAGCACATGCCACAATATCTAATTTTATCGCATGGGTTTGGGGCTCAAACTCAGGTCCTCATGCTTGAGTAATAAGTGCTTGACCCACTGAGCCATCTCTTCAGCCTCTTTATGCATAAAACTTATGATTTTAATAGGGACCATTATACAACACATGCACAAAAGGGTAGCTTTGGAATTGTCCAATACAAATAGTCATGACAAATTCATCTCTTTATGTGGTAGATATTACTCCAAAGATTCTCAATCTAAGCCTAGTGTCCTGTACTTTGTAAATGGAAATTCCCTCTTTGTTAGTTAGCCCTTGTAGAATACAGAAGGCTCTATCAACTGGCCAGACTTCACTAAAAATCCATCCCCTTTATCTATCTCCAGCAGAATGCCTGGAATCCCTTATTTAATTGGAATATTCAAGATACTCATAACAAATAGAAACATGGGTCATTGTTACACAGTTTGTATTGGTTGCTTTTCTATTTCTGGGCTAAAACTCTATGACCATGGCAATTTATAAAAGAAAGCATTTAATTTGGCTTGTAGTTTCAGAGGTTTAGACTCCATGAATGTGGAGCAGATGTCTGGCAGCAGGAATAGCTGAAGTCTCACATCTCAAAACCATAAGCAAGAAGAGGAGAACACACTGGGGGGGGGGAGTACTTTGGAAGACTCGAGGCCTCTCCCTGTGGCACACCATCCCTTCCAAGGCTACATTTCTCAACCCTTCACAAATAGTTCTACCAACTGGGGACCAATTAATCAACCAATGAAACTATTGGAACCATTCTCATTTAAACAACCACCTTCTACTCCCTGACTCCCATAGGTTTGTGATCATACCTCATAGTACAAAATGTACTTAATCCAACTTCCAAAATCCTTACAGTTATTCAGTCTCTACACTTTTAAATTCCAAAGTTTTTTTTCTGAGCCTAAAGGCAATTCCTTGATGCTAACCTCTTATGAAAAAAAAAAAAAACCCACACACAAAAAAACTCTGCCATGTACTTCCAACGTACAACAGCATGGAATACACATTACCATTCCAAAATGGAGGCCCCACTTGAGAGAACAATATTAGTAACTGGGCTAGAGACCATTCATGTAATATTTTCACAAAGACTGTGGCTGCTTTCTGCCTTTGTCCTAAGAATATTCCTGAGGTGCTGGTCTCTAAAGTATATAAAGAACTCAAGAAACTAGACATCAAAATACTGAACAATCCAATTTAAAAAATGGGCTAAAGCACTAAACAGAGAATTCTCAAAAGAAGAATCACAAATAGCTGAAAAACATTTAAAGAAATGCTCAACATCCTTAATCATCAGAGAAATGCATTCACAGTCACTGAGCATAAATTAATTGCATGATATGAAAACTATTACCAAGTTGGAAAATCCTTAGGAAATAGTTAAAACCAAGCTATTTCTTTTGTCTTCTAATATACTGAGACTGAGTGGGGAGATGAAATTTCTTTTCCCAGATGATAGAAAGAATTGGTGGGAAGAATTAACACAGGATGTCCCATTAGTTGGGTCTTTCCCTTCTTACTAATTAATTAATTTATTTATTTTTAGTTAAATCACACCAATGGTCCTAATCTTGCTGCTTATAGTTAATAATAACAGATGTCTTCGGCATGTTTTTCTGTCAGTGATCTCTAATAGAAATGCTGTGGGTTATTGCTTTTCTTTATGGGCCTTTGTTTCCCCATTTGTAAAACTAAGAGGGTGGAAGAGGGAAGAAACCACATGATTTCTCTGCTCAGTTCCTTTTCTGCTCTTTGAATCTATGAAGACTAATGTTGCAATTATGTGGGCAGGAGTCTCAGATGGCAAACACTTTTCAAGTCTTCCTGTTTCCTCCCCTGCTTTAGTTGTGAGGATGTTCGGAATTAAACTGCATGTCAAGTTGCAGTAAGTGTTTCCATCCAAGTTAGCACAGCAGTATCCCACATCACTCCCCACAGTCACTTGCAACTTTAGGATTTATTTTTAATTCTCTTCCTGTGTGTCTGTGTGTGGATGGGTATGTGCACTTGTGAGCACAGTTTCCTCAGAGGCCAGAGAGGGCATTGGATCTCCTGGAACTGGGATGAGAGTTGCTTTGGAGCCACCTGACATGGGTGCTGGGGACTGAACATGGGACCTCTATATGGCAAGTAGGTTGTCTTAGCTGCTTTGACACCTCTCCAGCATACTAATAGCCCTGCTGGTGGCCTGTGCAGTAGCCACAGATGCCCTTCTTTCACTGTCATATGTTTTAATTGGTTACATCCCTGAGTTTTAGGGAAGTGAAATGACCCACATTTCATATCAGCAAAAATGACTTTCAAGTGCAGAGATCTCTGTCTTTTAAACGATATTCCTCTCTCTTATCTTACATTCCTCCTTATCTTTTCCTTTCATACTTATTGGAAGGATGCCATGTCTCTGCATTCATTCAGTATAAAAATTTCCAGAAAATTTTTGTATGTTTGTGCATATGAATGATTTGTTTGTCAGGGTTCTCTAGAGGAACAGAACTGACAGAATATGTATATGGGATTTATTAGAATGGCTTACAGGGTGTGGTCCAGATAGTCCAACAATGGCTGTCTACCAATAGAAACTCCAAGAATACAGTAAATATTTAGTTCACAAGGCTGTACTATCAGCTGTTTTTCAGTAAATGCCTAAATCCTGAAGAAGTAGTCTCTAATGCCAGTGAATGGACTTTCCAGCAAGAGTGAGGCCAGTCAGGTAAAGAGCAAAAGCTGTCTTCTTCCATGTCCCTTATATAGGCTGCCACCAGAAAGTGTGGCCTAGATTAAGGATTGATCTTCCCACATCAAAAGATCTTGATTAAAGGGTTGATTTTCTCTACTTTAAATGATTTAATCAAGAAAAATTCCTCACATATGTACTCAGCTGCTTGGATTTTTATTTAGTTTCAAATGTTGTCAAGTTGACAATCAAGAATAGTCATAATATATGTTTGTGTATATGCATGTGTGTTTGCACACATTTGGGAGCTAGGGAACAACCTTGGCTGTGATTTCTTAGATGTTGTTCATCTTCATTTTTCTTTGGAGATTAAAAGAATGTGTGCATTTATATTTGGAGGAGGTGGCATCTGTGCATATGAGTGCACATGCCTGTGGAAATCAGAAGAGAGCATTGGATCCTCCAAATCTGGAATCACAGGTGATTGTGAACACCTAATGTGGATTATAGGAACTGAACTTGGGTGTTGCATAAGAGCAATATACTGTCTTAACTACTGAGCTATTTTTCCAACAGCTTTTTGTTTCTTTGAAAAACTCTCATTGGCTTGGTGTTCTCTGAGTAGACTGTGCTGTATGGTCAACAAGACCAAGGGGTCCTCCTTTCTTTGTACCCCTCATCCAGCAATGGAATTACAAGCTGGTATTACCATGCCCAACATTTTTTAAAATGTAACTTCAGGGTTTAATTTTCATGTCATTGTTTACACAGCACAGTTTCATCTTTGATAATGATGTGTTGTTTTACAAATACTTATTATCTATAGCTGTTGTTTTCAACCTGATATTTAATGGTTCTTTAAGAAATTACCTCTGGTATTGTGTCTGTATTGAACTTAAATAGGCATTTTGTCTGTGTCAAAATTTCCTACAAAATGCAGTATAACAATTGTTTATATAGTATTTCTCTTTTATTAGCTATCAAAAGCAACATTGGGATGTTCTAAAGTATAGAGTAGGTATATATAATATACAAATGCTATGTTATTTTCTGTGAGAAAATTGAGCACCTTAAGACTTTGATATGCTTTAAAACATCTTTGAACAGTCTCCCCAGGGATCAGGAGGAAGATTGCATAGGTCAATTTTTAATTAATAACATACATTTAATACATAGTATAAAGCCTGTGGAATAAAGACTTAAGCATAGCCCCTAAGATTATTTGCCCCCATATTAACTGGAGATCGAGCCCTGTAAGGAACATAATTCTTTTTTTCATTGTTGTTTTTCTTGTTTTTTTTGTTTTTGTTTTTGTTTTTTTTTGTTGTTGTTGTTTTGTTTTGTTTTTGTTGTTTTGTTTTGAGACAGGGTTTCTATGTGTTGTTTTGGTGCCTATCCTGGATCTCACTCTGTAGACCAGGCTGGCCTTGAACTCACAGAGATCCACCTGGCTCTGCCTCCCAAGTGCTGGGATTAAAAACTTGTGCCACCACCACCTGGCAAGGAACATAATTCTTTGGTCTTTCTTTAATCAATAGAATGCCTTAATCCCATTGCATATATAGAACGCTCCAGTGGAGACTCCATTGTACCTTGAGCGACCCACTGTTTACGTACTCTTCTTAGGGTTTTCATTCTAACTTCCCTTGCTTTGCATTGTTGTCTGTGCAGAGGACAAGATCTGGATGATGGTTCAGCACAACAACACAGAGCTGACTCGGGTACAGGGCTCCAATCCTGAGAAGCCCTATGCCATGACCTTAAACTATGGGGGCAGTATGGAGCAGCTGGAGGCTCTGATTGATGGATCAGAGTACTGTGAACAGGAGGTGGCATATCACTGCAGGAGATCTCGCCTGCTTAACACACCAGGTAAGGTTCTGCTCTTTTTCATGATACCTTGAAACCCACAAGCCGAAGTTCTGACTGTGTGTTTTCCTGACACAAGCTAGAGTCACTGAAAAGGTGGGAACCTCAATTTAAAAAAAAATGTCTTCAAATGATAATTGTCTTAGTGACTGATGTGGGAAGGCCAAGACAATTATGAGTGGTACTACCTCTGGGTAGATAGACCTGGGTTATATAAGAAAAACAATAAATAAAACTGAACCTGAGAAAGCCAGGGGGAGCAGGCCAATAAGCAGTGTTCCTCCATGGCCTGTACTTCAGTTCCTGCTTCCAGGTTTCTGCCTTGACTTCTCTGAATGATGGAGTGTCACTAGAGAATTGTAAGTTTTCTTTCCCAAGTTTCTTTTGGTCATGGTGTTGTAGGAGATCAATAGAAACACTAACTAAGATATCCAAAGAGAGGGGTATTTGACAAGAAAGTGGCTGCAGTGCACTTGTTCACTCTGCTTTGAGGAGAGATATGACACAAAGAAGGCCATGAATCCTGGCTTTGATCTTGAGGGAGGTCTGTTGAATCTGTACTTGTCTCTGCATCTTCAGAATGACATATTGATAATACCCACCCTCAACATCTGGGAAATGAAGAAGTTTTGTGAGGGATGGCATTTGAAGCAGAGCATTTGAGCTAGATATGGAAAGTGTGGTAGTTGAACACTGTTGGAGAGGAAGATTGCATCAGAAGGTGTCAAGGATCCCATTTCATACACAGAGTTATGAGTTATGTCTAAAATGAAGGACATCTAAGGAGCAAGCACCAGGCAATGAGGCCAACAAGACAGGCAGAAGCTAATCTGTGTTCCCAGAATTTCTGTTGTCTGAAGAGAGACTTCAATTAATATGAATCTAAATGTAAATTTTCATTTTTCATGAATTAATCAGCTACTAAGATGGAAAGTTCTCATGTAGCATTCATTTACCTTTAACTCACTATGTAGTTGAGAATGACTTTGAATTTTTGGTCATCCTTCCTCCACCTCTGGAGTGCCATGAGTACAGGAGTATGCCACCATGCTTGGTTTTTTCTGTGGTGCTGGCCATCACAGTCAGGGCTACTGTGCATGTTTGAAAAGTACTCTACCAAGGCAAGTATCCCTAGCCCTGACATTTCATTTCAGAGAAAAGGTGGCTAACTCCTATTATGTTCCCCCAGTTCTGTTTTTTTAATGGTGAATGAATGATTTGGTTATCATGTGTGAATTAGTTACCCTCTTGCTGTTGTGATGTAGCAACTAACAAAGCATCCAGAAGAGGAATCGCCTTTGGTTCATGGTTTGAAGCCCATCGTGCCAGGGAAGGCATGGTGGCACAAGCAGGATGGTCTGAGGCAACAGGGGTATGGGCCAATTGCCTGCTCATCCACTGGAGGACCAGGAAGCAGAGAGGGTAATGGTAACATTCAGCCAGTCTTTCCATTTTCCTTTCATAAATGATTTTTTGACACATTAGAGTCTTATGTCCTCCTGCTGGCCTGGAACTCCATATATATAGAACAGACTAGCCTTGAACTCATAGAGATCTACATACCTCTTCTTCTTGAGGGTTGAGATGGAATGTATGGGCCACTAAGCCCATATGGAGTCATTCATTTCTGCAAGTATTAACCCATCCTAAAGACCACGGGGGTATCAAGTATCCAAGAAATAGTATCACATTCTATCACGAAGTTTAGTATCTGGTCCTTAGCGTTTGTAGGTTAAGAGTGGCTTGGGAACAATAGAGACAAAAATGTCAGTAAATCATGAATGGGAGACACCTGACTCAATACACTGCATTGCTTGACTAATCTAGAATCTTTAGGGGAAGATACCGTTCCACCTAAATGAATTTTCCAGATAACTGTCACTTATCCCTTTAAACACTGAAAATATTTTCAGAGAAATTTTAACTATTTGAAATAAAATCTTTCTCCAATGGATTACATGCCTCCTTGCCTTCTTAAACAGAATTCAGAACAGAAAATGGGACCCTTTTTTGATGACTCGAGAGCATCACTGTGAAATCAATTCCGGAACTCCTGTTGGACTCAGCCATGCTTGTCAGGCTGATGAAATCAGCGTTGCCGCTCTGTTTTCTTTTCCTGTCATCCGGTACCTACACGCTGTCCCACATGGTTCACTATCTGTTTCCTTGAGCATTTCTCTGTCCCCTGATGATTAAGCTGAGCTCATGTGCCACCGTAAGCTCTTCTCGGGATGTCTGGCTCTAGGGACTGCCCTCCTTCCTTTTCACTGCCTTGTTGTCGTTTTCCAGTGTTTGAGTTCCTATGAAAAATAGAAGCATTTCCATTAAGACTTTGGGACTTTCCTAAAGAACTCACACTCTAGTGGCACTTAGGTTATGCCATTAATTTATGTGTGCATGCATGCTTGTGTCCATGCATGCATTTGTGCATGTGTGTATGTGTGTGTGTGTGTGCATTCATGTGCACACATGCCCTTGGAGGTTAGATGTATTGGACCACCTATCAGTTAAATCACAGGCTTCTGTGAGCCACTGGACCTGGGTGTTTGGGAATAGCACTCAGGTCCTCTAGCATAGAGGCACTTGTAGCTGCTGAGACATTTGTGTGTCCAGTCACTGTCGTTCCTTTGTGTCCAAGCATTGTCTTCCTAACTCTATTGTATTAAGTTCTTTGAGTTTAGGTTTGCATAAGAAGAGTAGAGATTTGGGGGAGATCAGAGTAGGAGTGATATCTCAATCCAGTGCTTACCTGCCTTGTGCCAGCTTGCAGTTTCTGCAGTTTAACTTCACAACCATTCCATTGACACAAAGATTTGAAATTCATAAGGCTAGGAGGAAGGGAGAAAGACAAACACAGTCTGAAATCCTTAGACTGTACCCTGTATAGCTCAGGCCTCCAGTAACCAGTGCCTCTCCTCACAGCTTCCATCTCAAGAGACCCGGAACAAAGTTGATGCTATCACAAGGAATAAGCTGGAAGAGAATTTCTGTTTTATTATTAGTTCTTTGCAAAATATATACAATGAGTTTTTCTCATGTCCATCTCCTCTTCCCCAGGACCCCCAGATGCACATTCAGTACCTATCCAACTTTGTTTCCTTTTTTTAGTGTCCATCAAGTTCAATCTGTGCTACCCATCTATTCATGGAGGTGGGAACTTCCACTGGAAAATGGGTGACCTATCAGGGGTTACACCTTATAAGAAAACTGAATCTTCCTCCAGCAGCTATTAGTTGCCAACAGCCCCTCAGTCAGGGGCAGAACTTCATGTCCACCTCTCTTCTTCATGCTGGGACTTTCATTTGGCTTTAGCTTGTACAGGTCTTGTTCATGATGTCATAACCTCAGACTGCATATGTTCAGCTGTCCTATTGTGTCCAGAGGATACTGTTTTCTTTTATTCACTCACTATATTTAAATCTTACAGTCTTTACACCTCCTCTTCTACAACAGGAATCACTGAGCCTTGGGAGGAGGGGCTGCAGTATAGATGTTCTATTTAAGGCCAAACATTACTCAGGCATTTATTCTATGAACCTTGGCTAGTTGTGGGTCTCCATGTTAATCATTATCTCCTGAAGATAGAAGATTTTCTGATGAGATTGAGAGATGCATTAGCCTATGGGAATAACAAGAAGTCATCAGGAGTCGGTTCAATACTATGTTCATATAGCAGAATAACAAAAAGTAATAGGCTCTCTCCTAGGACCTATTACTGCCTAGCCACAGGTTCTTGCCCCAACAATGGTTCCAGGTATAGATTTGATCCTGTGGAGAGAGACTTGAATCCATCAGAATGTGGTTGGTTCCTTGCATGGTCTTCTTCCCACTATAGTAGCAGTGGACCTGTCTCACCAGACTGCTGTCATTACACCTTGCAGGGTGCACAGAAGGTGAGAAGGAGGATACTGTTCTTCTCCAACAGGGTCTTTCTTGATCCTGGACCCAGCAAGGTTGTTCCTCCCCTCACTCCCATCACTGACACAAAGCACTAGGATCAAATGATCACAAAGTGAACTCTCCAGAATTGTGGCTCCAGCAAACCTCTTTACCGTACAGATTCATAGATTCATTGTCTCAGGGACTTGCCAGCAGGAAGAAAGTCTGACTAACATACACAGAGTTATCAGAGATTCTGACTCCATTACTTTGAAATCTAATACCCATAGGAAAGACTGAGCTGGAGTTTACTTTGGTTTTCTTTGAATACAAAGCATTTTCAAAGCAAATCCATCGTGCAAACAAGCTGGCTGTGAGGATTGCTTGTTCTCTCTAGGACATTGTCACCTGCACTCAGCCTCTGTCTACCTTCCAAGAGCTAGAGGTACACGCAATCCTCTTCACTTATTCCTACAGGCTTGCAGGAGTTTGGGCTTGTAGCGAATTGCTTAACATGGTCACATTCCAGTGGAATTTAAAGGGACAAAATGTGTTCTCGGAGAGAGAATTATCACATCCTCAATTGCCCTTTACACTTCATCTTTTATACTTTAGTGAACATGCAGCTAAGTACACAAACACACACACACACTATGTAATACATTATTTAAACAGCGTATCTATGATCTGTAGCATAACTAAATGTAGTAATAATACATGCAAATTTTTATTATAATCTGTATTTATAGGGTTTCTGTATCTTCTAATTCAACTCAATGCAGATTGCAAATACTTGGAGAAAATGCATCCCTAGATGGCTCAGACAGTAAAATACTTGCCACACATTCATGAGAACCTGAGTTCAATCTCCATTGTGCACATAAAAAAGTCTGGGGGAGATGGAAAAAGGTTGATCCTTGAGGCTAACTGACCATCCAGCCTACTTTACTTACTGATTTCCAGGCCAGGAGTGAGAATTGGGAACTTGTCTCAAAGCATGTGGTAGATTGCACTTGAGGAGCAACACCCACAGTTGTTTCCTGGCCTCCAACATAAATGCACCTTTTCACACCCATACACATACATCCCCCTCACTCACACATTTACTCATATGAATCCACACAAATAAAATTGTTTTTATCTTCTAAAACACAGTATTGTAATTATGGATTTCAAATAGATGACAGGTTATACACAGATTGTATGAAAACACTATGTCATTATATATAAGGATCTGGAACAGCCAACAATTTTAATGACTGATGTTTCATAAACAGGAATGCTCAGGGCTGACTGTGTACTACTTATACACAAACTAGTATATGCTATATCATATATACCAGAAAATGATATTATACATGTGTAATTCATTTTTACTATACCCAAATAGATCCACAAGCTCACTTGTGTATAGAAGCCTTCATATTTGCTTGTGATATTTTAACTCAGTGTGATCATTCACATGTCTATTTTAGAGACTTGAATAGAAGAAGTTTACAAGATTTTGTCACAAGTTTTCAAGCATGGGGACTTGGACTAGTGAGATGGCTCAGCAAGCCAAGGCAGTGGCTGACGTGCTTAGCATCCTGATTTGGATCCCAGGCACCCATATAAGGTAGTGTATACAGACTCTCACAAGTTCTCTACATGGACACTGACACACACACACACACACACACACACACACACACACACACACACAATTTAATCTAATTTAAGAATAAGCAGAGTAGCCATGAATCTAGTCAGTGTGTTCCACTGTGTATGAAAACCTCTTCCCATAATATTTCTCTAATAATAGACTCACTGTTTTGCTTGAGGCAGAAAGTCAGAAGAGAAGTGGGTGAATTCGTTAAAAAAAAAATGTCTACCTACTCTAAGCCAAAGATATAGATGATGCATAGCTAATGGGAAATAAATACCCTGTGAAAGTTTAACAGAAATGGACCTAACCATAATTAAGTTGCTCTTTTGATCACTAATTATTTAAATGATCAGTGGTTATTCCACAAGCACCCAAACTCAGATGTTCTGTAAGATATGTCTGCATTTTTCTTACTACTCAAATATAGAATGTGTTCACTTACTGTATCTCAAATATGCCTGCAAGGAAAAATATCCAATTTTCCAATTATAAAATACAGAGATAGTAACAGGAAATGAACATAAAATTTGGAATCATGAAACCTGATAATAGTTACTTGTGTCACGTACTTACAAGCTTATAACATGGCTTGTGGGGTTTCTTGTTATTTGGAAACATTGTCTCATGTATCCCAGCCTGGCCTTGAAAGTGCCATGTTCTTGAGGATGACTGAACTTCTGACCTTTCTGCTTTCCCTCCCACATGCTGGCATTGCAGGCGTGAAATCCGCCCATGGATTTAGCTGGTGCTGGTCACTGAGTATAGGGTTTTGTTCTTGCCAGAGAACCATTCTATTAATGGAGCTACATCCTCAGCCTGAATTATGATCTCTGAGCTGCTCTGTCTTGGTGATATTTAATGGGATACATGCTGTGCCTTGAGTTGGATAACCAAGATGCTCCCGTTACTTGTTATTCAGTATCTTCTTCCCATTACCCAGTGAACGAAGGGACTATGAACTCCATTAGCAACCAGTGAAGAGTCTCGCAAGCCCACTTAGTTTCTCTGGGAGAGTTCAGCTTTGGAGTTTAACTCTTCTTAGCCTGATGGCATACAAGCCACCTAAACTTTTGTTTACTTACAAACATGGTTGCTTTATATTTCTAGAAGCTTTGTTGACCATTTTAGAGATAAGTGTAGGTTCCCTTGTGACTTCTTTTAGCCATCTAAATTTTTTCACATAGCTACCCATCTCATGTGAGTAAACAGCACCCTCATTTGCTAAAGAAAAGTTGAAAATCTAGAACTTTTCATCATATCCATTCCCAATTGAGTATATCAACATATGCTCAGACTGAAAGCGTTCTATTTCCATCAATGCAAACTGCCTCACAGCCCTCCCATCGCCCCACACTGGTCTAGTGCTGTACACTAACTTCCTTTCTTGTACCATTTTGTACCCTACTACCAGCCTTACAGCCAAAGTGCTGTTTTCAAAATAACATTATGATACTGGGCTTCAGATCAGTCCCCCTGCCTTGGAAATAAACCCCTGACTCTTTTTGTCTGGCCTGCAGAACTCTGATGGAGACTCTGCTGGCTCATCCTCCCACTTCCCATCCACTTGGCCCCACTGCTCTGTCCTTCCTAAGATTGGTCCACATTTTAAACAGCACAGTAAGTTCACTCTTCTTACAAGTTCCATTGCTGTTGCTGTGCTTGGATCTCTTTTGCTATTTAGTCATCATCTTAAATTTTATGCAACTGAAAAGACTATCCTATTATTCTTACTGCTTTATCCTAAGTTTATAGTCAATGTAGATATCATTGCAGACATTTTCTTGCCATTAATTTATTGATGTTTTTCTACCCAGATTAATAGATGATGATGTCCAGGGAAAGGAGGCCTGTATTATCTCATTTTTTATCCCCAAATGCATAGAATTGCATTTGGATATGTGAGAGACTTACTGAGTAGCTGTTGAATAAATAAAATATTCCTTCCCCATCAATCAGTATCATTTATTGTCTTTATGTGATGTAGAAGAGTACAGTGACTGACTGTGTGCACTTGGTTGAGCCTGCTACCAGGATCCTCACAGGCTGACAGCCACATCACAGAATAGAAACTGCTGGCCTGGGAGGCTCTGTCATTGACTCTATGACCTTAAACAAGTTACTTACATTTTATGGGCCTTGAGTTTCTCCTCTTTAGCACTGGAGGCTGCATTTCATGGTCCCCAAGTGTCTTTTCTACCATGGCTCTCATATCTCTACACTAAGTAAACAATCGGAGTGGAAATGCGTGTCGGGAGTTTATTGCTTTCTTGTCACAGTAAAGAACTAGAAGTGTTGGTAAAACACAGCCAAAAAAAATATTTTCTGAGAAATTTCAGCCAATGACACTTGACTGTGTGTTTATGTAGTAAGTAAGGCTTTTGTAGTTTTCATGCCACCTCTTCAGGAAACACTTTCTATACTTTCATACCGATTGATAAAGAAAAGTATGGGTCAGCTGCTGTTATAGATCAAGACTAGTTAGAAAAATAGATTAGTTAGAAAAATAGAAAAAAATGCATCTTAAGTGGTAAAATATTTGTCTAGCTTATATGTGGCCCCTGTATCCAATCCCAAACACTACAAAGTAATTCATGGTTAATACTACTAATAAATGCAAGGAAGATATTCTTATGGTGTTAGTTACTATTATCTCTGCAGCTGAACACTCAACCAGAAGCAATTGAATGAAAGAGAGCTTGGGGTTTGAGATAATAAAGCAGGAAAAATGGCAGTGGGAATGGAGGACAAGGCTACTTGCTAACATATTCATAGATCTAGAAGCAGAGGGAGGAGAATGCCAGCACTCCATTGGTTTTACTCTTGTCTCTTCCATTTAGTCAAAGACCTCAGTTCATGAGATGGTATTTATCACATTCAGAATGAATCTTCACCTCTCAGTTATTCCAATCTGGAAATTCTCTCACAGGCACACCCAGAAATGTGCCTCACTGATGTCCTTGGCATTTCCTAACCTAGTCCAGTTGACAATCATAATTAACCATCACAAGTTTAGGAGGGGTTTAAGGGAGACAATATGGGGATGACTGCAAACACTAAGGGCAATTTGAAGGACCATAGGGAAATCTACTACAGTAGAATCTTCTTAAAATATATACACTTATGAAAGAAATCTGAATGGAATCATTAAATAACAAGGGAGACAATGCTCCAATTATCTGTCTCTTACCATCAAGTGATGAATGGGTTACATCTAAGAGAATTGATCAAAGAGCCCCATAATAAACCTAAACAACTCAGGCTCTTGCCAGGGCTTTTGTTTGCTCTTCATAAACTGAGAATAAGGCACCATTGTTGAAGGCAATACCTATATATCTCATTGAAAACAAAGAAGTTGAGCTGATACTCAAAGGTACTCTGCCAGCTACCACAGGAGAAACGTAAACACCAACCCAACTACAAAACCTACAATCTCCAATGGTGATGTATATGCATAATACACGGGTGCAATAGTGGCATGAATGTTGTAGGAGTAACCAACCACTCTCTAGCAGAGTTAAGGCCCACTTGATGAGATGGTACTCATCTCCAACATTGCCCTGGTACTTAATAACCTAAGACAAGGTAGGCCATGGATGTAGAAGATATCTAAATGATTCCTAGGGAATTTCTGCTGCTATTCCCATAGTTCAATATCTTACTCAGTCATCCTCAGAGATTGCCCTGTAGTAGATACAAACTGATACAGATAACCACAACTGGACAATGTGTAGTGTGAGAGACACTGGAGGACTCAGTTCTACATGGGATGACTGTGCCAAATCCCTTTTCTCAGGTCTCAAGGAACTATGCTGAAGAGAAGGCAGAAAGATTGTAAAAGCCTGTCTTAGGGTTCTATTGCTGTGAAGAGACACCATAACCACTGTAACTCTTACAGTTGAGAGGTTTAGTCAATCATCATCATGACGGAGAACATGGCAGCATGCAGTCAGTCATTGTGCTGGAGAAACACCTGAGAGTTCTACATCTGGATCATCAGACAGCAGTAAGAGAGAGTGACACTGGGCCTGGCTTGAGCTTCTGAGACCTCAAGGATCACCACCAATGACACACTTCGTCCAACAAGGCTACACCTCCTAATAGTGTCTATGGGCCTCTGGGTTCCATTTTCATTCAAATCATCACAGAGCCAGAGGGTCTAAGTGCTAACAAATAAACAAAGCCTTCCAGACACAATAGAACTGGTACACATATGAACTCACAGAGACTGTGTGACAGCATGCATAGGATCTGCACAGGTCTAAACCAGATGGGGTCCCAGTACTATGATGGGGAAATAGGCATGAGCTCTCACCCTCAATCAAGACACTATGCCCAATTAATACCTTCTTACAAAGGAAAAATTAGTTTCTCCAAGGGAATCTCACTGGGTATACAAATCATACTTAAGGGCGGGTTCCATTCTCAATGACAGATGCTAGTGTAAAATGAACTCAACAGAATTTGGGATTTTTTTCCTTTTACACCGTACTAGCCTTTTGCTTGTATGTTATGACTTTTGATTTTGTGTTTTGGTTTGAGTGTGTGTGTGTGTGTGTGTGTGTGTGTGTTGTGTGTCTGCATTTCTTGTGCTCTTTCTGTTTTTTGTTTGCTAGTTTGTTCATTTTGCTCATCCTTGTTTGTTTTTTTATTTTTCTCTCTGTTTTCTTCAGAAAGACAAAAAGAAAGTCTTTTTTTCTTTTTGGTGGAGAGGCAAGAAAGATCTGGGAGTAGACAAGGGAGGGGAAACTATGATCAGAAAATATTGTATGAAAGCAAATAACTTTATTTTCCAAAATAATTCCCCCTAAATAATAAAAAAGAAACAAGTTTACTTTGCTACATAAATATTAATTTAGAAAATTGCATTCTATCACTGGTCTGTAAGATCTTATGTTTGTCTCATAAAAGTTCAGTAGCCAGCCTCTAAGACTTTGCAACATCTTGGTATCTCTAACACTATTCTAAAGCTTTAACACTCACTCCACTAACTTTGAAGCTCTGTAAAACAAACTTGAAACCAAAAGACAAAGTTAAATAGATGTTTATGCAGGGTAAATATTCCTATTCCAGAAGGGGGTGGAGGTGAAACATAGCACAAAGTCATGGGACCAAAGCAAGACTCTGCCTTGAAAACTAAATCTCTATAGTTCCACATAGTGACTATGACCACATAGCCTGGCTTCAGGTACTTCATTGAACCTTAGTACAAGTCTCATTCTTCCACCTCACATGCCCACAAAGCCAATATGACATGGTCAAAGCCAGTTTCTGCTGCCAGCTGGAGACGTATCCTGACTCTTTAGGCTAAGCTGCAGTGGTTTCTTGGCACCTGCCTGGCTGAACATGTGAAAATACTTCCTATTTGAGGATACCCTGTGGACTCTCTGTTCGAACACTCTAAGTGAAAGAGTTCCCAACACATTTGTGCTGTTCTGGTCTGGTTCTCTGAACATGTACAGTCTTGCCTTGTCCCCTTTTCTGTCATCCTCACAAAAGAATCTGTAATTTTTCATTAATGGCGTGTTCACATTACAGGTGCTTTCTTTTTCTTTGCCTCATAGTCAACTTTAAACTCACACCTGCTGCTTTCCCTACCATGGTGCACATTTTCATGTCTCTCTGTTCTCTCTCACTGGATATCTAAGTACAGTAAACAGTACACCTGCGACAACATGGTTGATATGCTGTCTTCAAACTTCTTCAGGCAGATTCTTTGCCAGAATGGGACAAAATTGTTGTCTAGCCAAGTCCATGCTACCTCATGCACCCAATGTCTGCTGCCTCCCTTTCCTTAAGATGTCTGTCCTTCCTCTCTGCCAAAAAACAGGGCACTTTACCCTCTGCTTCCAGGAGTTTTGGAGCTGTCTAGGATATACACTTCCTTCACACACCATTCCAAGGGCTGACAAACACATGGCCAGCTTTATATGTATGTACAACACATTTTAATTCACACTAGTTTCATGTTAAGAGTATTCTGCTGTGTGTGCCTAGAAGGGGCCAGAGCAGGTTCAAAATGATGATAAATCCCCAAAGAATGTAGAAATACAAAAACATAAAAATGACAGAATGATAGATATTAGGGAGGGGAAACATTTTAATTACATTTGGGAGGAAAGGAGTAGATTTTGCACTCAGCATAGTGATACTGAGATATGTGTGGGGCTGGGCAGTCATTTCCCCAGGCTTTTTGAAGGCCTGAGGTTAGAGTGAGAAGTGAAAGGGTGGTATGACATCAGAGGAAGTAGCAGTGACAAAATCTCCCCAGTACCTCTCCAGTGGTACACTGAGGCAGAGGCTTGGGTTGAAAGGTCAGCATTATGAGAAAGCTTAACTAATGAGAATGAAGGGTGAATGATGGGAGAAGGGGTCCTGGAAAATGCAGGCTGTGCCTGAGCTTTGTTGGTTTTGGTGGGCTCAGTGGGCAGAGGTTCTTACAGCACCCCAGATATGTGATGGGGATATTCATTGATACACGAGTGGCTGGCACTTGGGTATAACAGAGTCTTGCATCCTGAAAGGTGGAAGGAAATCATAAGAAAGGTCTAGAGTTCCTGCAGTCAAATGCATATGAACACCCAGCAAGAGGAATGAAGTATACCACTGCACTAATCACTATCATCCTAACAGGCCATCAGTGCTGGCCAAAGCTCTCATTTGTCTGAACTCGGCCAAACACTACATTAAGATGCATATGCATGCATCCAGGTGTGATTACTAATTGTGGATGTGCAGCCATCTGCATTACCCCCACACAATAGTGCATTCTCACAGTAAACACTGAATACGACACCATGGGTTCCGTTATATAAAGAGGAGGAGGAGGAAATGGAGATAGAGCAGCTAAAGCAACTTTCCAAGGTTTTATTGCCAGGATCTGATTTAAAATAAATCTAACTCTATGGTTACAGACATTTCTGAAGAATGAGGGAGACAAAGAAATGAGATGATGTCCTGTACACAAATGCCTTTGTTTCTCTGGGATATTTCTACCAAAGCAAAAGAAAACAAGTCTGTATGTGGTATATAAAGTTGATTGCAGATTTCTTATGTACATACATACATACATACAACAAATTATTAGTTATATATATATATATATATATATCACATGCATATATGTATAAAACCATATATATGGTTTTCTTTAGGTTTCTACTTCTGTATAGGAGCCATGTAAACTAGGGGGATAGAAAGGATAATTAGAAACCATAACCTCGCTGTATTCAGTCCCTTGTATAGATACATCATAACAACATCTCAATCATTCCCTAAAATCCCATAAGGTGCAGGTTATTACCGTGAGCAAGCTGAAGTTCACAGTGGCTAATGAAGTAACAGCCACACAACCTTCTCTATAACTGTGAAATCAACTCCACTTTCATTGCCAGACAAAAACAACCCTTGCTTGAATCCCATAGGTCACCAGCCCCCAGATGCCAGTGTTTCAGTAGTCTCCTGCTGCCGGGGACCAGCCTCAGCAGTTTCGGGGGTCTGAAGGATGGGATACCTGGAAGGTGCTATAATGACTCAGAGACAATGTTCGAGCAAGTTGACAGGTCACTTCGGGCTTCTGCAGTTGCTAAGTTTATTTTGCTTCCATGGCTTCTCTTAGCTTCTCTTGGTTTCTCTTAGCTTCTCTAACTTCTCTTAGCATCTCTAACTTCTCTTGCACTAGCTTCTGCTTTTGCCCTGGTGACCTCAGTCTTTTATTATCATAAGTAAAGGGGGAAGAGAAAGGAAAGGGAAAATTACCCAATACAAAATGTTCTCATGATTCCAAAAATTATTCTTAGAAAATCACCAATATATTCTTCATCATCTTTTACTAAACACAGGAGCTATCCCAGACTTAACACCAAAGCAAGCATAATATATTTTTATCATTAATGATTATACAATCTTTTGAGCACTTGACCCAAAGGCTAGCAACATGCAATTTCACAAAAAAGATAAAAATAAGAACAGTGGTCAGTGTACCAGACAGTCATTTCCTTCTAACACAGCCTGTTCCAACCTCAAGACTGCTGCAGCCACCTAAGTTCCTCCTCAGCCCTCTGCAAACACCAAGCCCCATGACTGGTGGGCCACAATGACCTCAGACAAGAAATTTGTCCCTGCAAGTCAGCAACTTCTGTCCTTCTATATCCAGCAATTCCAAGGAAGCCCTAATCTAACTTTTAGAGTTTCCATGAAAGGAAGCTCACCTTTCTTGGCAGCTCTTTTCAATCTAGGAACCCAATAAAGCTTGTAGCAATCACCCCATCAATTGTCACATTATCTACACATTCCAGGAGGAATAAAAAGTATCTGAATTAAAGTTGCCATCTCCCTTTCTTGGTGGAGGCAACCATTTTCCTCCTATTCTAGGTTCCCACACTTTTAATTTGTCATCCCATCTGTATGTTACTCCATCCACAGTCTTCAGCCAATACCCCTTAGGGTCTCAAGTTTCACACAATGTCCTTGGAATATCCTCAGAAACTGAATTATTCATCATGGCCAATTTGAGTCCAGTGTGTTGATACACATCATACCATGTGCTATAGTTGACCACACATTTGGTACAGTTTATCCAAGCCTAAAAAGCTTCTCCAGACTGCAGGTTCTTTTCCATGAACTACTTACCTGCCTCAACCCCAGCCTGAGTGATCATCTCTGTATAATTTCCTATGAAATTTACTTCACTCCTTTCCTGCATCACAGAAATGACCATTGATCTAGGAACATAGAACATGAAGATCAGATAGAAGAAGAAGACTAGTATTACAAAAAATATTTACATGGAGAAGGACATGACATATGCAAGCCATAAAGCATGACCTTGGGACATGTAGGCATTTCTGCCTTGGCCCTCTAGAGGCATGCTAAGCAGAAGATCCGGAGGGGAACACATGGAGGGTTGATGGTCCACGATCTCAGGTCCCCTTTTCTCCAATCTCTGCTGGCAGCACATCAACCATCTTATATGATGTCCCCAGCATCCTGTGCTGAGTCAAATGGAGAGAGAGTTTTGCTTTATTACACAGGCACAGTCTGTCTCGGGAATCATTTGGAAGATCCCCGCAGATGAGGAGACCAATTCTTTCTGGAAACACCTCGCAGACAGCAAAAGAACAGAGAGTGGGGGAAGTGGAGATGGTGTTGCTGACACCATTACAGTCGCTGTGCATGGAGCAGGACTTGTTTATGAGGATCTTGAAGGAGTTAAGTGTCAGAATAGGGAAACAGCTGCAGAGATCACCTTGGCAAAACAGCAAGGGGATGTCTAGAAAGAGAAGTGAGAGAGAAGAGAAAGAGGAAGGGAAGAAGAGGGAGACGAGCAAAGGAAGAAGAAGAATATAAAGAGAAGAGGAAAGGCAGGAGGAGGAAATAAAGGAGGGGAAGAGGGGGAGTTAATGCTACCCTGTGCCTAGAAGGTGAAAAAATTGACATAATTGATGCATAATCATAATGATCACCTGCCCCTGGAAAAAGCAAGTGGACAGACAAATAAATGCAGAAAAAACCAAAGGCTTAGAAAATTCAGAAGGAAATAACAGTGGCTGGGAAAAGGTGTTCACAGAATTGTTCTCTCATATTTCCCGTAGAAGGCTGCTTCCCCTCCCTCCCTCTCTGTCTTCCTCCCTCCCTGCCTCCCTCCCTTCCTCTCTCCCTCCACTCATTCATCCTTCCTTCCTTTCCTTGCTTATTTACTAACTAGAGCCTTGAATATTCTAGCCAGTGATTATACCTCTAGTCCCCCAAATTGTATTTTTTAAAAAAGTAAAACACACTTAAAAATACATGAAACCTCTAGGGAACTAAAAGTTATTTCTTACCCCCAGGAATCTATTTGCAGATTGCCATGTCAGCATATGTATGTAGACCTTGAATTTTAGTTTTAGGTAAAATCATATATTTGATTCATGTCAAAATTAGCATCACTATTTAGGTTATGTGATTTTTTTTTTTTTTTTTTGAGACAGGGTTTCTCTGTGTAGTTTTGTGCCTTTCCTGGATCTTGCTCTGTACACCAGGCCTCTGCCTCCCGAGTGCTGGGATTAAAGGCACGTGCCACCACCGCCTGGCTTTTTGTGGTTGTTAATTCATGCTAACTGTAATGAGAAATACGAAGGTTATATTTGAATAATATCATTTTATTTCCTTCTTAGGGAACACTAACTTTCCAAAATTATTTTTAATTGTTCATATAGCTTTGACATGCATATGTTTAAAACTGTCTTCATATTCATATGATGATTTTTAGCTTAAAAATGGTACTTGGGTGCTGGAGAGATGGCTTTGTGGGAAAAGCATTTTCTGTGTAACTATGGGGACCTAGATTTGCCTCCACAGCACCCACATAGGCTGGACTCAGTAGTGTGCATCTGTAATCAGCGTTCCTCCAGCAAGACCCAAAGTGGAGTTGAGAGACTCTCCAGAGAGGCCCATGGGCTGACTAGACTGACATACTTGGTGGAGAACAACTAGGGGATCTGTCCCAAGTAAAGTTAAATCAAGGATCGCTGCCACAAGTGTGCTATGGCTCGGGCACTCTTATACTCACTCACGTGAACACACAAACACACACTCACAGAGGTAGATACACACACACACACACACACACAGACTAGAAAACTGCTACAGAAATATACAAGCATCCCACATAACTACAGTTTGTAAAATTGTGTTGCCTGTGCATTTTATCCACATTTGTGTACTTGTGAATTTGCACAAGAATATAGTATGGATCCCTGGGGACATATTTCCCCTGATGCTAAGACACCTGTCCTAAAAAACAGTCAGTGACAGCAACCTAGGCCAATGAGGGCCTCCTCACTGAATGCCATATTGTATAGAGCCCAAAGCCATGAACATGCCAGCAAGTTTCCTACTCTAGGTACATCCTAGCAGTTAACATGAACCTCCCACAGTGACCTGTCTGTTGCTGTCTACTTTGTCTTCAGGGTCTGAGTTGATCTCTTCAGTCTTTCAAAGATGCTTAACCATTAAGTGTGAACTACAGCAAAGAAGCAGAGGCAGCTGAGGCAACTGTTACAGTACAATCAATCCTCCCTCCCCCATTATCCACAGAGGTACATTCCAAGCCCTGCACTCTAGGGTTGAAACTTTAGCATCAAACTCTTTCCTCCTAGCATATATACTCATGACACAGTTTAATTTTAAACTATGAACAATGAACTATCATCAGCAACAAATTATCATAAAAAAGAACAATTATGGCTACTAAGTGTTGGCCTGCTCCAGCACTCCTACCAGGCCAGATCATTTGAGATAAGATCATTCCTTTCAAAAGGACGTAAAGAGGACATACAGATTCAAATGTCTGAGTTGTTTGTTTCTAGAATTGTCCACTTAACATTTTGCAAGTTTGAGTTATTAAGGATAACTTGGACTTCAGAATGTGTTAAGTAGACTGACAGATATATTTAGTATAAGAAGGTAGTATCTGAGAAAAATGAGAGGAAGTAGCTTTAAAATGACTGGATAGTTGGGAGAAGTCCTTCAGTGTTATGAAGCACTTTAAAGATCTTTGGAGCTGGGGAAGATTAACCCAGAGAAGTGGAACTAGCTGGCCTGGGGCTGCAGATGGTTACAATGCTTGTCTATAAGGTGAGCTGAGAATATCCCAGTGTTGATTGATGAACACCTGAAAAGCATCCCTCCTTCTTGCTGACTGGAAGATGCTTGCTCTGTGCTGCCTCAGAGAACTCCTCAATCCCCCTCCTCTGCATTGGGAATGCCAGATTTTTATAGCCACAGTCAGATATTTTTGTCTCTAGTGTCTTAGAGATAGCATGTCTTTCACAGCTGGAAGATGAGGCCTTTGCTCCTGGGATGCAGTGTTTGCATGTTAGCTAGCCGGGTCACACCTGCGCCCTGGTGTGATTTCAGTGTAGCTAAGCCTAAGTGCCACCTCTGGTCATCCATCAGTAGCCTCTGGTCTTTGGTGCATGAGTTCTTTCATGCCTCAGGCAATGTTAATTTCATTTCTCATCCTCAGGCATGCTTGAATACACAGTTTACCTAAAGGTTAAGAGTTATGGATCTAATTAAGAGGATGGAGCAGTTCTACTACATTAACATTAATAGTGCATGGAAAGTACTCCCAGAGGCTTCATTCTGTAAGCAGTAGCCACTTCCACGTCTATTCTCTTTCCTCATTTTTTTCTTCTAGCACCATGTAATGAAAATCTAATACTAAAAATGGCGCCTTGTCCATGAGAGCTCAACAGTGGTCACTGTTTTTGCTTACCTCTTAATCATCCCACTAGGAAACGATGTGAAACACAGTATCCTTGAGTCTGTTTGCTTAGCTGATCAAAGCAGTCCTGGGGGTAGAAGCCCAAAGGATGAGAAATTATCAAGAAATGTGTGCTGCAGAGAAAATATGATGGGGCGTGTTCATCAAATGATAAAATGTGAACTTTTCCTTCATACTAAAATTGAAAGGTCATTACAGTAGAGAGTCATTTCTATAAAGGTTAAATATAAGTGACAGGTGTGATGGATCAGGGAAGTCCCTGACCTTTTAGCACTGTCTAGCTTCAGTGTGTCTTGGCCTGCTTCAGTTTATGCACAACCATTAGAACTCTACACCCACCAGCTAACTTATGTTCTAGCTGTACATTTAACTTGGTCAGTCTGGGGCATCAGTGGTGTTTTCCCCAGCTTCAGTCTAGGAGTTCCAGGATGAGAAAGCTTTCCCTTTGGACTTTTACCAGGGGATACCCCGTTGGATCACAGATTGAGGGGTCAGTCCATCATTCTGGAAAAAACTGGCAGTGGGAGCCTAAGGCAGCTACAATAAGGAATCAGAGGGAGATGAACACAGGTGTACCGTTTACTTTACCCTTCCCATTGAGTATAAGCCCCCACCCTATGGATTGGTGCCACTCACAGTTTGGGTGGGTCTTTCTACTTCAGTTAATCTAATCTAGCCACTCCCTCACACACATGTCCAGACATTTGTCTCCTTGTTGATTCTAAACCCCATTAATTTGACAATCCAGATTATCTGTGGCATTCAGGCCTTTGTTCTAGGGATGCCATTCAACTGCAATTACAATTTCAATTACAATTACAATGGTGAACTTCTCAAATTTACATATCCACTTGGGTTCCTTTTTCTTAGTAGAATTCTTATATCTGCAAGCCTACCGGTCTTACAGTGTTCAAAATCCATGCCCATGACCATCTTCCTAAAGTGCTGTTCATGCAGCATCATTTCACAACTCTGTGAATAGAAGTTTCAATTTTCTAGGTATCTAGGTTCAAACCTTGCAGTTGTCCATGTCCTTGATTCTTCTCTTTTTCTCATATCTTCACAGCATTTGTCACCATCCCATGGATAGTCTCAAAATAGGAGTAAATTTAGCTATTCTCACAATGACTACAAACACCTCACAGGCCTAAGATGCCTCTTTCTTATGAAATACCAGTGATTCAGTATAGTGTGTGTGTGTGTGTGTGTGTGTGTGTGTGATGTATGCTTTTGAGAGCATATGGGTGGGTTGGGAGCAGGCACACTTGCCTATGTGGGTGCAAGTGAAAGGCAAGGGCTGATGTCAAGGGTTCTCAGTAAAGTTCTGTCTTGTTTTGGGAGATAGGCCCCTCACTGAACCAGAAACTTACCACTGAGCTAGACTAAATGACCAGTGACAGACTGGGACTCTCCATTTTGTGGTTACAGGTATGCAGCACACCACCTAGCTGTTGTAAAAATGTATTTTAAGATGTGTTTCATTCATTTATGCAGTGGAACATATGCTTTAATCATGCAAAGATGTGTTGTGTTCTTTCATGTTGCAATTGTTTAACTCTGTGAAGGTGTGTTACTGTGCCTGTCTAAAACACCTGATTGGTCTAATAATGAGCTGAACTGCCAATAGCAAGGCAGGAGAAAAGATAGGCAGGGCTGACAGACAGAGAGAATAAATATAGAAGGAGAAATCTGGGAATAAAAGAAGAAAGATCAAGAGAACAAGGAGAGGAGGACATCAGGGGCCAGCCACCCAGCTCCACAGCAAGGCATGGAGAAAGAAGCAAAGAAAGGTATATAGAAATAGAGAAAGATAAAAGCCCAGAGACAAAAGAGATACATGAAAAAATTTAAAGTTAACGATAGCTGGTAAGAAACAATCCAAGTTAAGGCCAGGAATTTATAAGTAAGGATAAGCCTTTCCATGTGTGATTCATTTGGGAGCTGGGTGGCAGAACCCCCAAAAGAGTAAAAAACAAACAAACAAAAACAAAAACCAATGTCTGGCTTTTTATGTGTGTACTGGGAGCTGAAGTGAGGTGTAGTTGGAAGTTTTTCTATGTCCCAGCAGGACAAATCTCTCCCACTCGCATCTCCCAAATAAGCACACAGAGGCTTATTTTAATTATAATTGCTTGGCCATTAGCTCAGGCTTATTACTGATTAGCGCTTATACTTAATTTAACCCATAATTCTTATTTATGTTTAGCCCTGTGGCTTGGTACCTTTTCTCAGTTCTGCCTTGTCATCTTGCTTCCTCTGTGTCTGGCTGGTGACTCCTGACTCAGCCTTCTTTGTAGCTGGAAGATTTCTTGTGTTCTGGCCTGCAGGAGGTAGGGACAAATCTCTCCCACTTGTGTCCCCCAAGTAAACACACGGAGGCTTATATTAATTATAACTGCATGGCTATGGCTCAAGCCTTTTGGTAGCTAGCTCTTATACCTTAAATTGGCCCATAACTATTAATCTACTTATCACTACATGTTCTGTGGCTTTACTTGCATCCCATTACATGTTGCTCCTTGGGCGACTTGGTGGTGCCTCTCCCTGCCTTCTCTTTAAACTTTCTGCCTGCCTCTAAGCTGCTTTGCAATAAGCTAAATGGCTTTATTTATCAACCAATCAGAGAAACACACATTTGCAGCATACAGAATGACATCCCACAGCAGTGAGGTCCTCATACTCAAAGAGCAAGCACTTCACTCACTGTGCCATGTCCCCAGTCTTAGTTTATTCTCAACATGGAAGTCAGCGTGTGCTTTCCTCCTAACTCTAGAATCCAGAGCTCCTTGTGGTTACTCAGAGGAATGTGGGCACTCCATCTCCCTAGGATGCACATCTTTATATTTTACTGTATGTAACTTAATGGATTTGATGTGATTTCTCTTTTTTTATTTTACTTTGCTTTCTTTAAAAGTTAATGAGGTATTTCATAAGCTTATTAGCCACTTGTATATGTCCTTTAAGGACAAATACAGATGGCTGACATGAGACATATATCTCTTCAATTTTTTTGCCTTATTAAACTCATGTGCCTTTATATTGTTATGTAATGTACACACACACACACACACACACACACACACACACACACACACACATACAAACACACACGCATACACACAAGCACACACATTTAAAGTCTACACTAGCTACTCGGTCCATCAGATACATGAATGCCAACATTCTTTTTCATTCTATAGGTTTTCTTCTCAATTAACATTGATCTTGACATAAAGTATTTAACTTAATGAATTCCATTCTCATATTAATGAATTCCATTCTCATATTTACTTTTTTGTTATTTGTATATTTGTTGTCAAATAAAATCAACTTTAGAGCATTTGGATATTTAGTTTCATATATGCAAATCAGTGAGCTAGTTTCTTTTTAGGTCTTTTTCCTTCTTTATGTCAAACTCTTTACCAAATTAGTCTTCTTAAAAAGTTTTCCCAGTCCGTCCATTTAAAATGATGAACATTTCCTGGCTCATGACGCTCTAGTCCCCTCTCCCTGCTTGCCCTTCAGCTCTGACTTTCATATACTTTCCTGACTGGGTACTTATAGCATTCTGCCTGTGAATGACCTGTTTCACTCCCCTTGCCTTTGGCAGAGCCTGGAGGCAGAGGGTGCCCAGCACACCTGGGCAGCCTGCATCTCTGCCTGTCACCAGATCCTGATTAATCCTGTATGCATAAGCAGAGCCGTGTGCCTTTTCTTGCCTGTCCTTGACATCAGCTCTTACTTCATCACTGGTGTAATTGCTGGCAGATTCATTATCAGGCAGTATTTATAACAACCCCATTCTCTCGTGATGCTAACTGTAGCTATGGAAGCACCATTCTCAGATTTTACAGGACATTCTGAATTTAAAAATAAATGTCTCAGATAAAGGAACCCAGTTTTTGTTCTGTCCTAAACTGTGTGTATAATAAACTGCAGTATTGGTTAGGAGCTGAGTGACCCTATGTCAATATGAAGGCCATTCTCAAACACAGTTTCCTCATCTATATGATTCTAATGTGGGATGGATCAAAGAAAACCATTTCTGGGCTGGGGATATGCCTTAAAGGTAGAACACCTGCCTAGGGGACCCTGGATTCCATCCCTAGTACCCTAAACCAAATAATAAATAACAAATAAATCTAAATAAAACATTCCTGAGCTGCTGCTAACAAATGAACTCTGTGCTTCATCTAATCTCCAAGGTAACTGGGCATAGATTATTTTATTTCATCTTAAAACAAAATCTCTCTCTCTCTCTCTCTCTCTCTCTCTCTCTCTCTCTCTCTCTCTCTCGTGTGTGTGTGTGTGTGTGTGTGTGTGTGTACATGTCAGGGCACATGTGAGGTCAGGAGATAACCTTGGGTGTACATCCTCATCTTGTACCTTGTGTGAGGCATGATCCTTCATTATTTACTACTGCATAAGACAACCTGACTGTCTGGCTCAGGGACTTCTAGGAGGTCTCCTGTCTCCAGCTCCTCCTATCTCTCCTTTGGAATGCTGGTATTACAGACACATCCTATTTTTCCTGGTTTTATGTGAGCTCTGTGGACCAGAACTCAGGCCCTGTGGTTGCATGGCAGGCACTTTACTCACTGGCCATCTCCTCAGCAGTGTAGAGAACTTAAATGGTAACTATCATTAGCTGTGGTGAGCTTATTAGGAATAATCATGGTGCTGTCTACTGTCCTGTTCAGGGCTCTGAACGATTTATTCTGAGCTCTGCATCAGATTAAAACCTAACATATCTTTAGGTTGTACTTCCTTAATATGTTTAGAGTAACAATTATATATGTGGTTAGGCCTAGCAGAAGTCTCAATTCCTGGTAGGATGTGAGTAATGCTTTGATTTAGGCAACATCAAATTATCCGTAAGTTTTATCAAATCCCTTCTCCCAATTCAGCCAGAGTTACTACATATTTTACTTAATGAATTATTTTGAAAGCCATATATGAAGGAAAATGTTAATGTATGCTTTGTATGTTGGGGCTTGCTTTAATATATAATAAGATATCTATAGGATAATATCATGTATTGAATGTCTGTCCTGGGCTAGAATACCAGGCTAATTGTGAAAGGTATGATATAAATGAATCATTACACACGCAATTTTTTTTTATTTTACAGAGCCATTTTCAAGGTACAGAAAAAAATGATTTCTGTACAGTCACACAGGTATAAAGGAAAAATGTAGAGATTTCAATTTAAATATTTTCATCCAAAATTTTAAAATATTTTTACTATGTTGGTAGTGGATGGAACTGGCAATCATCTAAAGATTCATTAATATAGATTCAACATGCCAAATATTTACTCAGTATAATATGTAATCAGTAGATTTTACTATCCTTAGAGTTAAATTACTACTGCAATCTGATTTTGGAATATTTAGCATTCCAAAATTATGCCTCCTACCCATTACCAAGTGTGGTAGTTTGAATGTGAACTGTGCCCCATTGGCTCATGTGTTTGAACACTTGGCCTTTGTCTGGTGCTGCTGTTTCTGAAGGTGGTGGAACTTTTAGGAAGCAGAGACTTGATGGAGGAAGTGGGTTACTGGGGTCTGGGCCTTGACATTTCAGATCCTGGCCTGTTCAGCTGTTTCCTGAGGGATTCATGCTCTTGCTGCTTGGCCTCCCTGCCTGGTACCATGATGGCCTCCATCCCACTGATATTCTAAGCTAAAATAAGTTATTTCTCTCTATTCCGTTTTTGTCAGAATATTTTATTACAGCAACAAAAAAGGACTCAATAGAGCAAGCAGCAGACATTTCTGCTCCCATCATGTTCCACCCTTTCAATGCCCCAACTCCAGCAGTGATGTGTGCTCTTCCATTCCTGATTTTAGTCTTCTCTTCTTTCAGTTGCCCAGTTCAAGTAAAGGTTGTCAAGTATTTGAAGTCGTAATACCAATACTGTCAGCCCCTGAAGAAGATTCCCTGAACAACTGGAAAACTCTGTTGGCAACTACTATTGGTAGGGACCTGTCACCAACAGATGGAGCTGATATGCTTGTCCAGCCTCCTGTATTCTGGCTGAACTGCTGCATGGCTCTATTGACAAGGAACACTAGAGTATTGGATTCCATAACTAATATCACTCTCATGTCCCTCAGTGTTCTGTGTTTGCGTCCCGATTTTATGGATCTGCTATTAGGTGAATACAGGTTTATAGTGACTATAACTTCTTCTAATTACATTTATCATTATAAAATAAACTACCTTGTCTGTGGTAACAATGTCCACAATTCTTAAAATGTGCATTCTCTGATATTAGTGCAGCCACCCTCGTTTCCTTTTAGCTGTGTTGTTTCATTATCTTTTAACATTAATTTCTTTTCAACATATTTGTTTCTTTGAGTAGTACATAGATATCATAGAATATTTAAAAAATATGTTCTCCCCTTTTCATTTCCTGCTGCCTTGGATTGAGTTACTTTTAATGTAATTACTGATAGGCATGCCGTCTGCTATTTTTCTATTTGTTTCTGTTTCTTACACTTTTTGTCTAATACTTCATTCTATCCTCTTTTCTTTTGTCATCTAGATATATTCTAATATAGCTTTTAACCCTTTCATTAATTTGCTACATCTCTCATTATATTATTTCATTTTATTTTGTATTTTATTATTGCTTATACTAGGATTGCAATTGGCATCATAAATTTAAACAGTAAATCTGGCTTTGGTGGTGCATTCCTCTGATGCCAGGAGACTGAGGTAGGAGAACTATGAGTTCAAAATTCCAACTCAAAAGACATGCATGCACCATACACACACACACACACACACACACACACACGCACACACACACACGCACACACACACACACAAACACACACACACACACACACACACACAGAGAGAGAGAGAGAGAGAGAGAGAGAGAGAGAGAGAGAGAGAGAGAGAGAAACAATCCAGTATAGTTTGTATAAATATTAATTTAACTTCAAAAATGTTCAAAAACTTTGGTGTACATACTCTGATTTCCTCTTCACTCTTTTTCCCTGTAATCCACAGAGTAAAATTTTGTACTCATTACTTTATAAACGTGTATTTGTTGTTGTCTTACTGTTCTTTAAATTCTTAAACATGCTTTATTTATTTTTGAGCACATTTATAAGTGACAATTTAATTAACCCAGACTATGAGTTAGGTGGGAAATTTTCACTGACTTTTCTGAAAAGGCAACAATTCCTTGAGACATGGATTTTCTAGGTTTGTTTTTCTTGGTCCTGTAGTCTGCCACACTGAGTCTTAGGTTTGGTCTCCTGATCATTTCAGAGTTCTCTTGGCCCCTCATTGTGCTGGTCTATGTGTATTTTTCTTTACTGATTTTTGAAGGAAAATCCTCCATCTTACTTTCTGTCCACAGTGTTCTTTGTTCTCTGGGATCTGGTTTAGTTTCAATGCCTCACACTATGCTTTTTAGAGTTAGTTTTTTCTCTTTCAGTATCAGTTTGTTGTTTTCAGGATCTCAGTATCATCACTGAGTTTCCTCACCTGTGTTGCTGGCCTGTTTTTCTTCGTTACCGACTGTCTTATCTACATCCTGAATCCTCACTTGATCTCCTTATATCATCTACTTGTGTGTTTTTCTTTATGCTCATTACGGATTTTTAATGTTTATTTTTAACTTATGTGGATGTGTGTACCTGTATAAGTTATTGTGCACTGCATGTGTGTAGGTGCCTGAGGAGGACACAGTGCCCTGGGATCCCCTGGAACTGCAGGTAGAGGTGGCTGTAAGCCACTTGATGTGGGTGCTGGGAATGGAACCAGCAAGGACAGCAAACACCGTCAACTGCTGAGCTATCCCTCAAGCGCCCCCCCCCCCACAATGTTTTTATAACAGGGCATTTGGATTCTTTGTGTGGCATTTCAGCTATTTCAGTATCATTGAGCTTGGTGATTGGAAAGTAATGATCTCTTGGAAATTGGACTTCTTATGTTTTTCTGTTTTCACACCTCCTTTGGTTTTATTTAGGGGTTTTCTTTATAAGCAACTTACACTTGATGGCTCAGTCCCCAGAAAAGCTATTTTAACAATAACAGCTCCAGCCAAACAAGATGTAGACAAACAAGTAAACTAGATTAAAGCTACCATAAATGACAATGACTATGAAAACCAAGAAATTATGAAAATAAAGTCATTAAGTTTAAAAATCTTTTGAATAAATAGAGAGGCATTTAACGAATGAAGCACAGTACAAAGAAAAGAACGAAATGTGGGCATGCTCAGCCTTGACACCTTCACAGCGAGAGCTTCTTGTGTCAGCCATGTTTCCTGGCATTGAGGGTACAGAACATAAAATTCTCCTATATCACCTGTTTTGTAGGAGAGATGCTGAGGCAGGAATATGCCTGATTCTGGGTCTGACTTACTGCTTTTCAGAAGACCTGCATTTGGTTTGCAGCATGCACATTGGACGGCTCACAAACCCCTTATAACTTCAGCTCCAGGGGATCCAATAACAACTTCTGGACTTTTCATACAATTGCATGGATGTGCATAGATACCCAGACAGACAAAATTAAAACATAAAAATAATTAAAACATTTTCATTTTAATTACACGTGTGTGTGTCTGTGTGTCTGTGTGTGTGTGTGTGTGTGTGTGTGTGTGTGTGTGTGTGTGTCTGTGTGTGTACCCATGCAAGTGCCAAAGGAATTCAGAAGAGTGTTCAATTCCCCTGGAGCTAGAGTTACAGGTGGTTGTGATCTTCCTGACATGAATCCTGGGAAACGAACTCATGTATCACATGAGCTTAATGCCTGAACCATCCCTCTAGCCGCAATAAAAATAATTCTTAAGGAAGAAAGAGAGAAACACGCAAGCAAGTAAGCAAAAACTAGTGATGTATTTTCATCCCACCTGAAGAACTCCCACAGTAAGAAAATGTATGGTGGCTTTTAGCACCAACCAACAAACCCGCCACTTCCATCCCTCCATCTCACAGCATAGTTCTTGGCATATTACAGGTACTTGGGGTACATGCTGATGAAATAATGAACTGTAATAACGTTCTTGCAGAATCTCAAACTCATCACTGGTTAAATAACAGTTGTAAATGTTCATTTTCTCTTTGGGTGGTATGAATCCTGTGCCTTTTACACATGCATTTCAGCAGAAAGGGAAAGAAGGAAAAGTCAGTTCTATTCACTTCCTCATTAGGGAGATGCATGCCCAGAGGCATGTCACAGAAGACCCAAGCTATTAAGTGGAGTCCCACTGTTAAGTGGAGTAAGTCAGACTCAAAGAAATAAATGCCACATCAGCCTCTCACGTTGTAGAAGTTATATTTAAAAATATATACAGACATAAATACATAAATACAAACTGTGTGTGTAATGTGTGTGTGTGTCTGTGTGTGTGTGATATAAAGCTAGAAATGAGATGATGAGAGGAAAAAAAAGCATTTTAAGGAAGGAGAGTAGAATAATAGAATACATGTCACATAAAAGCAGAAGTGATGAGTTTGATCTCTGTAACTTATGTAAAGTGAGAAGGAGTGAACCAATGTCATAAAGATGTCCTTTGCCCATGGACAAACAGATAAATAAATAAGTAAATAAATTTTACAAGTAGAGTGGGACTACCTAGAAGAAGAGAAGTCAGCCAAAAGGGGGAAGGGGGCTACGGGGGAGAGCAGTCGAGGTATGGATTAGAACAAAGTTTGAAAAACACATATGGATGCAAATACCGTGAAGAAGCCCAAGGCTTCATAAAAAGACAAATAACTCTCAGACATGTTCAACGCACAGAGGTTCACACCATTTCCCTGTTGTAAAGTTGCTTCTGTGCCATGTCAGGTAAACACGCCTGGTAAATGAACAGAGTTGAGAAATGGTCCTGCTGCCTGGATGCACACTGGGGAACAGCATTCAAAACTCAGGGGACTTTTTTAATAGAAATAGATCCTGGTGCAGGCTCTGTTTCTACTGCTATTGGAAACAATCACACACCATTATCACCTCATTTCAAACTGTAAAGCACCTAAATTTATAAAGGAACCACAGGAACAGCCATGGGGAGTGCAGGACACACCTTCCCCCATCCCCACATTCTAGGAAGGAAGCAGAAACTCTGGACTTTTCTCACTAATACATCATGGGAAATGACTGAGCTTGTTTAACCATGGTTTCTGGATAATGGGGCTATTTTCACTCAGATGTTAGTTCAGGGTGACTGAACTTTCCAGGGTCTCATGCCCCAAGACAGAGAATTTCATCAGAAACAGATGGTTAGTAATACAAACGATGACAGAGACAGACGGTCCCAAGAGTCACAGTGACCCAGTGAGCTGGGGCAAGACATGCTCAAAGCATGGGAGCCTTCATTGATCATTTACATAGTAGTGCCTTTCCCCCATTCCCATAGAGTGAGCTTTCCTTGGGAGGCTCTGTTTGATACAATGGGGCGGGAAGGGTCCAGTGTGCTTAATTAATAGGCTCATCTCATATGTTAATCTTGATGCTGCCTCCTCCAATCTCTTCTCTCTCTTCCACAATGACAGCTTTCAATACTGTTTCTGTGGAGGTTAAAGTAAGATGACTTTCAAATATGATCTTCAAATATGGTCATTCAGAAGAAAGAAAAGAAGAAAGAAAGAAAAGAGAGAGAAGGAGGGAAGGAAGGAAGAGGGAGAGAGACAAAGGAAGAAAAGAAAAGGAAGAAAGAAAGGAAGGAAGGAAGAAAGGAAGGAAGGAAGGAAGGAAGGAAGGAAGGAAGGAAGGAAGGAAGAAAGAAAGAAAGAAAGAAAGAAAGAAAGAAAGAAAGAAAGAAAGAAAGAAAGAAAGAAAGAAAGAAAGATGGATTCAGAGTCCTTTAAAGGAGCCTAGGTGAAGCTTTCATTTAGATAAGGGCCCAGAATCAAGATTCCACACAGATAGCATATGTGTATTATCAGCCCTCCCACAGCAAATTAGGTTGGGTTTTTCTTAGAGCTCTGAGGGCCCTGGGGCTCCTCTTCAGAAAGGCATGGGCATCTTCTTGGGCCATGCCTCACAACTGTAGCTTTCCTAATCTAAGGTATCAACAGAGACACAGTCTCTAAGAAAGCTAGAATGAATTATCTCCACTCTCCAAGGGCAATTCTGTGCTTACAGTCTGGCACATCGGGGACCAGTATTTGCCAAGAAACAGTCTGGTAAATGCAGTACCAAACAGAGATTCCAAATGGGACACTTTGGCAAGATTCTTCTCCCCTCTTAGCTAAATGTTTGTTGGGTCTAAAATATTAGTCCTTCAGGAACACTTCTTGGTACCTGTTTGTCCTTGTGTACACAACTGTCTGTGCTCTTGTGTTGTTACCAGGGAACCAGTTATTCCTTTGAGATTTTTAATCTCATTAATAAAAAATTAAAAGAAATTAAGTGGAAAAACAATGGTAAAGGCAAGCTGCAAATCCTGGTGGCTACTAGAAGAAAGAGAAATGGAGGAAAAGTCAGGCCCTTTAAATAAGCCATGGAGGTCAGAGAAATGAAAATGTCCAGAGTTCCAGGGAGAATAATATGCTTAGCAACCTCCACCTGTGGCCTTAAGTTCAGAGGGTACCTGACTTCAGACCTTTTTCTCCCAAGGCAATTATGTCAGGGACTGATGATCAGTAGAGATAGGAGCAGATCTTTTAAAAACTTAAATCACTGCCAAGAATGGAAATGGGCTAATGGATGAGGAAGGAACTCAAAAAGCACCCAGTCAAGATAGCAGGACCATCTGGAAGACCTTTAGTGGCCGGCCTCTCCTGTTCATATTTGGAGTGTTTCTTCATGCCAAGCATGCTATATGTTCCTTAGAGGGAGCTCAGGCAAAGAAAGCATCTAGTCCCACTTTTTGAATTGGCTTCTTTAATATCTTAATTTTGCTGTTTCCATCTCCAGTCCCTACTCTCCCACCACAAATATTTTTATTGCAAACCATCCATCATGAACAATACATTATGACAACGCTTACTGGGTTTTTGCACAGCCCTCGTTCACTGCTGTTGCTCTTGCTGCTGTTATTTAGTAATCTACAGATATGCCCTAACTAATCCTGTGTATTCTGAGTTCTCAGCAATCTGTAGCCTCTGAGTTCACTGTGGGTTTTGTTTTATTTGTTTATTTATTTATTTACTTTTCTAAGCCTGTGTTGTTAGGAACTACATCTGGGTAAAGATAACCAAGTAGCAGCTAGTGTTTCATGAAGTTTCTTTAAATATCCATTCCTGAGGTGATCTGTTCACAAAGAAATGCCTTTGAACATTACACATCTTCTGAAACATCCTTAGTTTTCTCTCCAGCTGTGCATGGCCTCCAGGTCAGGCAGAGAAGAGTAAATGGCACACTTCTTTTAAGGTCTTCTCTGGGATGCTCCCATTCTTCCTGTGAGAGCAGCTTGGAGATCCCAGGGGCACACTGGAGCATCTCAAAGCAGTCTGGTTCTCTAAGATTTCTTACTGAATTCCTTGCCAGACTCTGGTTTGCTGCAATTAAAATCTCAACCCTCAGCAGCCAAGTGGCTGCCAGAAGTTTGCTATTGTTTTAAGAAAAGCCCTGGAGTCAGCCCCTCCAGCTTCCCAGCCCCACTGAGCCCTGAGTCAAATTAAATTACTATCACACTGTGTGGGGAGAGATTTGTCAAGGGAAATATGAATTTAGACAAAATGTTCACAGTACTTTCATGACAGTACTTTGAAGAAAGCGTGGAAGCCCTGGAAGTTTCCGTTGCCTGCGAGTCTGCAGGTTTCTGACTGAGGGGAGATTGAACAACTGGGGTAGGGGAAGGTTTAGCAATGGCTCCTTAGGCTAATTGCCTGCATTCTGAAGCAGCAATTGCTGCTCCTTGGCCCATGTGTCCTTGTTTTAGAGGTAGAAGAAACATGGCTAGTCCCTCACTCTTGGATTTCAGGAATAACTTCCTTTGCTTACTTGACTCCTGCTTTGGGGTTCTTTCTCTCTTTTTTTTGGAGTGGGGTAATATCTCACTGTTTTACCCCTTAGATTCAAGTAATCCTTTGCCTCAGGCTCCCCAGCAGGCAGAATGACAGTGCGTTCACACTGTGGTTTTCAAAGTTCTTGGTGTTAAATTCTAAATGAAAGTTCTGGAAATAATGGCACCGTCCACCCAACTTTCTGCAAAGCAGTTGACTTTGGAACTTCCATGTTGTGAACAGGAAAGAACGTAGTTCTGAAACCTAATTAGAATTTACCTCTGGCTATTGTTAGCCTTCTGAAGCCATTCCTTGACCAGCACTATGTCTGACCCAACATCTGTGTGACAAACAGATTAACGTTTCACTAGCTTCTATCAACCAAAATGCTGTATCCATTTTACCTGATGTTTCTATGAGTGTATTTAGAAAATGCCTTGATCTATGACTTTGTTTTGTTGCTATAAAAAGAAAGAAAAAAAACCTTATGGACAGTTACAACCTAGGAGCATGGAATTGGGGGCCACCTAAATTGTATTCCTAGGCCAGAGTCACTCATATCTGGCTCCCTTATCCCATTAGAGGTAAGAGCTGCTGCTACTGCTGCTGCAGCTGGTGGTGGTGGTGGTGGTGGTGGTGGTGTGTGTGTGTGTGTGTGTGTAAAGAACTCAGGGTCTAAGGAATTCTATACAAACCCCCTACCACTAAACTGCCTCCTCCCCCATGATTCTGTTACTGGCAGGGGAACTTGAGAGTGTCCTGTGACATCTTGACAAGGTTCTTTATGTCAGAAACAACAAATTGGTTAAGGCACCGGGTAGTGAAAATACAGATTTATTTGAAAGGACTGGGAAGGCATAATATTCAATCCACAGGGTAGGAATGGACCCCAGCAAATTATACAGTCTTTGTAGCCTCACTTTGGGTCCAGGGCCTTCTCATTACTTAAGAATAGAGAGTTTTTGAATAAGTGGACTCTTTGGAGCTGTCTCCAGCAGTTGACTTTGTATATTGAAATGGATCCTACAGCCTTGGCTCCATCTGGGGCAGTCCACATAATAACCCTTCTTGTTTGCAGGACCCTGGAATTCACTTCCTTATGGCTTACAGTCCCACATTTAAACCTATCTTCCTGCTTAAATTCTCAGATTCAGAACTCACTGTCAGGGCTTTTAATGAATTGTGCTTTCTTACTAGGCAAAGAACAACAAAGGACTGTGGTAAAAAAACAGAGTACAAACTATTCATATACTTAACTTTCAGTCACTCAAAACATTACCTGAATTGACTTACATGTGATTAGTGACAGGGATCATCATAAACTCCAACCACCTGAGATAGTTCTTCATGGATTTACTATTGCGAGGGATAAAAGGATTGGGGGCCTTGTACTTGCTTGTGACCACATTTGTTTTAACTTGAGACTATTTTATTGAGATCAAACCAACTAGTTTCAGAAGTTTGGAAGAACAATTTGGGTGTTGATTCTAATTGGTCTTGGTTATAGAGGAGTGTCTATAAGTAGTGTGGTTGAAGTTTGAATACCATCAATTAGGGGTGTGTGTGTGTGTGTGTGTGTGTGTGTGTGTGTGTGTGTATAAAGAACTCAGGGTCTAAGAACCCTGAGTTCTTCACAACATGGAAGTTCCAAAGTCCCATTTGTGCTCACTGTACATGCTTATTCTTTAGACTATATGATTAGTCCATTGATTTTGATTTCTCTTCCACTGTCAGGGATGGAAGTCAGGGTATCATACATGGGAGGGAAGCCTCTGGCCCTCAGCTGTGTACTCATGTGCAAGCCAGGTCAGAGGTTGGCATCCGGTGTCTTCCTCCATTGCTCTCTACTGTATACGTCGAGGCCAAGTCTCCCACTCGAGCCTAAAGCTTGTCAATTGGGCTACTCTAGTTAACCAGCTCACTCTGGGAATCCATGTCTCTCTGTCTAGCATCTTGGAATTACAGGTGGTCCATCACACCTGTCCACCATTCACATAGAAAGTGGAAATCTGAACCCGGCTTTTCATATGTACAGAGCACACATTTTACTAAGCAGACATGTTCATCTTTATTTTTAATAACAAAGAATCCTCTAAAGCACTTCTCCTAAAAAGCATTAATGTTTATTATCCTGCCCCTTAATCATGTTGCTTGGGTTAAATTTGTTCAATTCAGCCTCCCATTGAATAGGTAGTAATAAATGTGTAACTAAGTTTTCTACCATTTTCACAACAAGAATGGAAATAAAAAATTTTTAGTCAGTCCCCCAAAGTTTTAGGCAGCTAATATTCACAAACTGACAAGTTATCTAGCTCTGTTGACTGAGGCATTATTTTACCCATGTGATAAACTGAGGACAGAATAAGTTCTGAACAGCCACTCCAGACAATTTTTTTTTTACTACAAAAGGCCTGGGCATCCTTCAAGACAGGTTGTACTAAGAACATCATGTCTCTAAAGCTATAGTTTATCACCCATGAAACAGACCATTTGCAAAATTAATAGGTAAATTAGCAAAGAGAAACAGGCCATTAGACCCAATGCTATGGTTTAGAGTCTGGGTTGGGGAAGGAAGCCAAAGTGAAGTGTGGAAGCTAAAGTTCCCTGAAATGACAGGAACCATCCGTCTGTGGTGGAGCTTGTGGCCACTCAAATAGAAACAGTGAAGTGCTGTTAGTATGTGGTGTCAAAACCCACACTCACTAGGGATGCCCTTTGAGCGTCAAGGCCAAGCTAGACATTTCAGCTACTCAGTGTGTCCAGATATTATATGGCAGGAAAAATGACTGAGCTTATTTATTTCACCATTTTTATTGTTAAATTTGTTATTTATCATGTAAGTAGTGTATGGGTGTATGTGTTCATATGTGTGTAAATGTGTAAATATGTGTGTGCACATGTATGTGTGTGTGTATGCATGTGTAGACCAGAAATTAATATTGAGCATACTTCTCAATTGCTCTCCCTCTTTTTGAGAAAGAGCTTTTCATTAAACCTCAGGATGATATTGTCTAGAATGACTGGCCAGCAGCCTCAAGGACCCACCTTCCTCAGCTCTGATTGCATAGCTCTAGACATGGCTGCTGTGATAGAACTCATGTCTTCACCATTGCGTATCAAGCCCCTTACCCATGAGGCCATATTCCAAGCCCCTCTACTCATCATTCCTTTCTTTGTTCAATGCCTTTCTAGTGAGCACTTGATGTGTTGAAGTATCAGCAGGCTTCACTCTATGCCAAGGCATTGAACCTGGCTTTGTTCTTTCTACTTTATGTGGATTAGAAATAGCAAAGTTCCTATTCCAAGAGGCTATTGACCATACTGGCTTGTAGCAGGGGTCCGACAATCAAACAGACTATTTGATAGTGTGTAGACTTCAGGAAGTTTGTGAGGTTTAATTTCATGATAAGTAATTCCACCTTGTGGAGGCTTTTAATTGTAAAGAGAAATAGGGAAGCAGTATAAGTAAGGCTAATCACTGGTAATTGTAAATGAATCCTAGGAAGCTTGCAAGGAGATTTATATGCATTGTGTCATTTAATTCCACTGCAACCCTGCAGGGTGGAAACTGTTATGGTTTATTTCTTATATTTTGGGAGAGTGTAGTTTGAGAAGTTGAATATCTTTCCCAAAGACATTGTGGTAGTGAGTAAAGGGAAGTGGCCCATGGGTTCAAGATATCTGGCCTTTGAGGCTTGATTAACAATCAGGAGACACTGCTGTATTAAGAGTGGCCCTTGACAGATGTCTCATTCCAGCTCAGTGGTTAGAACACTTGCTGCTGGTCCAGAGGACCTGAATTCGATGTTTAGCACCCTGTCAGGCCAATTATAGCTGCCTGTAACTCCAGCTCCTGGTGACCTGACAGCCTTTTCTGGCCTGTGAAAGTATCTTTGTTTAAACACATTTATCCACACACAAACACACACATATATAAATGAAATTAAATCTTAAATTAAAAACCAATTCCTCTGGGCTCTTATTACCAAGTTTACTTCTTGTATCTACCACTGGGATCAAAGCACTATATGAGTACTTTTCTAGTTATCCTTTGAGGTATTCAGTCTTCAAACTGGTTAATAAAGTCTGGAAACCTCTTGATCTTCAAAATGTAAATTACTTGTGGACCCCTGTGCTCCCTGACGAAACCCCTCTTGGATCTCTTCTCCTTCCAGATGTCAAAGTACAGGAGCTCACAACTCTCTTGCCTTTCATATAAATTAAAGTAGGCACATTTTGCCCTTTCCCTGTTTTGCCTTCCTTGCTGTTTTGGAGGCTGAGCTGAATAAATACTGCAAATGGCTCGTTTCTGCTTCCACTTTATTTCTTAGTACCCACATGGATCATCACAATCACCCATAGAAATATTTGTGTCAAAGACTAAGGCAGCTGATAAAATTTCCTAAGTGAAGGTTGTGAGTCTGAATAGCCAGCATCCTCACACTGAAAGTACTTACGTTTGGTCTTTGTGATGTCTTCAGGTTGCTGAAATATTTTTACCACCAACAAAAGAAGTTTATAGCATTCAAACCTGAGTCACTAAAATCTGGATTTTTAGGAGTGTAAACTGCACTGCTTACAGCTGTTTTTTTCTTATTGTTGTTTTGTCTTTTTTTTTTAAATTGAGAGCAACTTATTTTCTCGTCTTCATTGTCAAGTTTGTCTCTGTGGTTAAGGTCTCTCAAGAATTTAAAGCCACTTTAGTGTGTGTGTGTGTGTGTGTGTGTGCGTGTGTGTGTTTTATTGAGTGTTTCTGTGATCAAGGAGGAGAAGTACCAAAAATAAAATACTAAGTTTCTAAGCAAGGTAACCTTCAGAAGACTCATGCAATAGTTCCTCATTCATTGCTGTGACACGTACAAGTTTGGATGTGTATATGTACTTGACCATGTGCAGGTGGAGGTCAGAGATCAACCTGGGTTACCACTCCTCAGGGTGCTGTCCACCTTGTTTGAGAGAATTTCCTTTCATTGGCCTAGAGCTCAGGGGTTCGGATAGTTCATCTGGCCAGGGAGCCTCTCAGGGCTCTGCCTGTCTCTATTTCCCTAGCACTGCGGATGTAAGCACATCCCACCACTCTTAGACTTTTTACATGGATTCTATGAATAAAATTAAGGTCAGGGCAAGTATTTTACTGTTGGAGCCATTTCCTAATCTCCTCTAAGGTTTGTTTTTAATTCTATTTGTTTGCTTAACTTTTCATACAGTGAAAGTTTTCAGTTTGCTGAAGACCTCACAGCTGTTTTTGAAGTAGTATGATGCAGTAGAATATGGAATCAGGGATTTTAATCAAATGATACACTTACTGTCTTAATTCTTCTCCTTGATATTGCTGGGTATTCCTACTTCCTGAGGTAATAGGGAGAGTCAACTTAATCTTTTGTTCATTGTTGCCTTAATTAGCTAGATGCTTGTACTTGGAGAGAAGTACATAGATATTAAATACAGTACCTGACCTATACAATTTTGGTGTTACAGCCACATAAACATGGTGGACTTTAGTAGAAATGTACTTAATGGGCTAGTGATAAGTAATCTGACCTTTACTCTTGATTCTGGGCAGTAATAGCAGCTCTGGTCCCGATCAGAGACATGGTCAAGAATATGAACAACGGCCACTTACTACTATGTTGCTGGTGAGTGTGTGGCATATTAAGAATGGTAAATGCATTTTTTTTCCTTAAGATATTTTTAAATTGCCATGGGTTTCTTTGAGCTCAGATTGAGGTGCAAATGTACTTAGGAACTGACTCTCTTCTGAAGCAACAATGGTTGTGCCTATTGGAGGGCTGGATAAGGAATGTGTTTTCATGGACAGGGTAAGGCCTGGGCTCTGGGGATGACTCAGTGAGAAAAGTCAATCATTTGCAAGAATGAATCCTGGATTTGATACTCAGAACCCATGTTTAAAAAAAAAAAAAAACATGTGTTGCTGGTACACAAATGTAATTCCAGTGCTGGGGAGACAGGGATGAGGGGCTTGCTGCCCAGATAACTTAACTTAATTGGTGAGAGTCAATCCAATGGAAGATCCTGTCTTAGCAATAATGAAGGTCACTGTATCTGAGGGATGACCCTTGAGATTGTCCTCTGCCTTTAATACACATCACAGGTCCTTGAATCTGCACACACACAGAGAGAGAGAGAGAGAGAGAGAGAAAGAGAGAGAGAGAGAGAGAGAGAGAGAGAGAGAGAGAGAGAGAGAGAGAGAGAGAGACTAAAAGGCCAGAAGCAAATTAGTCTTGAGGAAATGAAGTGGGAGAACACTTAGGGGAAAACTGAGATTTAGTGGAGATGGTCAATATTGATGATAGATGGGCATCTGTAGAGGTGAGGACCTGGAACTACTTGGAAGAAGTAGAGAAGAAGGAGCGAGGGAAGCAGCTTTCCCTATGTTCCAGATGTGCCAATCCAATCACCATCCCCAATCACCATCGCACCATGTCAGATGTGGGATGCAGTCACCTCAGACATTCTAATCCCAGCTGCCAAATTATCACAAACATTTGAGGAGCATTAAGCACAGCTACAAAAGGGACCATCCAACAAGTTCCTGTCTACCTGTACAGTTGTGAGAAACAACAAAATGTTTCTTGACCAATGCAATGGTTTTTAAAATTCTCTTGACTGGTTTATTCAATAACAGTAAATCATCAAGACACTGGAGAGTTGAAACTTTGATCAAATCTGTCCAAACACATAGACCATTTGTTACTTCCTGACTTTTGGCTCCGAGTTTTAAGTAAATTATCTAAAATCCTAAGTAAATTCTCCAAATCAAAACTATCAAATAAAAACACAGTAGTGGTAGATGTGTTTCATAGGTATAATGTCATGACAAGGTTGACCTCTAGACTTCGTATGCACACACATACATGTGTATGTGCATACATTTGTGTGGTGGCACTCACATGTTACCAGAAGTCATTGTCTGGACTGGTTATTTCCAGGTCCCTTGTATCTGCTAAAGGAATCAGAAATATACACACAGATTATAGTGTAGCAAGAGAAATTTATTCAGAAGCAAAGTGGTAGTACGGATCCTATGTACTACAAGTAAATAATGGGTTTTTTGAGGTAGAGTACTCAAAGGCCCAGATGATTTCTGCAGCCTTCCTTTATTAGGTCTTAGAAAAGGAGGAGTATGGTTGTTAAGGAGCATAGTACAGGTGTTTCTTGTTTTGATAGACAGGCATGGATTCTGTAAGCTAAAATATTTTTCTACATAATATAGCATGCACACAGGGCACCAGTATCAGAACACTGACAGGAACTGAATCTCTCCAGTGATGATATTTATTCTTTTGTGCTTTTTACTTTTAACAAGACAGGTATTTACTAAGCAAAACAATTTAAAACTCAGAATGGATAAGGTCTAAATTTATAAATGTACTATATTCCTGACAAGAATTCTATATTCTCAGGGTCATATGTTTACTAAAACTTATTTGTATTATAGATATTGCAGGAAATATTTCAACCTATAAGACATCCTTGGCTAAAATCTTTCTAGGAATCACTACTCTGAGTCAGTTCTCACTACTACCTAAAACCTACAAAATTCTCTGTCTCTCTCTGTCTCTCAGTCTCTCAGTTTCTCTCTCTCTCTCTCTCTCTCTCTCTCTCTCTCTCTCACACACACACACACACACACACACACACACACACACACACACACACGTTCCCATATCTGTGGGTGCAGTTACCTGTGCATATGTGTAGGCTAGAGGGGTCAGCCTTAGGTATTTTTCTTCATTTCATTCTCCTTTATTTCTTGAACCAAGTCTCCCTGAACCTAGAGCTTACTCTTTCAGATCGACTGGCATGTCAGTGAGTCTCCCTCCATGTCTCTCATCCCCATGCCAGGCTTCTCACTTGGGTGCAATAGATTCAAACTCCAGTCTTCACGTTTGTGCAGAAGCCCTTTCCCCAATGAGTCACTTTACCAGTCCCATCTAACTGTGTATGTAATTGATAATTTTGAGACATAGGCTCACTGTATTTCCCAATCTGATATTGGAAGCCTGGTTTCAACTGATCCTCTTTCTTCAGTCTCCCCAGTAGCTGGGCCTGCAGTTCTGATTTGTCATACTTGACTTTGGCTTCTATTTGTTTGACAGGAAACTGTCCCTGAGACTGTTGACAATGAGATCTTTGGGACTACTAACATGATTTTTTTTTATTAGCAAGTAGAATTCTGAGGAGAGGTGCAGATTCCCAAGACTTTAAGCAGTCAAGTGTTATGGTCTGGGTTGTCATTAGGAATCCTCATTTGGGCAACCACATCCAGGAAACAGACTGTGAAAAGGAGATAGATTGAAATCTAGAGACTCAAAATGATTGAGATTTCTCAAGTGGAGCAGATTTCAGGGGAAAAAAATAAGTATTCATGTGTTTTTAAGAAAAAAGAAGTACAAAGAAATGAATCAAAACAAGTGACTGAAACCCTGGGAAAGTGAGGTCATAAAGCAATTGGTCCAACAAGAAGAAAGACCTCTGTGTAGAAGGAAAGACCCGTGTTTGTCTGTGAACAGGGTAAAACAGCAAGCACTACACTTGGGGGAATCACAAAAGGAAGATGTGGAGTAGAGAACTGTATGGATCTATTAAGCAAGCCTGCTGTATCCAACTGGTGAAATCCATTACCCTTAAATAATGGTGCATATCAGAGTTAATTACTGCAGGGTGATATCTTGGGTTCCTCCTGCAGATAAGGTCAATTCTCTTATATTCATCTAAAATGCATTATGAATAATTCACTCAGAAGAATTAGCTATAAAACATGGTTAAAATAAATGGGGAGGGAAACATTGAGTTCAGTAGTAATATATGTGTATGGGGGGTGGTGTAGAGGTCAGAAGGATGTCAGGTTTTATCCTTCATCACACTCCACCTTAGTTTCTGAGACAGTGTATTTTCACTGAACCTGAAACTCAATATTTCCTCTAGACTGTCCAGCAAACTCTGGTGATCCACCCATCTCCAGTCTCCATCACTGAGATCACAGACTCAAGCTTTCACATGGGTGCTGGATCCAAACTCAGATCCTCCTACTTGCACAGCACACGTTTTACTGACTAAGGCCTTTTTCCATCCCTAGATCCTGTTTGAAGACATTAATTAGCCCAGTAAGTGAGGAATTTGGTTAATCAGCACAAGAACAATGGAACACCTGCTCTCAGATTTCACTGATCCACAGACAGCAAGGAGGGAAAGGTGTCCTAGGTGACATGAGTTAGATGTAAGAAACTGGCCTTCTTTAATTGTCATGGGACTACCTCCCCACTAGCCTCTCCTAAACTAAAACATGCATGGGTTCCATCTAATTTACCACATTCCAGGCTTGTACACAGTGTCATAACATGTCCTCTTGCCCATGGCTGAATGTGCCTGTGACTCCGTTGCCCAGCACCATTAGAAAGTATCACACTGAATGTTGGTAACTGAATGGGAAAACTTCAAAATGCTAACTATGTTTTCTACTGAGAGAGCATTGCTTTCTCGTGGTTATTATCTTGATCATGGATCTCACTGCTATGAAAATATACTAGACAAAGAGCTCAAAAAAGGGTTGATTTTACTGATGTGGGAGTACAGTCTACCATATAGGAAAGGCATAGAAGTCAGAGCATAAGGTAGCTGATCATAGTCCATCAACCGTCAGGAAGCAGAGAGATGGAAGCTTGTCCTCAGCTTGTTTTCCCCTCTTTATTCAGTCCAGGGCTCCACACCACAAATGGCATGGGCAGATTCAGGCACTGGAAGTCTTCATGTCTCAATGAACCTAATCTAAAAATCTCCTCACAGACACAAAACTGGACACCATGGTGATTCCAAATCCTATTAACTTGACAGTCAAGATTGATCTTTGGGAAAGGAACTATCAAAAGCTAAGGATCACCTACAGGACTGTTGATGACAGCCAGTGCATGATGGTTGATACAGATAAAATTCAAGAGCAAATGTATTCTGGCTAATCTGGTCAGGATGAAAGCCACTTTATGAACCATTTCCTTTGGTTTCCAAATGGAATCCAAAAACGAACTGCTTACAAGCCCGTACAGAGAACTTGTGATCTTTGGGAAATGTGCCAGGTGATAAAGGGATTCTTTCTATGTTTAGTCTCTTTAACTCATTCTCGGAACTTCCTGGACACCCCTCAAAGGAGCATCCAACTGCTGTTTTGAACCAGATAGACTGTTTCCATGACACATGCATTTTATCTTGTGAATTTTGAAATTCTTTATAGAGGCATTTTATTTTATGGGGAAGGACGTGGCCAAACATGATGGTAAGGATGCGAATTTTCAGAACCACCAAAGTATAACTTTGAGTCCCATAGTCTGGAGATGGTTAGAGAGCATTTATAACACCCTCCTACCTCTGTTTTGTTCTCTCTCCCTATGTGTGTGTATGCATGTGTACGTGCATATGTATGAAAATAGCTTCTTATAAATTTACTGATATAAAGAATATACTTTACAGGTGATAGTAAAGGCATTATATATATATTTGTTTTACTGTAGACTGCATGAATCCATTTTTTCTTCAGTTTGATGTTGTGGCCTATTGTGGTATTTATGTTTAACATATGATTGCAGTTGATGGATTACTATAATGTCACATGCACCATCAGTTGATATTTTCATTCATGTTAATGAGAAAGAAGTAAAAATCTGTGAAGGCAGATGTGAAAAGGGCACTTGATTGTCAATGATGTGGCAACTTGGAATAATCAGATCAGAGTCTTTGAACATTAGGAGACTGTCTCACCGATTCCCTTTGAATTATTGCTGTGTAATGGATAACAGGGCACTATGGACACCTGAGTTTTTTAATATTTGTTACTGGCCTTCCTCTATCACTATCTCAGGTCAAGAAGACAATGGAACAGTGCACTGAGCCTCATTTATAGTGCTTGTCTTTTCTGTGTTGTGAGTACTCTCCCTATAACAGGAGTCACCTACCTACTCAGCTGTGCTTGTACGGGGAGCTGGGCAGAGATACCAGTTGTATCCACAAGTCTGCTACTTCTGCCATGCTGCACACTTAAAACAGACAGCAAACAATTATAGGGTCCAGTTGCAGCTCAGTGTTAGAACATTTGCCCAGCATGGACCAATCTCTGGGATAACTCCACATAACCACAAATTAAAGGAACAACTTCAAGAATAGGTAGTTGTGTAATTTAGGTAACATTACTAAATTTTGGTACTTTAATATTTAGAAAAAATAATTATTTAATGTCTGCTGTGAGTACATGCCTGTCAGAACACATGTATGAAGGTCTGAGGACAACTTTTGAGAGAAATTTCTTGCCTTTAACCTAGTTAAAAACACTTTCTTTTTTCTGCTTATTTTGTCTCCAGCATCTCCCTGTAGGGATGCCAGAATCACACATGGTGACACCACATCTGGCTTTTTGCGAGGGCTCCACATTGTCAGGTTTGCATAGCAAGACCTGAACCATCTTCCTAGCTTCTTATGAGTTTTGCATATGTTCTTTTTTATTTTTAAAAGTTATTTATCACTACTATTATTGTATGTTTATTAAGATGTGTGGTTGTGGGTGTGTGGAGGTAAGAGGACAACTTTGTGGTGTCTGTTCTCTATTTTCACCTTTCTTTGTGTTTGAGGGATCAAACTCAGGTAATCAGTCTTACACACATTGGCTTTAGCCATTGATCATTTGATCATACATTTCTTTGTTTTTAAGATGATATTTTGGTTATAAGTATACACAAGTTGCTTTAGTTGTAACTGTAGTTCACAACCAACACTGTAAATTTCTTAATATTTAGCAATAAGTTTTCATAGACTAGTATAGATGACCTATTAAAACATAGCACAGATATATCTGAAGAATGGACTCATAGCGAAAAGACAGTTTCTCCTGCTGTTTTATATATTTTAACTGTTAGACATTTTCAGACCATCTAAAAGGAAGCAAGGATATTGAAATTTTAATAGGACATAAAGAATATTCAGCATGTTTGAAGAATGAATGTATTGATGAAATTGATATGGTGGACTTAGCAACCAAATGTTCCCATTAGGTCCAGATAGACGACATTTGAATCAACAGATAGCTGGTGCTGATGTCTAATCTCCAAGGCTGAGCTTACTGGGCTCATGGACAGACAGAAGCATCACCTCTGTTCTTCCCCAGTGACCATTGTGGGTTGCAATGGAGTCTGTTGTTTGTTCTCCAGGCATGGCTTTGGTTTCTAGTATATTAGTCAGGGTTCTCTACAGTAACAGAACTTATAGGTTAAATCTCTCTCTCAACCCCCCCCCCCCACACACACACACACAATTGATTAGAATGACTTAGAGCCTGCAGTCCAACTAATCCAACAATGACTGGGCATGAACAGAAAGTTGAAGAATTCAGTAGTTGCTCAGTCACCAAGGGTGGCTGTCTCAGCTGATCCTCAGTATATTCCAGAATTCCAAAGAAGTGGGCTCTAATGCCAGTGAAAGAATGGGTGTGCTAGAACGGCAAAGGCAAGCAGGCAAAGAGCAAAATCTTCCTTTTACATTATCCTTATACAGGCTTCAAGCAGAAAGATTTAAATTAAAGATGTGTCTTTCCCCAGCTTAAAAGACCTGTATTAAAGGCAAGACTCCGTGCCTCAAAGATTCAGATTAGAAGGAAGTGCATCTTCCTACATTGAATTAAGCAAAAATCTCTCACAGTTGTGCCCCCCATTTTGGGGTTTTAATTAATTGAAGATGTGGTCAAGTAGACATTCAAGAATAGCTACCATACATTGCTAAAATAATCCTACATATTAGTAGTACAAGTCTTTTTGAGATATTAGCACCCTTCCAACAAGGCCTATCTTATCTCAAATGAGTAATACTCGTGAGTAAATTGATGGATACATCTAAAAGTCTTTTTTGTTTTGTTAATTTTTTGTTGTTGTTAAGCAGCAATGTTTGAGAGGATGGCTGTGCCTGTAAGATGCTTGTTTTGCAGGGAAGCAGACCTGAGTGAGTTCATCCCCAGAACTTATATAAACATACTGGGTACAGTGGCCTATGCTTGTTATCTCATTTCTGGGGAAGTAGAGAGAAATAGATATGGAAGTTCACTATGCAGTTGGTCTATCCAAATCAGTGAGTTCCAGGCTAATGAGAGACACTGTCTTAAAGGTGGTGGAAGCAGTCCTGAGGATGACACATGGTTGACCTCTGGCTACCACATGTATGCATAGACATTTTTAAGTGTTTAAGTGTATATTCCTGGTTAACTTATGGCTACATAAGTCATTCATATGTACATGTGTGTGAATAAATACATTCATTTGATGATACCTTAACTGCTTTTCTATTATGACCAAGGCAGCTTGCAGAAGAAAGTTTATTGGGGCCTTATGGTTTTAGGAGGTTAAAGTTCATGGTGGCAGAGTAGTGAAGGTGCTAGGCAGCTGGAGTAGCAGCTGAGAGCTTACATCTTGAGCCACGTGCAGAAGGCAGAGAGTACACTAGGAATAGCATGAGTTTTCTTTTTTCTTTTTAACAACAAATTCTTCCTCCAGTAAAAACACTTTTTCCAATAAGGCCACACTTTCTAATCCTTCTGAAACAACCCAATCAACTGCAGATCAAGCATTCAAACATGTGATCCTAAGGAGGGGATTTTTCCTTCAAACCACCAGAGGTTGTATGCATGGATATGCATACATGTCACCATCATGGATTAATTGATTTATATTTGAAAGTAATAATTTTTAGTAAGTATTGGTGAACAAAATATAAAATATTTTCTAATTGGATTTGAATCTGAACCCATCTGGCAGGAAATGCCTTTTTTTCAGACTGTTGGCTGATTCTTCCTGTGCTTGAGGAATTAGTCTTACCCAAATCCACAGTAGAGGATGGGCTAATAAACTTCTAACAAAGGTCATTACTAATATCCATATAGTTTGGTTCATACTCCAACTGCTGAGTCCTGAGAGATGTGTAAAGATTCTGACCATACTAGAAATATAGAGAGGTAGTGCCTGGCTCTCTGAGTACTCTTGGGCATCTTTCCTGTTTTAATTTCTCTTCTCTAGTATATCATTAAGCCCACAAAGGTTATATTTTGTCCTTTTCCTAAACAAGACTTGTATATGTCTCCATTTCTCCCCCTGCCCCCGCTTTTTTTTTTTTTTTTTTTTGGTTTTTCAAGACAGGGTTTCTCTGTGTAGCTTTGCACCTTTCCTGGGACTCACTTGGTAGCCCAGACTGGCCTCGAACTCACAGAGATCCGCCTGCCTCTGCCTCCCAAGTGCTGGGATTAAAGGCGTGCACCACCACCTCCTGGCTACCCCTGCCCTTCTTAATGACCTGTATTCAGTGTTGAAATGGATACTGATGGACATATTCTGTACCGGCCAGTAATGAAACCAATAGCCACATGTATCCATTGGACACATGAACTACAGATAGTATAGTATAGATTAGGGACTGAGTATTCAATTTTGATTAATTACTCATTTAGAAGGCTGTATGTGTTTCTTGTCTTTAGTACTGTTTAGAGGAGAGAAGGGCAAAGAAAAGGGTGTCTAAGCAGCTTGTGCCCCATTCCATGCAAATCTAGGAAGCTTGGCAGCATGGAGACATCTAATTATTTGTGATGGTTAGTCTTGATTGTTCAAGTTGAAAGGACTTAAAAATCAGAACCATCATAGAAACAAACCTCTGTATATGTCTACAAGACAGTTTCTGAATCAATCTGGTTGACTGAAGTGGGAAGACTACCATAAATGTGGCTGACATTCCAGGGATTACATTCCTGAACAGCAGGGGAAAAAATGGTCAAAGCAAGCTGAGTACTAGAATTTATGCCTCTCTGCTTTCCAACTGTGAACACAATGCAACCAGTCATGTCATACTCCAGTCACAGGAACTTACCTGCCATGATGGACTCTACCTTTGAATTGTGAACCAAAACAAATGCTTCCTATCTTACGTAGCATTTGCTATGTATTTTTGTTTGCATTATTAACAGGAAAAGCAATGTATGAACCGAGAAAAGGAGAGAAAAAATACAGACCATTATTTTCCTTCATTCTCTTCCATTCTTTTTTTTCCATTCCATTTTTGATGCCATATGTGTTAAATGTGGTTTGGAGGGTTCTTAAAAGTAACTAAAGTGACAATTGGAAGTTCACTTCATACCATGTGTTCCTTTTATATTTTCTTCACTTTCCAGCCCTCATAGTCTGCCCAAAGGTTCAGGAACTTTGTAATTGGGGTGGGTCAATTTTCCTGCTGTGGCACTCCGGAGCAAACAGCTATGAGATGGGATCCTGTCAATCCCCAGAATGTGTTGGACAGCACAACTGCCCAGAATCACCAAATATTTTTGAAGAGACTTCTAAAACATGTGCTTGACAAGGCCTATTCATCACATAAGTCCTGTCATGCTATGGTTAGTGGATTGATATTGTTAAGGGCTAGGGCTTCTTGTTGTTTCTGTAGATCAACACTGGGCTTATTCAACACAAGTTTCTCAGTTGTGGAATTCTTCAACTTCTCCACTGCTTCTTTCCATCCCTCCCTGAAGATCCAATTCATATACCATAAAATGAATTACTTTAAAGTGTACATTCCCTTCGTTCTTTTTCCATTCACAGTTTGCACAATTATCATTACTATTTAATACCAGCCATTTTCATGAACGCAAAATGAAGCTTCCCATTGACTAAGCAGATGATTCTCTCTCCCTTCTTTCAGTCCATGGGCAACAATCCATCTCTTTCACACCTATTTTAATTACTTTCTCGAGTTGCTGTGATAAGAGACCCTAACAAATGTGACTTAATGGAGAAAGGATTTATTTTGGCTTACTGTTCCTGAGGGATACAGTCCATCAGGGTAACAGGTAGAGAAGCCATGGCAACAGGAGCAGGGGGCTACCTGTTCATATTTCATCTGCATGCAGGAAGCAAAGAGTGAATAGAAAGTGAGCTAGGCTATAAAATTGCATGTGGGTCAGTGAGGGACATTTCACATTAAAAGCACAAGTATTGGTGAAGCAAACCATGCAGGATAATTAATAAACTGAACTATATAATATTTTATCTTTTTCTTGTGAATTGTTTACTTAATGTAATGTTTCCATGATTCAATCATGTTATAGTATCTACAAATATATTCTTTTGTTTGACTAAATCATTTTCTATTGTTCATACCTATGATGTTTTGTGTACCCAGTCCTCAGTTAATTTTACATTTAAATCATGCCTTGATTGGGCTTTTATAATAACGCTGATAGAAGTATCATGTACAAGTTTTATATGAAAATGTTTATATCTGGGAATGAAAGAGCTGGATTCAATGATAAGTGACCACCATGCTCCTTTCTACAAAAACCATACCACTCTTCATTTTATCAGCAGAGATTCAGGACACTAATTTTTCCTCATCACTGTCAATACTAATTTTCTCTTTCATTTGCTTACTTTTTGAGACTGAGTCTAACTTCATTGTTCAGGATGGCAAGATGATTAACAATCCTCCTGCCATAGCCTCCTGAGTAGCTAGGACTGTAGGAGAGTGACACCATGCCTTCCTTATGGTTTTTCCTATTGCCATCATAGTACTTGCAAAGTGATGGTTGCTTTGTATTTTCCTAATGACCTATGGGTTTGAACACTTTTTTTCTATTAAAATATTTATTATTTCTTAAAACCGAGCTACTATTTTTTTTGTTATCATGTGTCTCTGTGTAGTGTACACAAGTATATGTATATTTGTTCCTGTGTGTGGGTACACATGTTTGACATGTGGGTGAGTGTATGTGGTGAGGCCTGAGGTTTTTGTCTGGAGTTTCTCTTAGGTGCTCTCTACCTTGTTCACTAAGGTAGAGTCTCTCAGGTGAACCTGTAATGAAATAATTCAGATAGTCTGGCTATCCAGTTTGCTCCAGAGTTCCCTTGTCTTCACTTTTAAGAATTGGGGGTATGGACAGTCCACCATACTTGACTGGCATTTATGTATGTTCTGGGATCCATAGTGAAGAGTGAACCATCTCCTCTGACCCCTGAATACTTTAGTTTGTATGAATTCTTAGTCTTCCTTATATATTCTGGCTACTAGATCCTAATTTAATATATTATTTATAATATTCCTTCCAGTTCTGCAGGTTTTATTTTAATTTAAATAAGTTTATTGCATGCTCATTTAAAATAAATTATATATATATATAAATAATAGAAATTTATTACATATAATTTTTTTGGTGTATGTTGGATCTGTACTTCTAGTTTGAATGTGAATGGTTCTGCCAGGGGCTCCTGAGTTGAGATCCTTGTCAGCAGCTAATGGGGCTATGTGGAAAAGAGAAGAACTAGCTGGAAGAAGTAAATGACTAGGGTCTAATTCCTGTAGATTTCTTGGCCACTCCTCCACCCCTGCTTCCTGTGTGATTTGAGGTTAAGAATCTCTTTTGCTTCATGTTCCAACTGCCTTGATGATCGGCCATACCCATGAGGCCAAGAACTGAGATCGCTGAAGCTATGAGTCAAAATACATTTTCATGCCCTTATGTTCTTCTGTTGGACTTTTATTGACCTTTTTGGCTATGTGAAAGCTAATGAATTCATGGCCTACAATTCATTATCTTACATTCCTTTTCTATCATTTGTATTTTACAGTGACCTGTTTCTCTTTGTTACATACTCCCCATATTTACTGTGAATTTGTTTGCTATTTCTTCGTGTGTAAAATCATGTGATGTTTTTCTTTTAGCATTTGCATATTTGGTTTAGCAGTTTGTCCTCCAGATTCAACTAAGTTATAGAAAATGGAAAGATCTCTGTTTTAGAACTGAGTAACACAGCATTTTTTTAACTGTTGAACACATATATTCAGTTCACATTTTGGCTGTAGTAATGAACATGAATGTATGCATCTTCTCGGGGTTGCTGTTATTAAGATAAAAAGCTTGCAAGTTCTACAGAGAGAGGACTAAACAAATTACTACCCTTTCCTCTGAAGAACAGCTTGATTAGGAGAGTCATTAGAGTCATGATAGAGGCCTGGGAATGGAGGGGGGATGGGAGAGAGAGAGAGGGAGAGAGAGAGAGAGAGAGAGAGAGAGAGAGAGAGAGAGAGAGAGAGAGAGAGAGAGAGAGAATGTGTGGTTCAGTTCTTGAGCAGAGTTTCTGGTTTATATAGATTGGGTGGAGTGAAAAGGTCCATGCACCTTGTTATAGAGCAAGTAGGCTCTAGATAAGATGGTAACAGTATAATTCAATGTAGCCTTGGGATTGGATATGTGGATAGGGTGTGCCTACAGCTCCATAGGTTAAAAAAGGCTACAAGGCCACAGCAACTCTCTGTAGCTGTCTCAATAGCAAGAGAGGACTGCAGGTTGGTATTGTATATTGTTGGAAGAGAGACAATAGAAGCTACATATGGGGATTTATTAGATTGCGTTACACTATACGGTCTGGGTAGTCCAACCATGGCCACCTCACACTGGAGTGACCAAGAATCCAGTTCTTGTTCAGTCCACAATGCAGGAGGTCTCAGCAGTCCCAGTTTGGCACCCAAGGCCTGGAGGACTCCTGGAGAGCTGGTCTTCAGTCTACAATAGAGTCCTGACAAAGTAGGTTCTCATATCAAGGATGGAATGCTGCAGCAACGCTATAGATGAGCTTGCCAGTGAGAGTGAGGGCAAGCAGACTGGACAACTTCCTTCTTCTGTGTCCTCTTATCTGGGCTGTTGCTCACATTCTGGGTGCATTTTCCTGCTTTAAATAATCTGATTAAGAAAGTCTTTCACTGGCGTGTCTGCTGACTTTCATTTTAATTGATTTCAGATCCAGTCAAGTTGACAACCAGGATTAGCCACCACAGGTTATATAGCGGGAAGTTGAATTATCGGGTCATAAATTAGTTCTCTATTTGATTTATTTAGAGTATCTATTTTGTTTTCTGTATGTCAGTATCAATCTATATCTCCACACAATGTACAAGGTGTTCTCTTTTGTCACATCCTTGTCAGAATTCATTGTGTTATGACAGTCCTCTCTCTCTCTCTCTCTCTCTCTCTCTCTCTCTCTCTCTCTCTCTCTCTCTCACACACACACACACACACACACACACACACACACACACAATCTCTGTGTGTGTGTCCATATGTGCATGTGGAGGGCAGGGGAGGGAGAATATCTGATGTCCTGATCTATCATTTTCCACCCTTTCATCTTGAGACAGTCATTCATTAAATCTGGAGCTAGGCTGGTGGCCAATAAGCCCCAGGGACCTTCCTTTCTCCCCCTCCGTGGGACTGGGGTTATTTGTATATGGTTATTCTCGTCTTATTAACTGGGCACTGTGCATGGTGTACAAGCACATGTGTCATCACACCCAACATTTACCTCTGTTCTGGAGGTTTGAATTCAAGGTCTCATTCTTGGGCTGCAATGGCTCTTACCCACTGAGCCATCTCCCAAGCCTCTGCAGATATTAATTTCATCTTAACTTCCATCTGAAGGGCCATTCCTAGCACCAAAACTTAGATATATTTCTTTTTCTCCACACACATTAAAGCTTTGATTCTTCAGAGATGGTAGGAACCTCACAACCAAATTGTTCTTCAAATGAGTCTTCATTTGCATTAGATAGCTGCATTTGAGGGAGTTTAATTAGTTGCCATGAGAATGATGTTCAATTGAAGCTCTTTTATTTAGCAAGTCATATAAAAATCAAAGTTCCAATCTCCTAATTATCAAGGATCTTATTAGCAGCTTCTTTTTGGGGATTAAACCCTGGACCTTGTGAATCCTATGTAAGGCTTCTACTGTAGAATTGCAGACATCACCTGGACTTTGTGCATCCTATGTAAGGCTTCTACTGTAGAATTGCAGACATCACCTGGACTTTGTGCATCCTATGTAAGGCTTCTACTGTAGAGCTACAGACATCACCTGGACCTTGTGCATCCTATGTAAGGCTTCTACTGTAGAGCTATAGACATCACCTGGACCTTGTGCATCCTATGTAAGGCTTCTACTGTAGAGCTATAGACATCACCTGGACCTTGTGCATCCTATGTAAGGCTTTTACTGTAGAGCTATAGACATCACCTGGACCTTGTGCATCCTATGAAAGGCTTCTACTGTAGAGCTATAGACATCACCTGGACCTTGTGCATCCTATGTAAGGCTTTTACTGTAGAGCTATAGGCATCACCTGGACCTTTTGAAATCTATGAAAGGTTTCCACTGTAGAGCTACATGCATCAACTCACCATCTCGAGACTTTTGCTAGTGAGAGAATTCCCAGGTAACAACAGGCTTAAATATTACTTGTATTGGGTACTCTCCTCACTGCTCTGACAAAATGCATGATAAGGAGCAAATTTAAGTGATAAGAAAGATTTATTTTGGCTCACATTGTGAAGGTACAGTCCATCCTATCAGGAAGGTCATGATGATATGTTCACATAGTCCAGAAGCAAAGGGAGATGAATGCCTATGCTCAGCTCCCTTTGTCATTTACAACATCCAGGACCCAAGGCCAGGGAACGGTTCCATCTTACTTTAAAGTAGATTCCCACTTTTGATTACCCTAATGAAGACAACCCCTCACAGGTGTGCCTGACAGCTTGCTAGGTGATTCCAGATCCTGCAAGTTGGTGAGCAATTATTAGTCCTCGCACTCTGTGAGTATTCTAACAGCAGAATTAATTGCTTAGGAAGAGATGAAAATGACGACATCCTAGGTGTGTTCAGACTTTGTGATTGAGAAGTGCTGTCCTTTTGTGCCATATTGCATGTCCCTGAATCTAACAGTACCAATTCAATGGCTATTGAGTTCACCTGCTTTATTTGCTCCAAAGAGAAACTTCAGCAGAATTTCAGAAGCACTAGAGAATTGCCTGTCAAGCAAAGTCTGCGTCTACCCTGTATTAGTTTTGCACAGCTCTGGGAAAAGAGAATTCAACCAGAGTTTCCCGTTATGTAAAAGCAGCTCTTCGGAAGGGGCAGCTGAATTTAAGACGGTGGCAAAGATGGGAAAGCGGCAGGGACTCAGGGGCACAGGGATGGGATCAAATGGCCTTTCTTCTGCTCTCCTGGATTTGGGCTTACTTCACAGTTAGGAGAATGAACTATTTTAAAGCATGTCAGTATTTGGAACATGAACATTGGATATGCTTATTTCAACACATGAACATGAGCAGATGTTTACATTAGAATGTTAAATGCACCAGCTGCTCTCCTGTCAGGAGAAGCATTTATGCATTTCCTTTAAAGGTGAAACGAAGCTCTTCCAACTCCTTTCCTCATACATATCCATGCGAAGGGCCCAGCCCCCACTCCCTCCATCTCTTCTTCCTTCCTTCCTCCGCCTTCAGGTTCCTTTAGAGAGAATCACATTTTCTTGGGATAATATTTCCTGTTTGTAGACGTATGATAGCAGGTCCATGCACTACAGCATCAGCCAATTCAAGGATTGACACACTTTTATCCTTGTACCTACAGAAGGGAGTTTAAGGAATTTATCTCAGATTCAGGTTGTTTTGAAGTTTCCTTCCACAGCTGTGAAAGACTGGTCACAACCAGAGCAGGAATGGCCATGCATTCTGAGAGCTGCCACCTTTGAACAGCTAAGTCTGAGAAATGTTTTCTTTTCCTGTTACAGTACAAAGTTTAGAAGGTCAGGGATTTCTCAAATTTGATTATTCTACTTCTGCATCCCTTATTAAGATAACAATACACAGGATTTGATTCTCCACTGGGGCTAATCCTCTAAGGGTTGTGATGAAGGTAAGTTGATCTCCAGATATAAACAGAGGACCAGCCCTTCCTGTGTTGCAAATACAGGTGTTTCTCAGTGTCTGAAGTTCCTGTTCACCTGGACCCAACAAGTCAGCATCAAAAAGATGGTTAATGTTGAAGTGGTTTTATATTTTCCCTCCTTTATCATGCTTTTCACAAAAACATTAAGCAAGTATAACACAAGTGTGTTTGAGCCTAAGTGTGAAACTAATTATACCATTATTCCAGAATTATAATATGAGCTGTCTCTAATTTCTGAGCTATGTACTGTAGGAAATGTAAGAGTTTCATACTGTCCTTAACTGTGTCCTTATATGCAATGTATGTATCATAGGGAAGTGACTATAGAATATCATTAATGAAGCAGTTAATGTTATATCAATGCATTTAAAATATTTTTCTGTAAATATTAAAACTATCAGAATGGTTCCAGTAACCTGGGTCGTGTGACTGGGCATTCTCTGCAGTGACCAATCAGTCCATTCGCCAGCATGTCTTTTTCTTCTCTCCCACTCTAACTCCCATCCCACCACACTGGATTTCCAGCTACATTGTTCTGCTTGCCCCCTGGCCAGCTTTCTGCTCAGCACCTTTGTACCAGCCAGTATGGTATATCCGGTACATCCCCGATTTCCATCCTAATGGAGTCAAGTGTCATTTTCTGGTCGGTCTCTCCTGAGAACTTCATGTAGAGTGCTGGTCTGCCTTGTCTTCCCTACTTTGCTTCTTTTCTCTGTACAGAACTTTCATATATGTGAATTACACACTCTCAGAATCAACTAACATCAGACGAAAGATAGAAACAAACACACAAGTAAAAACCAAACTTCCTTCACTGAACATCTATAGACTTGCCTTGTCATAGTTTCTTAAGATATTATCATGTTTGGGGAGCCCTAACCAGCTGTGGTTTGAGATACATGTGAAGATGGATGGCACTCTAAGGCAAAAGGATGCAAGGACCTGAAGCAAAATCTTCAGTCTGTGAGCCTGAGTTCAATTCCCAGTCTGTGGTTGCTGGGAATTGAACTCAGGACCATCCAATGCTCTTAACCACTGAGCCATCTCTCCAGCCAGAAGAAGCAAAGTGCTGGAGAGGTCCACAGAAATCCACAAAGATACCTCCACAATAGACTATTGGCAATGGTCGAGAGACAGCCCAAACTGACCTACTCTGGTGATAGGATGGCCAAACACCATAATTGTTGTGCTAGAAACCTCATCCAATGACTGAGGGAACCGGATGCAGAGATCCATGGCCAGGCCCCAGGTGGAGCTCCAGGAGTCCAATTGGCAAGAAAGAGGGTTTGTATGAGCAAGAATTGTTGAGACCAAGGTTGGAAAAAGCACAGTGACAAATAGCCAAACGAATGGAAACACATGAACTATTAACCAATAGCTGAGGAGACCCCAACAGGATCAGGCCTTCTGGATAAGTGTGACAGTTGATTAGCTTGATCTGTTTGGGAGGCATCCAGGCTGTGGGACTGGGACCTGTCCTCAGTGCATGTGCTGGCTGTTTGGAACCTGGGCCATATACAGGGTCACTTGGCTCAACCTGGGAGGAGGGGACTGGACCTGCCTTGACTAAATATACCAGGTTGAACTCAATCCTCAGGGGAGTCTTTGCCTTGGAGGAGATGGGAATGGGGGGTGAGCTGGGGGAAAGGCGTGGGTGGGGCGTGGGAGGGGGGAGAACAAGGGAATCCATGGCTAAATAATTAATTAAATAAATTTTTTTAAAAAAGAAAAAGTATTTCAAAATACTAAGCAGTAATTATCATTATGGAAGTTCTACTGAATGATGAGTTTTCAATTTTGAAATTTTATTTCTCTTATCTCTCTTATCTCTGCATGTGATGCAGTCCTGGACTCAGAAATGGTTATTGTGGTATTGTGGCTGTATCTCAAAGAAGAGAAAAGAAAACTTGTAATGCTCAGAAAAAAAAACAAACAAAAAAATTTCAGTCTGCACAGTAGAACAAAGGTGTACTGTTGAGTTTTCTTGCAGAAGGCTCAGTCTTTTTTTTTTTTTAAGATTTACTTATTTATTATATATACAGTGTTCTGTCTGCATGTATCCCTGTAGGCCAGAAGAGGGCACCAGATCTCATTACAGATGGTTGTGAGCCACCATGTGGTTGCTGGGAATTGAACTCAGGACCTTTGGAAGAGCAAGCAGTGCTCTTAACCTCTGAGCCATCTCTCCAGCCCTGCAGAAGGCTCAGTCTTATACCATGAAAAAACAGGCCAAGTTCATAAGTGACCTGTGCCCCATGTGTGTACTGTACAACTCACGTCATGTGACAGAGGTCTAGAAGGGTTTGGCTTCTTCAAGTGTATGGTATGAAGTTTACAGAATTATGATAACCGTGTTATGTAACATTTATTCTACATTACTTAGGTTAAGTGCAGATGATTTTTATGGAGGGGAATATTCATACTTTATAGACAAATGTGCTATCTTATGTGAAAGGTTGCTCATACATAGTGTTTGGTACACAAAGGGAACCTAAGTTTATAAACCAAGCTAATATCAAAGAACGACTATATAGAGAGGCATACCAAGATGCATTTTCTCTCTCTCTCTCTCTCATACACACACACACACACACACACACACACACACACACACACACACACACATACATCCACTAAGTTAAACTGGCTGTAGTATCATTAGACAATTTAATTGTATTTGCCACAATAATGCATGCATTTTTTACTATTATTTGGCACATGACTGAATACAATTATGAATTATTTTATAGACTGCAGAGTGGATCTGTTTGTGTACGTGTGTCCCTTCTATCGGGAGTGTGTCCTGCCCCTCCTAATCTCCCCAGGATAAATGTGCTTGCTCTGTTTAAATGTAGCACTCTATCTGTTGCTCTGAGGACAGTATTTCTAAGTACTCTGTGAATTGATGTTGAAGGGATAGGAGTTGGGTGGTTGGTGATTCATAATCGGAATAGAGAGTAAAATTCAATAAAAAATTATCCTTTTTTTTGAGACAAAGTCTTTCTGTGTGGCCTTGGCTGTTCTAGAACTACACTGGGGTTTAGGCTGGCCTTGAATTCACAGAGATCCACCCACCTCTGCCTCAGAGTGAGTGCTGGGATTAGAAGGCTGTCAACCTTCACAAAAGATTATTTTAAAGTGGAGAGAGTAGGGGTGACATAAAAGTCAGAGGCAACGGCTAGCTGTATCCTGGTATGTAACTCACTGAGCATCCCTAGTGAAGCTCATATTACCATCCTGACATCTCTGTGATGTCTAACATGAGCATCCCAAGTCCTAGTGTCTTAGTGCCTGCCCTCCAGGCCTCTTCTCTTCTCATGAGATGGGAAATCTAACAGATGATTTTGCCCAAGTTCCATCCCTCTTACCTGTACCCAAGGGTCCAGAGGATGATGGTGAGTTTCTAAGTTTGATCTTGCATGAAGAATCATGGTGTCCCAGACCACACTATCAACTCAGGTTTTGTCACTGGCAGTAAGGAAGTTATGCAAATGAAGAAATGTTGCTTGCAAATCTTCCAAATGATTGGCTGGTGTGGCTTGAGATTGATGAGCAGGTGGATTAGAAAATTTTGATGTTCTAGCTCTTCTGAAGTTCTCTGCTGAGCTAAAGCTTTATGTAAATACCTAGTTTCAGAAGACTTTATTTTTTTAGAAATTATACTGGTGGGAAACTCTGCCCAAGTGCCCTTTTACTTTATTCTTTCATAATTTCATATGTATATATGATGTACTCTGACCGCATACCCCCAATTATACTTCTTTATCCCCTTTCCCTTCTCCCTGAACATCCTCTCCTTTCCAACAAATGCGCCTCCTACTTTCCTGTCATTTTAGGTTTGTTTGTGACAAATTTCATTTAATTGGTGTTTTCTGCAGAAGCATGAATGGAGAGGTTATTTACTTAAGCAAAGGCAACTTATCATTGGCTATACGCCTGAGGAATGTATCAAGCCCCACCTCTTCTTCCTCCAACAACTATTACCTACCTATATCTCCACAGAGTGGGTGGGGCCTTCAGAGTCCATCCCTCATCCATGATGAAATGCTGACGGGCTTCTCCTCTGTGCACAGCTTGCTAGTTGGTGGTTCTTTTGCCATGATCTCTGTTGTCCTCAACAGTACAGTGAGGCAGAACAAGAAACTTGCATTTGTGTGCTGTTTCAGAAGAGAGAGGCTAACTCTCTCTGCTCAGTGGTGTGCCAGTAGTGACCTGGTTCATTGAAAGGGTGAAGCAATGGAGGAAATGGGTCCATCCAAGCAGGAAATGGGGCCAAGGGAAGTGACTCAGTGAGTGGATAGCTTGTCATGTAAGCATGAGGACTTAGGTTTACATTCCAACACCCACATTAAAAGCCAGCCATAGTGGAGAAATGCAGTCCTAGCACTGGGGGACAGAGAAAGGGAGATTCCTGGGCCTTGTTGACTGGCTAGTCTTCCCCAGGTGGTGAGCTCCCGGTTCAGGTAGAGATCCTATCTACAAAATTAAAGGGAACAGTAATAAAGGGAGATGCCTGACATCAACCTCTGGCCTGTGCAAGTGTAAATACTTCCCCCATACATACATACACACATGTAAACAAACATAGTGCTGCACTCACCCCTCCACAACAAAACAGCCATGGAAATGAAGTTTGCATTTGGGGTATGGGAAAACTGAAGTTCATCAAGTGAATAGAAATATCTCAGAAAAGCACAGCATGTCTCCTATACTCCATCACATTATCTGATTATCTACGTACTTCCAAAACACAATCAACATAAGGAATTGTGACGGAAAAACAATAAAACCCCAACTCTCTTTGACTCCTGTCACTGATGCCCCTTAGCCATTAGGAGCTTGACATTCCAAAGAAAACAGTTGTTTTCACACTTTGGCCAGGATTTTCTGACAGTCAGAGGTGGGAATACTACATGCCAGGGCCTGGCCACAGCAGCTCAGCCTATGGAAATGAGCTAACTCAGTACACATCCTCAACTCTCTATTTCTAAACAATGAGCACTCTCTATTTTGTGCTTTTGAAAGAATACTTCTATTGTTTGGGTGGTCAGTGCCCCTCACAGCTCCATGTGTCAGAAGATGTGTCCCCAGTGTGCCACTGTTAGGTAAGTGAACCCTTAAGAAGTAGGGTGTTGGTAGACTGTCAGGTAACAGGAGGCATGTTCTTTAATGGAACTGTGGGGGCCCTGTCTCCTTGAATTCTTCTTAATTCCAATGAGGTGTGGGGCTTTTACTCCAAAGCATCAGAGCCAACTCGAAACAGACTGCAATCCTAATACTGTGAACCAAAGTAAACTGTCCTCCTTCCTAAATTGATTATTCCAGGCATTGGTTATAGTAACAAAAATACTGATAATACTTCTCATCAGGCTCATGCATTATGAATTACCTTTCTGTGTAAACAGGATTGCATGGAGTTCTTAAAGATATATTAATGCATATGTAAGGATGACTAACTTTATGTACTAGAAATGTCTCTAAGATTAAACTGAGAATAAATATGCTGTCAGTGATACCAATAGAAAGTGCTGTCATGGGCAGAAAAGAATTAATGTGTTAAGTAATTAATTATGTGATGTTCTAGGTTTTGTTTTCTACATCATCAGAATATTTACAACTGGTTTTTAGCATCCTTTGTGTTTATAATTAGTGCAGAGGAAGATCAACCGCAGCTTCCTTTTACAATTGTGATTGTATGAAGTAGACATAAACTCAGTTAAAATGAAGCGACTTCAAGGAAGAACCTGGTACAAAGGTGTTGGCAGGGAAGGAAGCACCAACAGGTGAAATAAAAGCTGTAGTAAAAGCAGGAAATCACCTCCACCACCACCAGAGGCAGAGGCAGAGCAGTGAAGAAGGCTGCCCATGAAAGCTGTCCTAAACTAGGAGGCCCAGGAAGCCAGAAGAAATGCACTTTAGCTTTCTCCCTTTAAGTAGTGCTGTGAATTCCTTTGGATGTCTTATGGGACCTCTGTGTCCCATGAGAGACAGCCAGCCTCAAAGGACACATAAGAGACCAGCCAAAGTATAACACTCCTAGGTCTGAAAGACAAGGACAATGACCAGCCCAAAGGTGAGGTAATTACCAACACTGCTTATTGAGATTTTTGCATTTACATACCCTTTACAGGAATATTTCCAAGAATTGCATAGCACAAGGATGCTACAAAGTATGTCCCTCTATCATACTCTTAAGCATGAGTGTGATACTTCATTTCTGGTAGCTATGGATTCCCATACCATCACTAAGTGATCATTAACTATTGACATTAATTGAGGGCTTTTCAAAGCCCAAATTGTTAACAGTTGACAACTGTGTTGAATCAACATTTATTGAAGTAGAGTTTCTCTGTAATGTCATGGCCTAATTACAGAGAAGCTCAGAAAACAGACTCTTTCTTCTTTCTGCCCTGAACTGAAAGGGCCAGGTAATGTAAGTCTGGTTTGTGCACCTGTTACAGGTTCATAGAATAGAGCATCAGAAAACTATACTCCAGATTAGAGTTATTAGGAGAGTATGAGCTTATGACCATAGCCAACATGGTAAGGCCCTGACATAAGACACTATTGGAGGAGTTACAGTTTCCTGTCTATAGTCCTGCATGATAAGGCCCTGATGTGGGAGAGCATAAGGAGACTTACTGGTTCCCAGCCATAAGCAGCCATGAGAGACCCCAAAGGAAAATATAGAAGCCTCTAGATTCTGCAGTACTCTTCAGTTTCAACAGAATGGAGGCCAAGTGTACCACCATGTGATCGATCCTTGCCTAACATGCATGCCTGGAGTCATGGCAGCAGGCACTAGGTGGGATCATAAAATTATCCTGACATTGTAAGTGGGTAAGAGGAGTTGTAAGACCACAGCACAGCTGCTTATCAACTTGCTGTCCCATTAAGAGATGCAGGAGGAGCATGGCCACATACTTGAGTGAGGTAGAGAGGCAGACAGAGGAGCCATGTCTAACTTTCTGCACAGTGAAACACAGCACCAGCTCATCATTCAACAGTAGGCAGTCTGGTGTCTTCTGGGCACTGTTGTAAGGTGGGCATATCTGACATCATTGGTACTTAACATTTATTTCTGCCTTGGGTTTTTCTAGGAATATCAACATTCAGGGGTCAAATTTTATTGCAATTAGGACTCACATCCATTCCAAGTTATAAGTAGCTTCAGGAAGCACTGTCTATTTCCTGGGGAGGGGGTGAGTTCATATCTGAGAGCATCACCACTGCAACTGTCTGCTCAAGCCAAGCAAGCAGCACAAATAAAGACATTTCAACAAGACCTAGCTTGTTTAAATAACAAATATTTAGGCAAGATTCTGTCTGTCTCAAATTTATACTTTTTCCCCCAGAGCTGAGGACCTAATACAGGGCCTTGCACTTGCTAGGCAAGTACTCTACCACAGAGCTAAAACCCCAACCCCAAATTTATACTTTTCAGAAAATTTATTGTGTTAACGTTTTCTTGGGAAGCCCTAAAAAATCAGGTGTTCATCTTGTGTAGGACACTAATGGCAAATTAAAGTAATGATTCCATCTGGTTTCCTGGGCTTACTTAGAAAGTGAGAATGAAAGGTCAGTTGTAGGATCATGAGTGTGGGTGGCTCCCAAATAGCTTAATCACTGCCAAGTCCCGTGCATTGTGGATGAAGATCTTATAGAAGTTGCATCATGGATTCCCACTTTGAAATAATCTTCTACTGCTTTCAAAGGCTACTGGGGAGTCATCCACCTTCTATGCACTGTCAACAGCTCCACCACTGTTAGCATAGCTCTCACTACTACTGTATTATGTTTCTCCTTAGTGGCCAATTTTTGACCAAGTTATGACCTACTCTAAGATAGCAATAGAACGGATATGTTATGTCAAGAAAAAGGTCATATTAAGAAAAATTTTAAAATATGGCTCTCATATATAAATATAGAATAAGCCTAAAGTTCACATTTATAATTCATTAATGAGGGAGCTAGCAGGGTAGTAATATTGGTTCAGAGAGCACTTAAAGGACAAGATTCATGCACTCTCAACAATGCACGTTCTATATTGTTTATTTCCACTATCTCAAAAGAAAAAAAATGTTACTGTCTCAGACAATAAGCCACAAATTTGGAGATAAAAATAGTTTTTATGTTCATTGCATAGAATCTAATCAATGGTAAAGAGAACACCAAACAAATACAAAGTCATAATGAAATAATTAATCTCATAGACAATTATACAGTGTTCAAGAGAATTAATTTCTGTACCAGGTAGGCTTGATAAACATTGCTTCAAAGTGACATTGAAAGATCGTAACCCTTTTGCCTTTTCAATCATGATTCCAATAACTTTTTAATAAAGAAATATATTTAATTTCTCTTAAACTTAGAACCTGACCATATTAGTTTTTTTTCAAATTTAAATACGACATATTAAAAATAAACTTTTCATTTTAATTCTTATACTGTTAGAAAGAGTAAAAGAGTTGGCAGGAGTGTCACTTGGTTTGGGAATGTAAATGACACAGAATCAAGAATGGGCATTGTTAGGACAAATGGCCTGGAAGACACAGAAGCCAAGATGAAGCCTTGAGGTAGGAGAGCATTAGAAGGAACATTTCATTATATCAGAGACAGCATGATGGGACCCTAAAGTGAAAGGTAGGTTTCTCTCTAAACCCTGGGATAGAACTTCATTGAAAGGAGTAGGTAGCTTACTATAAGACGGGGAAGGTGTTCCTGGACAACATATTAGGAGGAGGCCAGAGGAGCCTTCAGAGAATTTTTATAAAGAAAGGAAAATATCTGACTTGTATATCTTTTAGGATATGGCAGGAAGTTCAACAACATGTATTTAGTTCAGTATAACCTATGTGACACAGACCATTGAGGAGACAGGTACTGGGTAGGACAAAAAGAGAAAGGCTATAAAAACCACAGTACAGACAGCTTAACTCTCCATCTCAAAAAAGGAAAAGGGCATGGCCTGATTACTTCAATTTGTGATATCTGGACTCTTAGAGTGACCAACTTCTTAAATGGGATGGCAGTGATCTAAAAATTACAAAATAAAAATTGGATCTAGATCCTAGTCTTACTATTGAGGTTAAATTATAGATGTCAGACAATGCCCAGAAATTTGATTCCATAGTGATATTAAATCCCACAAAGTTAACAGTGATCAAGCATTATACTTGGTTAATACTACACTTGTTACATTATTATTATTACTATTACAACTATTACTACTACCATTACTATTTATTATTATTATTATTAAGAATCTTAATTACTTCCCTGTTGCTAGGATAAAAAGGTAATGATCAAAAGGAAGAAAGGATTTTTTAGATTACAGTTCTAGAGGGGTAGGGTCTGTAATCACAGGGAAGGCATGGCAACAGGAACAGGAAGTCAAGAGATCATATTTCATCTACACACAGGAAGGAGAGAGAGGGAAGAGGAGGAAGGAAGATGAATGCTGGCCCCCAGGAATGTAGTTCCTCCAGCAAGGCTCCACATTCTAAAGGTTCCACAGCCTGACTAGACAGCACCACTTGGGGGAACAAGAGCTCAAATATGTTAGCATCTGGGTAAATTTCTCTTTCTGAATACCACACCATAGTCATCAAGTGCATCACTTGTTCTAAATTTTCATCCCAGTCATCCTTCTCAGGTTGATGAGCTTCATCCGAGGTTTCATGATTTCCCACCGATTTAGACATATTTTAAATGTCTTTTAGTTGCCCCTGCTCCCCGTCAAGGCTGTGTAAACTCCTTTACACTAGTTGTTTATCCTCACTCATATCTCTGTAAGCAGGACATCATAGGAAAGCACTTAATATGGATATTCATCAAATGGATATATAGAAATAAATGAAGTTAGAGTAAGAAAAACATTTGAAATTAAGTATTGAAAGACTTTGAGGAACATTATATTATAAATTTGGTTCATAAACAGAAGCCAGCTGTATGGAAACTCTGTTTATCCTCTAAAAGGTGATGGCCATTTTTCTCAAAGAGTTGATAATCTTGAAGAGTAAAATCTTAAACTTCTTGGAGGTTGGAAAGGACAGAGAACATTATATCTTGCTTTTCATAATTACTCATGGTTAGCTACATTATCAATTATGAGGTATCTGATATATAGAAATTCAATATTAAAAACAAAACATTCACCTTGGTAGATGTATCAGGAAATTCTGTCTGTGCAGATGTGAGTACCTGAGTTAGAATCCCTGGAATCTACGTAAACTGAGGGTGTGTAGTATGTGTCTGTAATCCTAGCATTCCTACGGAGACATGGCAGACATAGTCAGGAGACTCCCTGGATGTTCACAGGCCAGTGAGACCCATGTATACAGCAGTGAGAAAAAAAGAAACCTTGCCTCAGACAGGTGGATGGTATGGATTGATGCTTGAGTTGTTCTCTGATCTACAGATGCTCTCCATAGCACGGATACACCTACACACACACACACACACACACACACACACACACACACACACACAGTCTCTCTGTCTCTCTCAGAGAGAGAGGTTAAAATATCCACACTAATTGTTGTCATTGATCATCTCAGTTCATCTAGAGTGAACAAGAAAATAAAAAACAATAACAAGATATGATGTGACCACAAGCTTTGCACAGTGCAGGAGCCAGACTCGAATCTGTGGACCAAAAGAAGAGGGAGTGAAAGTTGCCTGATGCTGACCAGAGATGCCATGCTCAATGAGGAATGGTGTCTTCAAGTTATCTGCTAGAAAGTACAGTCTTGGGAGATGATTTGGATGTGTCTAAGCTAGTTCACCTAATTCAACGTTTACACCTCCTGTGTTTCTATAGGTGACCTCCAACTGGTGCTAATAAACAACTTTCCCCGGTTATTTTTGAATGACTGTCACCTTTGGAGGTTTACATGCCCATTTGACACTGGCAGCTGCTGCCTCCTCATTAAATAACTGACCCCATAGATTTTCTAGTGGGTTAGTTTTCAAGTATGGCCTTCAGTGCACCAGTGTCTTATTTTCAGAGGATATTTTCTAGTGTTTCAATCTATCTTGATCCTGATCCTTGACTCTTGGAGGAAATATATGCCAACTGTATGATTTTTGGAGTCCAAGACCTATAGGCAATGCAGGCTGAACACTAAAAACACAGAGTTTAGGTACATGAGTGACAGAAGGCATGGGCATGGTCGTGTGCATGGGTAGAATGGTGAGAGGAAAGAAAACGCTTGGCCCAAGAAAAGTATGTTTGTGTAGTTACATTAAGTTCCTGGAGTGTCAAATGTTTTCTCAACTGAGCCATCTTCTCAGCCTCAATTTCCCTCGTAATAGAGTGGGTTTTGCAGTGGCACCAGTTCATCCTCTGCCTCTGAAAGAGCTTGTCAAAAGATAACATGCAGTTTAAGAGGCCATGTGTCTCTGGCTCCTCTGTTTCCTGTTATCAGGCTCACCCTGAAATGTTTCCTTGCAGTGGTGAGCACTTCAGTGTTCTCACATTAGAACCTCCCTATAGACAGAGGACTGACAAAATTTCAAGTTAGAAGTTGAGCATTCTTGGAGTTACAGGTTAAATAGAGCTTGATGGAATACCAGGATAGAACCTTGTACACAGAGTATTCTGTGGGTTTTGTGTGAAGTCTGTGTCAAATATGATCTGAATCAAAGACACGGATTTCAGGTGCTTATCCAAGATTCATTATTGATACCTATAAAAAAACTCCTGTCCCTTCCAACTAAACCAAGAGACTGAGGCAGAGGCAGGGAGAGAACAAGCAGAAGAATTAACTCACTACATAGACCAGGCTGGCCTCAAACTCATAGATATACTACTGCCTCTGCTTTCCCAGCGGGATTAAAGATGGGCATCACCATACCCAGTCATTTTGTTATTTTAAGAATTTTGTGTATTTTATTTCATGTGCATGAATCTTTGTCTGCATGTACATATGTACCTTGTATGTTTACCTGGTGCCTACGGAGGTCAGAAGAGCATACTGGATTCCCTGAAACTCAAGTTATTGACAGCTGTGTCAGGGCTGGAAACCCTATCTATGTCCTCTACAAGGGCAGCAAATACACTAAGCTACCGAGCAGTCTCTTCAGCTTTTAAACTCACTTTTAACAAACCCACATTTGCAATAAGGACCTTTTCATTTGTGAATCATCTAATCATCTCTTAAATTGTGTAACTCTCAAAACTGTCCCTTGGGGACTACATTTTCAATGCAGGAGTTTTAAATGATACAGTCAAATATATACTCTACAATGCAATATATAATCTGTGAACTATATGGTAAGCCCATACTCTATACTGGGTAAAAATTAATCAATGAATATATTCATAAAGGATATTTACTTATTTATAACCCACATTTTTAAACCTATGTATTTATAGATTTTAGCTTTTTAAAATAATCAAGAATGCAGAAACTCTAGACAATCAAAAAACCATAGACCCATGGAAACAGATTTTCAAATACATGCTTTTGGATTATAGAAAATGCCTCATTGATTTTTTTAAGCTAAACTCCAGCAATTTTGTTAATTAACTTGTAAGACAAATTATCAAATACAATTTTAAGTAGAAGAGAGAGCTACTAGAGACCTGAAAACAGGACAGTGGATTACTGTAATAACAAGCAAGGTAATCTCTTTGCTCTTGAGCCTGGGACTGTCTGTGGTCAAACACATGAGATAGTTGAATTTATTTGGTACTTTCTTGAGTTAGATTCCAATGAGCAACTGATACTCTGATTTTAGTAGTCAAGAACTAGCATGGATGAGGCAGTGGGCTTATGATAGATAATACAAAAGTAAGCCAGTCATTAAACTTAGCTCATAGATAACTGAGATACTATTATTTAGAAAATATACTTGAAGTCATGAACATAGCTCAGTTGATAGATTACTTGTTCAAAATGAAGACCTGGCTATGATCTTCCAGCACCCAAGTACAGCCACACAAAGATGCAGTCTCAGTGTTGGGTAGGCAGAGACAGGTGGATTCCTAGTGATTTCTGGGAATTCAGCCTAGTCTACTTGGTGAGTTCAGGCCACAGAGTCACTCTATCTCAAAAAGCAATGTAGAAAGTCATGAGAAACAACATCCAAGGTTTATCTCTGGATTCCACATGCATGTGCATCTATACACACATGCACCCAGAGATACAAACACAAAGGCACACAAGAATGCATGCTCACACATATGCACAAAAGAAATAATAGGAAAATTGTAAAGTTGTTGGAAAAATTGGATAGACCATTAGTAATAGCTGAAGCTGTCTTTCAGGTAACACCTAAATATCTTTAAGACTATGCCACCAGGAAAATTCTAAATATCTTTAAAACTACATCTTCTTTTCATATATTTGCCTTTTGTGTTTATATGATGGGCATGCCTGTGTGTATTGTGGGTGTGTAAGTAGGTGTGCATGTACCATAATATATGTGTGAAGGTCAGAGGGCAATCTCATGTGTTGGCCCTGCTCTTACTGCTTGGTTAAGAGAAGGTTTTTTTTTTTTTTTTTTTTTTTTTTTTGCTGCTGTGTACCCCAGGCTAGTTGACCATGAAGCTTCTAGATATTCTTCTATCTCTACCTCTGTCTTGTCATAGGAGAACTCAGACTACAGTAGTGTGCTACCATGCCCACTTTGCTTGTGTTCTGCAGATTCAAACTCAGGTCCCCATACTTACATGGCCAGCTCTGTACTCACTAAGCTATTATCCCAGCCCAATATAGTTTTCTTTTAGTTATGTAAGACTACAAATAAGGGTTGTGAAAAGGTTCTTTATTTCTCCAGATCATACTCTTGTTTAAAAAATTATCAAATACATGCTGCATGTAAATATTCACTATAGCTTTCAAGAATGCCTTAAAAGAATTGAAAACAAAAATGCAGACACATTGTCTTAATAAAAGGCAAGTATGAGAGGAAGAGAAAACAGATACTGATTAGCTGACAGTGCAGTACGTACTCAGAATACAAGGAAATGAAAGGAGGCTCTTGGTTTCTGCTTTTATGTCTGGCAACCTGTGACTACATACCTGCTTCTTAGAGACTCATCTTAGGGCCATTCTGGCAAGGATTCTGTGGTGTTCCACCACAGTTCTCTGTTGACCTGATTCCCTCCATGATTCATGATCACTGTGCCCTAGCACCCTGGGTGCTCATTCCCTAGAAAACTGGTTCTCATCCTTCCTAATGTCATGGCCCCTTTAATACAGTTCCTCAGGTTGTAGTGACCCCAAACCATAAAATTATTTTTGTTGCTACTTCATAACTGTAATTTTGCTAATGTTATGAACCATAATGTAAATATCTGTGTTTTCTGATTGTCTTAGGAGACCCCTATGAAAAGGTTGGTTGACCCTCAAGGGGTAAAAACCCACAGGTTGAGAACCTCTGCTCTAGACTGTAGATCTGAATCTCTGGTGCTCTTGCTTCACACCATTTTCATCTGGCCTGGCTCCTACTCTATAATTATCCTAATCAGGAGCACCGTCTCTTTTAACTGTGATAACAAAAGATTCTGTTTTAAGACGAGGATAAAAAATTAAAATGGTAAAAATCCAATCTGCTTTGCTTTGGGATGGCCTTTCCAGGGGAATGGAGCCTAGGGGTGTGCACTCTAGGATGTATGGTAATGAAGACCAGAGGCTGCCTGCTGCCAGACAATGCAATCTCTGCCTTTTAGGGGTGCCCCTTTTATGGTGAAGTTGTGGGTTGGTACCAGTTTAACATCCATGGAATTCTTGGAAGTGCTGAACGATGCATTTCAGCATGTGGAACAGTAGGACATGCCTGGAGCACTTGGTAAACATTGCTTTAATTATGTTGAAACCCAGACACACATAAGGGCATTGATTTGACACAGTGCCCCTGCAAGCCCTGGTATGTATAAGAGTTATCTGAGGAGCTTTCTCTGAAGTCAGTAATTATCCTGGGAAATTCCAATTTAGTGCACGTGACATGAGGATCTGCAATCTGCCACTTAAGAGAATCAACAATGCCCCCAGCAGGAGTCTGGTGCAGCTGTTACAGGCTTGTCAGTTTGGGAAGGATATTGAGTATGTCTGAAAAGAGCATTACAAGCTATGCTGGTCTAAAGGGACAGTGAAACACAGAGAAGCAGGAATGGGAATGGGACTCTCTCTCTCTCTCTCTCTCTCTCTCTCTCTATATATATATATATATATATATATATATATATATATATATATATATATATAAAATCCTCTCTTATTACCGTCCTCCTGCCACCAAAGGCTTTCTTCTAAACATGTTCCCTCCAACTTTCATGTCCTTAAACTTTTTCTGAAGGAAGATTGGCAAGCCACAGCATGCATGTGAAGGTCAGAGGACAGCTTGTAGGGATCGGTTATTCTTCTACCATGTGGTTTGTGTGAGTCAAACTGATGTCTTCAGGCTTGGTAGTGTCTTTACTCAATGACTCATTGCTCTGATGCTCTCATGTGCACACATGCATCATCATCCATGATGAAAGGTTGCTGGGAACAGTCTTGTGAAGGTAGCCACTGGTATTGAGTTTATAAGTACAGGAGCCGTGTTGTTGGTTGGTCTTTGTTTTTTGTTTTTTTGTTTTGGGGGGGAGGGGTGCCACCCAGACCCCAAGTAGATCACACATGGAATTTTATTATTACTTATAAATGCCTGGCCTTAGCTTGGCTTAGTTTCTAGCCAGCTTTCCTTAACTTATCCCATCTACCTTTTGCCTTTGGACTTTTTTCATTCTCTTACTTCTATAAATCTTACTCTTACTCTGTGGCTTGCTGTGCAGCTGGGTGGCCGGCCCCTGGAGTCCTCCTCCTTCTCTGGCTGCTAGATCTTAGATTTCTCCTCCCAGTTTTCTCCATCTATATATACTCTCTGCCTGCCAGCCCTGCCTTTTCTTTCTCCTGCCTTACTATTGGCCAGTTCTTTATTAAACCATCAGGTGTTTTAGACAGGCACAGTAACACAGCTTCACAGAGTTAAACAAATACAACATAAGCAAAAATATCACACCTTAAAATAGCCTATCACACAGAGGTAAGTACAGAAAACAGCATTACACAGCATTCCTTCCTGTCCTCTAGATACCACTCACCTCTCCCCTGCAACTTCTCCAGTGTTCTCAACCTTGGAGGGTGTAAATATTTACACTTTACCCACTGATTAGGGCTCCTTTGAGTCTTGGTCAAAAGAGTTTCTGTTTTCAGTAGGTGGTAGTTGATGCTAAGACCAGCAATGTGTCTAAATGTGAAGAATACATGATGTTGAGTGTCCAGTCTTAAATGGAACATCAATATCACCCCCTCCGAAGTTCAAGTTTGTGTTTATTACCTGGTTGTTACAAATACATGAGTGCAGAGACTTAAAAGAGTCCATACAGATGAATGACTGCATAAGGAAACTTAGGTCATCCTTATTGGGAGAGTTCCAGTAACCTCAGAGCCTACCCATTTTAGTTGATTCACATTTTAATCTAAATGAACTGGAAGATGAAGAGGAAAGTTCACTGAACCTGTGTGCCCACTCCTTCCCACACTGGGCATGCTCTTTTTTTCTTTTCTTTTCTTTTTTTTTCTTTTTCTTTTTCTTTTTTTTTTTTTTTTTTTTTTTTTTTTTTGGTTTTTCGAGACAGCATTTCTCCATGTAGTTTTGATGCCTATCCTGGAACTCACTCTGTAGAACAGGCTGGCCTTGAGCTCACAGAGATCCACCTGGCTCTGCCTCCCATGTGCTAGGATTAAAGGTGTGCACCACCTGCCTGGCTGTTTCTTGTTTTGTTTTGTTTTATATTTTTTTGCATGTTCTTATAAGAAAAAAATGGAACATGAAAGCCTTAACCTATAGACACAAAATGCCCCAAAGTGAAGCATTATTGTGCCTCCATCAGTATCCCTCTCTGAGCAAGCTGTGTTCAGTAGGTGAAGAAAGATGACTTTTCAACTTTCCTTTATAAAGCCATCAAGAAGACACTGGCAAAATCATTCAAACATTCCATAGGCCATCTTTCAATGAATGAGTGAAACAGTATGGTCCTTGCTTGTCTTCTTTCTCTCTCATTTTTCTCTTTGCATTAGTGATGGTGTCAGAGCATGTCACAGTATAAGCTATCAAGGGGAAATAAAAAGATCCTGTTGCCTGAGTCCTGGAAAGCAAATGAGCACAGTTCCCTCAGTTAAGCTCCTTGTGATGAAATGCTTGATGAGTGTGAGTTAAGGAGAGAAGGCACCAAACTACTGTTCCTGTTGCTGTGATAAAATTTGCCCACAAAAGCAACTAGGGAGAATGGGTTCATGTTGTCTCAAATTTTAAGGTTACAGTCTTTCACGGGAGAAAAATCAGGGAAGCAGCTGCTCATCACATCCATGTTCAGGGAGCAGAGAGGGCTGGATGGATGCTACTGCCCAGCTCCCTTTCTTGACTGATAAAAACAATGCAGAATCCCAGCCAGGGAATAGTGTCATCTGCTGTGGGATGTTCTCTATGCTGTGAATATGTTGCTCTGATTCGTTAATAAATAAAGTACTGATTGGCCAGTAGCCAGGCAGGAAGTATAGGTGGGACAAAGAAAGAGGAGAATTCTGGGAAGAGGAAGGCTGAGTCAGGGGTCTCTAGCCAGACACAGAAGAAGTGAGATGTAAAAGCCATGTGGCAACTTATAGATTAATAGAAATGGGTTCATTTACAATATAAGAACAGATAACAAGAAACCTGCCACAGCCATACAGTTTATAAGTAATATAAGTCTCTGTGTGTTTACTTGACTAAGGGACTGGTGGGTGAGAGAGATTTGTCCTGACCATGGGCCAGGCAGGACCAGGAAAACTTCAGCTACAGTCATCCATAGTAGTCAGGTCTTCACACTTCAGTTAAATAAATCAACCAAATGCCCCACAGACATTCCCAGAGTCCAATCTCCCAGGCAATTCTAGGTTCTGTCAAGATAGATTTTAACACTACCTACCACAAAAGGGTTTGCTTTTTTTTTTTTTTTTTTTTTTTTTTTTTTTTTTTTTTTTTTCTCACAATATGAGACTACAGTATTCCATGGAGGTGAAGGCATGACAGGGACAGTGGAGAGCAACTGGTCATATTCCATCCATGCCAGAAAACACAGTGGATTTTCCCATATCAATTATCCCAGTCCAGAAATAAGATTGAACATCTCAGTACTCAATTATTTTATTAAATATGCTGATGCTAAAATTATATTAGTGGTAATACATGCTAAATGGTTCCTCCTGGCATGTGATGGGTTCAAGTGCCATTTCCTTTGGGCACACAAGATTTCCAGATGATGGTGATGTTAAGGTGACATGGAGCCACTGAGTAAAGGGAATGTCATGGACTCAGTTAAGCAGAGGATTTGACGGAGCAAAAGTCACTGAACTCCCTGTAACAGAAGAAGTGGCAATGTCCTGGGCAGGGAGACATGTACAGCTGCTGAGACAGCCTCAGGTTGTGTGTTTTTCCCTCATAGACTGAACTCTCCTAGTGGGAAGATCTGAAAGCTGTAATCTTCTAATCTGAAACAACAAGGTATGACTACTATAACATTCTACACCTGATGTCATAATCTGTAGCCAAAATGCTGATGTCATTGATATTATTACATAAAATTAATTACAGACTATGTATGAATTATATTTGGAACATAAATAAATACCATGTTCCTACTTAGTTACTATCACAAGTAACTAAATAAACATGTAAACATGTAAGCTAAGTAAACCTGTCACAAATCAATGAAAAAAATACCAAAAACGTGTTGTTTAATTATAAGTGGACCATGTCATTTCTCTGTTGTTGATAATTTATTTTTGTTTACATGTATGTGTGTGTGTGTGTGTGTGTGTGTGTGTGTGTGTACATGTGTGTATGGGTGCCCATGAAGGGCAGGAGATGATGCCAGAATTCCTAGTTCTGGATTTACAGGTTGTGGTGAGTCATGGATGCTGGGGACCAAAGGAGTTCTCTTCAAGAGCAGCAAGCATTTGTAACCATAGTCTCTGGTAACACAACTTCTCTTTCACTGTATGGCATCAAAAGAGTCAGAGGATTGGCTTGTTAACAGGTCTAAAAGAAATATCCCCCAGAGGCTGTATATTGTTACTCCTTCTGTTTCATCAGCCTAGGAGCATATGACAACTAACCAGAGACTGAAATGCTGTGTAGGGGAGTTGCATAATTTCTCTTTGTTATGGCTATGGGCAAATGTCTTAGAGTTCATTCTCAAGCCTCTTCAGCCATTGTCTGAGGACTCTTGCTCACTGTGCTCCAGTTTAATTTCTTTTGCTACGATAAAATACTCTGTCCAAAAGCAACTTAGGGGAGAAAGTTTATTTGCTTATCATTCCAGGTTAGAATCCATCATATCAGAGAAGTTACAGTAGATCTCATCGACTCCTTCACAGGATTATCCATGTGTCCTTCCTAAGGTCTTTTCTTGCTAGCTAGCCTCTCTGGGAGTTGTGGGTTGCAATCTGGCCATCCCTTCCCTCCCATTTAGTATCCACTTATGAGTGAGTAGATACTATGTTTCTCCTTCTGAGTCTGGGTTACCTCACTCAAGATAATATTTTCTTGATCCATACATTTGCCTGCAAATTTCATGATATCATTGTTTTTTACTGCTGAGTAGTACTCCATTGTGTATATGTGCCATATTTTCTTTATCCATTCTTCAGTTGAGGGACATCTAGGTTGTTTCCAGGTTCTTGCTATTATGAATAATGCTGATATGAACATAATTGAGCATGTGTTCTTGTGGTAAGATTGAACAATCCTTGGGTATATGCCCAAGAGTGGTATAACTGGGTCTTGAGGAAGACTTATTCCCAATTTTCTGAGAAACCACCATAATGATTTCCAGAGTGGCTGTACAAGTTTGCATTCCCACCAACAGTGGAGGAGTGTTCCCCTTTTTCCACATCCTCTCCAACATAAGCTGTCTTCAGTGTTTTTGATCGTAGCCATTCTGACAGGTGTAAGATGGTATCTCAGAGTTGTTTTGATTTGCATTTCCCCTGATGACTAAGGATGTTGAGCAATTCTTTAAATGCCTTTCAGCCATTTGAGATTCTTCTATTGAGAATTCTCTGTTAAACTCTGTAGCCCATTTTTTAATTGGATTGTTCAGTATTTTGATGTCTAGCTTTTTGAGTTCTTTATATATTTTGGAGATCAGCCCTCTGTCAGATGTGGGGTTGGTGAAGAACTTTTCCCATTCTGTAGGTTGTCGGTTGGTCTTATTGACCTTGTCCTGTGCTCTACAAAAGCTTCTCAGTTTCAGGAGGTCCCATTTATTAATTGTCGCTCTCAGTGTCTGTGATACTGGTGTTATATTTAGGAAGTGTTCTCTTGTGCCAATTTGTTCCAGACTACTTCCTACTTTCTCTTCTATCAAGTTCAGAGTAACTGGATTTATTTGGTGTTCAGTAACCTTCTTGTATTTTTATAGGCATTTCCTTCTTTAGGTTGGGAAAGTTTTCTTTTATGATTTTGTTGAATATATTTTCTGTGCCTTTGAGTTGGTATTCTTCTCTTTCTTCTATCTCTATTATTATTCTTGGGTTTGGTCTTTTCATGGTGTCCCAATTTCCTGGACATTTTGGGTCATGACTTTGTTGGTTTTGGTGTTTTCTTTGACTGATGAATCTATTTCTTCTACGGTATCTTCAATGTCAGAGACCCACTCTTCCATCTCTTGCATTCTGTTGGTTATAGTTGCATCTGTAGTTCCTGTTCGTTTACTCAGATTTTTCACTTCCAGCATTACCTTAGTTTGTGTCTTCTTTATTGACTCCATTTCAGTTTATAAATCTTGAACTGTTTCCCTCACTTGTTTAATTGCTTTCTCTTGACTTTCAAGGGATTTACTGATTTCTTCCCATTTTTTGTTTGACTTTTCCGTGATTTCTTTAAGGGAATTTTTCATTTCATCTTTTAAGATCTCTAATATCTCCTTAAAGTCATTTTTATGGTAGATATCTTCTGTTTCTTCTGTGTTGGGATGTTCAGGTCTTGCTGATGTATGTTCTGATGGAGCCATATTGGTTTTTATGTTGTTGACTATATTTTTGCACTGGCATCTACCCATCTCTTTCTCTGCTTGGTGCAAGTGGTGTGTCTGTGTCTGAGGGAGCCTCTCTTGGTCTGATTGATACTCTTGATCTAGTGGGAGCTCTTGGTCTAGTCGATGCTGATGGACTTCTTTTCTCAGGGAGCAGTTCTTAGTCCAAGTGGCACTAGTGGGCTCTGTCTCAGAGAGTAGCTGTAGTCTTACCATGTGTTAGATGCTGGTAGTCTAACCTGTCTGCAGGATGTCTGCCTGCCAACTGGCCTCTTATTCCAGTTGGGTGCTAGCAGGCTCTGTCTCAGGGAACAGTTGCACTCTCGGAGGGTGGGTGGGATTTGGGGGAGGTGGGGTTTGGGTTACAGGGTCTGATGGGGAATGGTGGTGGTCTGTGCTGTGTGCAGGAGGTCTGCCTGCCAACTGGCCTGAAACTGGAACTGCAATGGGTGGGGGTGTAGGGGGCAGGGTTATGCCCCTGGGCCCAAAGCCTAGGGGCTGGGGTGTTTGGGTATGAGGATAAAGACTCACCTCTTAGTCCAGTCGGGTGCTGGCAGGCTCTGTCTCAGGGAACAGTTCGAGAAGTTACTGTAACAGAAGCTCGAAGCAGCTGGTCCTACCACATATCTACAGTCATGGAGAAGGAAACATATGCAAACTTGCACTCCCTTCTCTTACACAGTCAAGGGCCTGCCTAGTGAATGGTACTGGCCACAGTTCATGGATCTTCCCATAGCAATTAACAGTCAAGACAATCTTCCATAAACATGCCCACAGGCCAGTCTGATCTAGAAAATTCCTCAATGGAAATCTCCTTTCAGGTGGCTTTAGGTTGTGTCAAACCAAGAATTAAGGCTATAAAGTCACACACTGGATTGCTCAAGTTGAAGTCTCCCCAGAGGTCCCACTGGAGCTAAGCCATGATGGAGATAAGATGTTATTTATTTCACCTGAGATGGGGATGTGGACCAAAAAAGCTTGAGTGTCAGTCTGCACCCCTAGCACTGCTCAGGAGGAAGTCAGGTAACATCAAAATTCTCTCATTCAAACAAAGTAGATATACGGAGACAGTGTAACCATAACTGCAGCAGCTGTAGTATTTTTAAAAAGACATAAGCATTACACAAGTCACTTAGAAGTTAAACATCAATGGAAATGATACAAAAGAAGAAGCAAAGGGCGGAAGATGACAAAGGAGGTGTCAACAGTAAATAGAGGAGGAAAGGAGGGCAACAAAATCAATGTTAAAGAAAATGGGAGGAGAAAAGAAAACAGAGAAAGGGAAATAAAATTCAGTTAAATAATGAATAAATAAAAATGTGTGTTTAAAGTAGGGTCAAGCAATGGGGCATGAGCAAAACTGGTGAATCTGGCAGGAAAGCCGGTGTTCAAGGTTAACACATGTTTACTTTTGGTTCTGGGCTGTCAGTCCTCTCCTTGGATATAGGCCCCTGGTCACCTCTGTTTGATTTCTCGGACTTAGCTCTCCTTTTCCTCTGTTGGTTTGATGCTTCTCACAAAGTTTGGCTTTCATTCCGTTATCTTAGCTCTAGTCCTGAAAATAACAGAAAATCTGAATATTTCTGGTCACACACATTTCAGATAAATGTCAATTGACCTTTACCTGGAGTTAGTCATTGATCTTCTTCGTGTGCGTGTGTGCTTACTTCTCTGTTCATGCACCTGTGTCTCCATGTGTCCACACACAGGTGGAAGCTAGAGGTTGATGTGAGATGACTTCCTCAATTTATCTCCATCTTAGTTTCTGCTTCAGAGTCTCTCACTGGACCTGGAGCTCCCTGACTTAGCTGGGGTGGCTGATCTGCAAAGGCAAATGATCTTTTGGTGTCTGCCTTTCTGCCTGTGACTGCAGGCATGTGCCACTGAGCACAGCTTTGCCCAGGGCTGCTGTGCTTCAAGATCAGGTCCTCATGCTTCTGCAGCAAGCACGTTGTTCATCCATGTGTTCCCCTCATCTCTTCTCTCTCTGAGAGTTTAGTGTCTTATTTTTTTCAACTACTACGTTTGAAGAGTAAAGCTGTCTTTATAAGCTATTGAAAAGATAAAACAAACAGTCTGATTAAATATTTAAATCACCTCCTCTGATTACTAACAAATAATACTACTAATAAAACTTAATTCCCATGATTACCTGGGGATGGATGCAAAACTTCTTTTGATTTTGTCTGATATAAAGAATTCTTTGAATAATGAATAAAATCACTGAGTGCATACAAACTAAAGAGACATATACACCAAACACACCAAGAACAGCTGAACTGATGAATATGCTCAGCATGGGACTAAAAATTGAGAAGCCATTAATTTTGATTTCTGGTGTACAATAAGAGTTTTAATGACATTTTACTTCTCATTTTCATTATCAGTAGGAATTTGAAAATCTATACATGGTGACTGTTAGTGCCTAAATAGTAATTTTTGTGACTCTGTGAGAGCTTATTGTTTAATTGGTAAAGGCAAGTAAGGTGTATCCTTAGGTTTTCTATTTTTATTCTTATTAAAACTGTGATGATGAACATTTCATTTTAATTCTTTCATTTAATTTACTTTTACATTAGACTACCAGTGTGTGTGCATGTACGTTTGTGTGTGTGTGTGTGTGTGTGTGTGTGTGTGTGTGTGTGTGTGCATATGTGTGTGATGGACCTGCATGTGTATATGCCTGGGGGGGCCAGAGGCCAAACCCATTGATTATTCCTCAGTCACAGCTTACTTTGACTGATGTGATGAAGCCTTGTTGGTTTAGAATTAGCCCAGTAAGCTATCTGCCTGCCTTCACCTTCTTTGAGTTGTTACTCCTGGGATTACAAATGTATGCAAATTTGCTAGTCTTTTTTTTAAATATTTATTCTAGGGGACTGAACTTGAGCTAGGACTTACAGCCCCGGCCTTTTGTCTGGATTCTTTCGGTTGATTTAATCTATTAGCAGTTTTCAGTGTTTCTGTCTGGAGTATTTTAGCTATTAAGTGTTGTCAGTAAAGTGTGAGGAACCTGGTGGTTTCCTCCTTTGAATGGTTCCTGAAAATATGAGCGCTCCTTCTCCTGGAGCAGATGCAAGCAGCTTCTCCTGGCTTCCTCCCCTCTCATTCTGCTGCCATGGTACTCAACAGTGCAATTGATCTAACCAGAAATAGCTCACACCTGATGGCATTTCCGAGATAACTTTCTTTATAAGATGAAATATTTAAAGGACTCCGAAAATTACTTTTTACATTCAACTTTAAATTATTAGATGGCCCTATTGTGGTAGCTATATTAAGAGTGCTCAGACAGGGAGGGAAAAAATAATAGCCAGAAATGTTTATTTCCCAAGAAAAAGCCTTAGAGACCTGAACAATACCAAACACAATATTTAGAAATTAAACTGTCAACTTTATGTCCATTTGTCACGGTAAATACATTCATTTTATTTTTTATAATTTAAAAATGACACACATGTCACTTGTAGACCTAAAAGCCTGCTGCTATGACAATGCAATGCTCAAATTGTTTCCGAGTTAGCGGGAACTCTGTACTTTCTGATATCACACTGAGGATGCTGATTTCAACATTTTCCTTTCTCTTCCTTTAGTGAACAGGGGAACCGCCCCTCCTTTGTGATGCTTAGAACTATAAGGGATTTCAACTTGAGGGCTTTGGTCACATTTTAGAGTATTTGTGCCCACACAGTAAGTGAGGGAAAATGGCCTAAGTCCATCACAGTCAATTTGTTTATAACTTACACACAGAGCCTAAAATATTCTCATAATATATATATATATATATATATATATATATATATATATATATATATATATATATACATATTCATATTTTTAAGTTGTGGTTTTTGGAGGGCACTCAAAATTCTTTTTAGTTTTGGGTCATTTTATGTTTTGAGTTTTCAGGTTGGGAATATTTTACTTGTGAAACATATATATATATATATATATTTAACTTCCTACCTAAATGTTGTTGTTCCCTGATATGTAGATCATTTCTCTGCCCCAGCTTTTACAATGAAGCTTAAATTAGCAAATTTGATCAAACAGCAGATGAGGAGAGTGTTCCAGCACCCATTTCCCTTCATCTGCTGTTGAGATTTGCTGCTTGATACTTCATTGTGGAAGCCATGGAAACAACTAGATGTCTCAAGGTATAGAATGAGAAGTAACATTGGTTGTCTTCTGACCTCCACGACATGACATGACACATGTGTGCCCCCTACAAACACAGTAGTATCCAGTGCAGTATACTGGAAAGGTACAAATCAAACAAAGGCTAAAGAAGAAAAATACATAAAATATCAAAGTCAATTGCATTCAAAATAAACTGGCAATCTTATTACTTTCTTCAGTGGCAGTATTGCTTCTGATGTACTCTGTAGGCCTCATTTAGTACACATAAATTTTAACCTATTTACATCATGGAAAATTTTGTTTTTCTCCTTCTGCTGTGAATAGTTTTGCTGAGAAATTGCAGTAGCTAGGCTGGTGTACACGGTCTTTAAGAAACTGGTTCCAAATCAGATGTTATTGTGATGAGTATACCTTTAAATATGACTAGTGATTTTTCTCTTACAGTTTTCGATACCCTCACTTTATTCTGTATATTTAATGTTTTAATTATAATATATTGTAGATATTTTCTTTTCTGGTCCCATTTAGTTGGTGTTCTGTGTGCTTCTAGTATCTGTATAGGACTTGAAGATACGGTTTATGCCACTGAACTTGGGCTATTCTCTTTATTCTGTGTCTGTAGTTTGAAGATTTAGTCTTTTCATGGTGTCCTGAATGTTATTCTGTGTGTGTGTGTGTGTGTGTGTGTGTGTGTGTGTGTGTGTGTGTGTGTATGTTTCATATTCTTTGCTTGAGTGGTCCAATGGCTCTATTTTATCTTTCATTTCTAATATTCTATCTTCCATTTGATCTATTTTATTTGTAAGACCTTCTGAGCTAGTTGAGTTTTTCAATTCCATCTTTATATGAGATTGAGTTCTCTGCAATATTTTCATCTCTACATTGTTCAGTTTTCAGATCCTGATTTTGTTCCTCATTTTATTCAGCCATATATTTCTCTTTTCTAGGTCAACACTAAGGAGTTATTGCTATCTCTATAAGTAAATTGAACTATTCATGCCTTCTTTAAACTCTAGTTTATTATTCTTTTGAATTCTGTTTTCTGGGCTCTGTCTTGGTAATTCTCATTGGAGACCATTTCTACAGGACTACTGTATTTAGGAGAGGGGCATACTGTCTCAGCCTTCCATATTGTTTATGGTTTGTCTATATGATAAGATCATATGAATTTCTTTTCTTGTTTTTATGTCTGATGTGGGACTCTAGCCTGACAGATGCTCAGCCAGGGAAGAAGCTAAGCATACAGATCTAGACTAGCTCTTGTAATATCAAATTCCATTACATTTTAGTCTCTAGAACATTTTTTGACTTAGTATTCTGTGCTCTAGGTTCATCAGAGATCTATCCACATGGTTCAGTCCCACTAAGATGGTGAACCTGGGTGGCAACCCTATTTATGTATCTTGGATATTGGCAACCGTAATTTCTTTTTATTAATCATTTGAAGTTCTCTAGAGGAACTGATCTGATGGAATGGATAAATATATATAGTTATATATGTTTAATATATCTTCTATTTACATATTCTCAATATACCTATTCTATCAGATATATCTATAATATGTTAATATCTATCTATATCTATATAAGGATATGGGATTTATTAGAACATCTTACAGGCTGTGGTCCTACTAGTCCAACTATGATGGTCTCTCAATGGAAAGCCCACGAATCCAGTAGTTGTTCTGACCACAAGGCTTGATGTCTCAGCTGGTCTTCTGTATATACCAGAATCCTAAAGAAGTAGACTATAATGCCAGTGAAGGAATGGCCTTGTCAGCTAGAGTGAGGGTGTAGATAATCAAGATTGAGGTTTCTACAAGAGCAGTATTAACTCTTAACCACTGAGTCATTTCTTCAGCTCCTTAACTCTTATTTTTGGTTGACAAGAAATAGCTATATTGTTATATACCAAATTCCATTGCCAACAATGACATCCAGGGTTTGTTTTCTACAGACATTTTTGTAACATCTATCTTAATGGGACAGAGGTGACATCCCATTATTATTTTCAATAGGATTTTGCTGATGACTGAAGCTGTTCATCATAGTTTCAAATACTTAGGATTGATCCACTTGTCTTAGGAAATATTTATTCCAGTCCTTCTCTCTTATTTAAATGGGTTTTTTGATGTGAGCCATTGAGTTACTTGGGTTGTGCATATGTTTTGAAACTTAAGCCCTTGTAATCTGTTAATGTACTCATATTTGGTTATTTTTTTCTGTGTTCCTAGCAGCAGCTTTTTAATTTGGTGTAGCACTACCTGTCAGTTTTTGATTATGTTGTATGTGTGTTTGAGAGAGTGTTCACATCTTAAATTTTCATTGCTAAGATGATTTTTTCCAAATGTTTTCTTCAGGTAGTTTTAGTATTACCAATAAATATTTCTTTTGGGTTTATTTTTGTATATGGTATGAGATAAGATTCATGTGATATCCAGTTTTCCTAACAAACTTTATACAAAGAATATATTTCCAACTTTTTACATTTTAGCAACCTAGATCATTTACTGTATAGGCATGGATTTCTCCATTTTGTATCTGTCTTTTGATCTATGTCTGCTTATATGCTGATGTCATACCACTTTTATTGCTGCTTTGTATATATTTTGTAATCAGTTACCATCATGCTTCAATTATTTAAATTTGCATTGAATTTTAAGATCTTTTGTAGTTTTATATAAATTATAGAACTACTTTTCTCTGTTAAAAATGACATTGAAATCCAGACAGCAGTGGCACATACCTTTATTGCCAGCACTCGGGAAAGAGAGCCAGCCTGGTCTACAGAGCAAGATCCAGGACAGGTATCAAAACTACACAGAGAAACCCTGTCTCGAAAACAACAACAAAAAAATCACATTAGAATTTCATTGGTGACTGTGTTAGATCTGTACAAAATTTGAGTGGTATGCACATTTTAAAAATGTGAAACATTCTTATTTATGAAAAAAGGATATATTTTATTCTACTGCCATATTTCATAATTTCATTAGTCAGTGTTTTATAGTTTTCCAAGTGCAAAATTTTCTCTTTTTAACTAATTTTATTTCTGGTTATTTTATTATTTTTGAATAAACTAGGTTATTACACTTGGAGTTGATTTTTCCCTTCTTTTATAGGTAGCTTGTTACACCCATAGATTTTTTTTAATCATTATTTTTTTCTAACTGCTTTGATAAGGAATTCTAACCCTTTGTTGGTTACAGATCTCCAGACTTGATATCCTTGTCTTGTTCTTTATCATGAAAAGTTTAAAATGCTGCCATTGAATACATTAGACATGGCTTTATTATATATGATTATCATGTGTTGAGGTACATCCCTTTTATACACAATTTTTGAATTTATAGCAAAAATGTTGTCTCTTACAATGATCACATGATTTCTACACATTATTCTGTTTCTGTGACATATTGACTTGGATGTTGACCCATCCTTATATTCCAGGGTCAAATCATGTTTGATCATGCTACTGATTCTTTCATTTGTTATCTAATTCAGTTTGTGAGTTTGTTAATGTTTTGTTGATGATTTCTTAATGATTGTTTTATTAAATTTTAATTACAAGTTTTTAATCCTCATCTAGTTTTGGTGTTAGTATAATATTGGGAAATATTTGATTACTTGTTAAATACCTTTATCATGAGCTTGTTCAGATTTGTGGGCCATATTCTTATTAAAATCCACCTCAAGTCAAGGATACTGATAGGAATAAGTAATTTTTGTTCCTTCTATCAAGAAACTTAAAAATTTCTTATATTATAGAAGTACATGTTAACTTTGTTAACAGAAGTCATGAGTATAAACTGGATGACTCAGTTCATTAAAGAAAGCTTTGAGAGAAATGTGTTGTTATAATATCTGAAGCATGGGAATAAGAATTATAAGCTTTAATATGACTCTAATTCCCTTCTTTTTTCTGAACAGTCCTGTTCTGAAATATGCTAACTCCATAAGAGTAGAGTTATTCTTCATAATTTAATCTATAAATTAATGGAATTATGAATTTTAACCCAAAGTATAGTTTAAGCCATCTTATGTTACTGGATGCCAAATCAAAGTATCCTTAAATACCCTTAGTATCATAGAAAGGCATGCTCAGTATTTTGTTACCTAGCATGCATATGAAGAGAACATGTCTGTGTCTTACAATGTCCTGCAAAGGTCTCTCCTACAAGTCCAGTTCTATAAGCAGTACCAGACCCTGACGTGCCTTATAGAACACTACCTAAGAAATCAGGTATTGCCATCTTCCTCCTCATATTTGGTTGTAGCCATCATAAGGAAAGAAAGGACACAGACTTTATCTCCCAACTAGAAGACTGGGATGGAATTTAGAGTCCTCTCTGAAATCAGTACAGGTATATGACTTGCTTATCAGAGACCTCTAATCTGAAAATATCTTTATGAAATACTCAAGTTAAACCAAGAAGTGAACATTGTTAATTGGAAAATGTTTATGGAATCTGGGTGGATTTACTGTTACTGTTTTCTATTGTCAGCAACAATCTGTAGTCTTGCTATCTCTACAACAAACAAACAAATATTGGGCTACACAGTTGTGCACAACTTTAATACCAGCACTTGGAAGGCAGGGGCTGGCAGACCTCTGTGAGTTTGAGGTCAGTCTGAACTTTATAGCTAATACCTGACCAGCCAGGGCTGCAAGGTGAGACCTTGTCTCAAAACAAGCAAACTAATAACAAAACTACATACACAAACACAACACAAGTACTGAGTGGTTTTTAGAACTAGTTTATAAAAGGTATTTGTTGGAAGAACTTAGTCGTGTAGATGAAGGCAAATTTCACTTTACACTTTTAATGCTCCATACTTAGACCTAGTTAGAATTGCTGGTGTACCATTGCTGACCAGCCTGCAGTTTTTACACTTTGTAGTGCACAACGTTAAAGAGTCAGCAGTGGAATGCTTTTTTGCCACATTTTCTGAAACATGGTTGTCATTATTACAGTTCTGCAGTAACCAGAGTTATAATATTAACATTTTTGATTTGGGCTATTTTCCATGTAACCAGAATTCAGGTCCCAGGTCCAACTTCAGTTCTTCTCTTCAAACATGTTAACATCCAGGTGCTGTTTCATTTGTTTTGGCTTTTCTTTTTTCATCTAATTTGACTGAAGACTTTTAAGAGTAGCCATCAATACATTAGGTCCTCTGTTAACTGAAAGGCCCTGGAACCTGCACTCAACCCACTGCTATTCCCTGAGGTTTGGAAGGCAGCTTCTGTCATCGCTGCCTCCTGCAACAGAGGAAGAGGATTGCTAGCTTCAGAGCCAAGTGATTTTGTTGTGTATCAGGCTCTGTTCCAATCACTTAGCTTTTCCTCATGATAGCAACAGAGTCACTACTGAAGAATGAAGTTCAGATCATGCAATTCAAAAACCTGCACCTGACTCTAAACATTGGTGCTGCAAATGTCTGAATAATCCTGCCTTATCTGGTAAATCATTCATTCTTGGAGGAAATTATGTTGACCTTATCATTTACAGTGAGTGTTATGTCCCTAGATCATTTAATAAAGAACAATATAATGTTTTGCTATAGTGCATGTGTGTATGGGTATATAGATATATCCACATACATAACATATTCAGTTACTAAAGCATTAGTAATATTCGCTGAGGGTATAATTGTAATGATTACTAAGCATCTCTACCATTATGTAGATTACCGTCAATATTTCATAACTCTACTTTAAAGTTTCATTATAACATAGCACATGTGCAGAGGTCAGAGAACAATGAGTTAGAGTTGATTCGCTCCTCCCACCATGAGAATTCCAGGGATTGAACTCAGCTTATAAGGCTTATGGCAGGTACCTTTATCCAGTGAGCCATCTCAGTAGCTCATAACACATTTCGTGCTCTCTTCCTTTTATTATATGAAAACAGAGTAATAAGTGCATTCTGAGTCCCAGTAAAAACTAATTATTGTTTTCAATGTTGTATTTAGAAAACTGCTTTCTATCAACATATAAGACTAATCACACCATGTGGTCATTCACCCTAATTTCTCAGCATGTAAAGTCATCTTTAATTGGTGTATCACAACTCAGGCATCTAAATCACAGCTTTGATGTATTTTCTGACTGTGAAATATCTGCCAGAACAGCTAAAAGACCTCCATGTGCAAGCATGGAACAGAAAATCCTCAAGGGCAGGAGACCCATAGCCTTGCTTTATTTTTATTTTTATTTTGTGTTGTGTGCTCTGCACATAATCATAAACAGGAGAGTGGTTAATAAATATTATTCATATTCAGGCATGGGAAATAGGAGACACGGGCATGAAATCCTGTTTTTATGGCTATCATCATGCTGATGATCCTCTGGCCACTTCTCTCTGGTTGGTGTAATTGCACGGTCTTCATATTTTATTCATTAGAAGAGCATCTCTGTGCCCATTCCTCTCATGCTGCTGCTGTGGCTGTATCCAGCCCTTCCTAATGGGTGAGATCTGTGGCTCCCTCTACTTTCTGTCTGGGAGCTGATCAAGCCTCTAATGAGCATTAGACTTGCAGCCATCAATTCAAGTACAGAAACAAATGAATAAAGTTTTTGTTTTCATTAGTATTGTGAAAAGCCAACTCACTTTATCTCCTTCATGTTATCTTTGATAAATTTGCTCAGCTCTTAAAACTAATTTGAAAGGAAGTTTGATTTATGTAGGTATTCACACTAAGTCTTTGTGCTGTATTTTTTTTCTTTTTTCTTTCATTATTTACCATAATCAGAAAATGCCTGATAACTCTCTACCACAGCCTGCGGTTGTTTTCAGTTTCAATCAACTGTGTTGTGTTTGTGATTGTGGGTATGTGTTTTAAAGGAAGAAATGAGCAGATATTACTGACAGCAGAACAAAGATGTGTATACAATAAGGGAGGGATGAACAATTTAGGTGACTCACTACAAAGAAGAGATAGAGAAAGGGGATATAGAAAAATACAAAAGGCAAGAGGGAAGGAGACAGAGACAGAAAATGAGAAACCGAGAGATGAGAAAGAAAGAAATAATAGAAAGGGTGTATAGGTAAATTCCAGTAAACAAGACCATTTAAGTGTGTGTACATGTGTTTGTACGTGTGAACATGTGCATGTCTGCACACATGCTTTTAATGGTAATTTTAATTGAGTAAAATAAGTTGAGATTCTACCATATATTTATAGTCTGTTTTCCCTTCATTTAAGTAACTTTACTAAACATCTGAGTGAAATTTTATTCTTTTACTGTCAACATGTTCAATTTCCCATTTTGTTACATTTTATTATAAATACATAAACCAACAAAGTGTATTAGAAAATGACTACCTATTGGAATTGAAAGGTTTGTGCTGCTCTTAGCCTGGGTCAGAGGAAGTTCTTATTGTAAAGGATGGTGGGTAATGAAGAGACTTGTGACTGCTCAAGAGAATAAGTTGCCATGAGTACTCAACTATAGAGAAAACATTTATGTCAGTTCTCATGCCTAAGATTTAGTGAACATCACAGAGAAGGAGGCAGAAAGAATGTAAAAGCTATTACATGGAGAGCAGTGGTATGAAATGCTGACATCTAGACATGATATGGCTACAGCAGTTGTGACCTACACAGTGACATCCACAAGATCAAAGCAGTTCAAAGTCCTCCAAGGGGCTCCCAATACCTATCACTAAGGAGGAGCCACGGGCAATTGATGGCTGCTGGATGAAGGAAAGTCACTTTTTTTTCAGGTGCAAGGAAAGGCTGGCCCATGCTTCAGTGGATGACCCAATGTTCATCTGTATGTGGACAGGACTAACTAGAGTCTATAGGTTATTAAAAAATAAAACAAACAATAATAACATCCTTCTGGCTAGGATCCACATTATAATTTTTGTGGACAACTTGTGAGAAAGAATTTCCTCCTGTTAAATTGTGGGTTAGTGTACGATAAAATGTCAAATGAGAAACTGACCAATTTGAACAAAGAGTTGACATGTATCTGGGAAAATAAGCAAATCTGAAAACCCTTGGAGGCCAACTTTTACACCTATCCTGGATCTTGCTCTGTAGACCAGGCTGGCCTGGAACTCACAGAGATCAACCAGGTTCTGCCTCCAGAGTGCTGGGATTAAAGGCCTGTGCCACCACTGTCTGGCTGTGGAGGCCATGTTTTTAAAGCATTTAGGTCCAAGGAAGAGATGAACTATCTACAAAGAATGATAACAAAATGAGTGCCAGACAGACCCAGTTTGATGGTGTGAGATTGGAGGAGTCCTGTGAATGCAGCCTAGCACATGTATCAGTAGACAGACTAATGATGGATAAACAGAGGTACAGAACAGATAAAGTGGAGAGTCCTCACCATCCTTTCAAATGATTGCCTAATGCAAGTGGAAGCCATCTGAGGAAGGATTTGTAACTCAGCTGAGGACAGGATTAGAGTGACAAGAAATTGTACAAATTTGAACTCTGCCCTTCTAACCTCTGTAAAATTTTAAACACAGTTTCCTGCTGAAAATGTCCCAAAGAATAGAAATAGGTCCTGGAGAAGAATGAACAACTCTGAGAGATACTTCTCTGGATATCCGCATGGGGGTTTATGAAAAGGTTGGCAGCACCAGTGGACAATGGCTAGATTTATGTTAAAAGAAGCTACAGTGCCATAAATAGTTAGTTAACATCACTTGATGACTTTCTTCTCAGTTATGTATTTACACTCATTACTACTCTGTATTTTACCTGTTTTCACCTATGATTATACTTTGCCTAACAATATAAATGATATGATAATTGGATTAAACCTACAACCAAGTAGTCGGTTAGCACTTAGCAGTGTGTAGTACTGAACAAGAGTTCCGAAGGATTGTGTGGATAATGATGAGGGCTTCTACCTTTAGAGTGCTGAGGAATCTAAGGGAAGGTTTCAGAAATTCCTCAGAATTAACGTGTGGCACTTCAGCCACTAACTGCAGAATGCATTTCTTTGTGCTTGTTAATGGTCTGAGACTGCTGCTGAGCTTTTTATTTTGGAAGAGGCAAGTTTGAGTTTATTTTCTTTGAAACCACCTGCCTTGTTTGCTCTCCTGTCACGGTGCTGAAGATGGCTTGTGACCCTTTCATTGTGGCCATCACAGCACAATGTAATATCCCACCGAGGGGTTTGCAGGCTGATGTTGGAGTTTGTTTGTTTAAGTTAGTTCTTTTTGCTCATTCGTTCTTGTGATGGCCGTGGTAGCTTCAGTGATAGTAGAGCAGTTATTATAATACACAGTTCTGTTCCTTTTCCAGTGCCACTGTGGCAGAATAGCTACAAATGTGTGTGTTTTCATTGAGCTGATGCATTGAACATGTTGTCATCTCTAGCACTGGACCAACCACCTCTGCTGGCTACTGGGCACCTGATAATAATTTCTTCATTTTCCTTTGGAAATCAGCTATATAGGACACACACACACACACACACACACACACACACACACACAGGAAAAGTAGGAGTGATTGGTCAGTGATGTCATTGCATTTGTCATGTAAGAAAATCAATTTATAGAAATACTACAAATAAATGTGGGCTGTTGAGACAGCTCAGTCAGTAAAGTGCCTTCCTCACAAGTACAAAGTCCCAAGTTTCTGCTCCCAAGCTGGGCAAAGTAGTGTAATCCTAGCAGCGTAATCCTATAATCGAAGCATTGGGAGGAGGGACAAGAAGAGAGATCGCCAGAGCATGCTGGCCAGCCAGTTTAGCCAACATTCAAGCTGTGAACTCAATGATAGATCCTGCCTCAAATCATAAGGGAATATGATCAAGGAAGACACTCATTGTCAACCTCTGTATAAAGTCACTCACCTGCAACACAAACTTTTGTTTACATATGCATTCCACATAGATGTGTACTCATACAAATAAAAAGAATTGCTCAAAAAAGGAACAAACATGTTCAGAAGGAGAAAACTTTAAAAATTTAAAGAACGTTCAAACTTAGAAACCAGTGATTCTAATCATTTGCCATGTAAAATGGTGGTGAAATTTCAGTGTCCCGTGGTGAGTTTGATTAAACACAGAAAATTAAGAGGTCCACATTCCTAGAATCTGAGACAGCTCAATGACCTGTGCTATTACAAGCATTCCAGAACATTTTAAGTCAAGATGCCATAGACTACATTTTGAGAAGCACTAAGCTTGGATTTCTAGAGAAAGGATTCAGTTGGTTCCTGGTTACATAACAAGACTTTTGTGGCTATCCTGGGAAAATAATTTATATTTTTGATGTATTATTTTTAAATATTTTGAAATTTTCACATATATTTAACAAATACAGATATATAATTCTGATCAGAGGTATCCCTGAGGGTGTGACTAATGGTAGCTTCTCATTTGCAGCATGCATGGATTTTGTGGGTTGTTAATTTTAGTAAAGAGGACAAGAAGTTAGGAGATACTTTGTGGTCCCAGAGGAAGCCAGAGGGAGGGAGTTTGGGCAGGAATGATTAAAAATAGACCATTTGTTATTTGGATAACCTAAATGAAGGCTCTACTATATATTTATAGCTTATCGTCCCTTTGTTTAAATTACTTTGTTCAACATTAGAGTGAAATTTTATAGAACAATATTATACAAGTTTAGGGAAAACTGGATTTCTTAACAACAAGGATGCTTATTAGGATATTTATCTGTGCAGGTGTCTTTTGTTTCATTGTCAGATTCTCAGTGCAGATGAGTAGACAGCCCAGGATAACTGGAGAGACCATGTGTACTTGAGAGAATCCCTAACAAAGTCGATGCTTCACACCCAATAAACATCTGCAGCTTTGCCAAAGTAATGATCATAATCTTGGTTCAAGAACAAGTGCTCTGAGAAACTATGATGTCTTTTCATTCCCACCTATAATAGGAGAGGTTTGACATAATTTAAAAAACAAAGGTATTACTGAGGTTTAGAGCCATAAAATCTGAATTCACATCTTCCTTCTTATGTGAGACTGAAGAATGTACTAATCCTTTGCTCACCTCCATTTCTTTCTCTGAAAAATGAAAGGAGAAATGTTCATAGGATTGTGGGAATGGCAGAATGAGATAAGTTATGTGAGCCTTGTTTTGAATGCTAATGGTATGGAAATCCAATTTGGATTCCTTGGTTAGAAAACTGAAGGAAATGGCCAGGTATATTTATAATAGAATTGATATTAAATGTTTCCCAAGAATTGTACTCTCCCCTAGATATTAGCATTTTCTCTCATTGACTTCCATATATCATTCAAATACTACTTCAGATTTATTTCACTCTGATTTGCATTAAAGCTAATGATCAATTTTTATTTTCCTTATGTACCATATTTTGAACGCTTGATGATAGGACTCTTACGATTTGCTTTTTGTTTTCCAACCAATTGGCTTGACCATGGTAGAAGTTTTAGGGATATTATTAGGTTTTGCTATTGTATAATTATAGAGTACACAAAGGAAGATTGTTATGAAGCTACTTGGTGACCTAATTTTCTGGAAACACTGTTTTTTTGATGGTCCATTGTTTACCAAGATAGCATGATGAAATATGTGACTGGATCTCTGTGAAGATAAGGAGGTAGTGGAGCTGGAAAAAATGACTCATTTGGTAAAAATGAGTAACAAAACATTGCAACAAAGAAGAGGACATGAGTTCCGTCTCCACGACCTTGTACAAACAGAACTATGCACTAGTGCACACGTGGAACCCCAGTGCCAAGGGAAGTAGGACAGGAAGACCCTTTGGGTTTCCAGGACAGAAAACACAGGCTCAGTGAGAGACTGTCTCAAACAATAAGACAGATAGAAGTTGAAGAATATACCCAATGTTAGCTTCTGTCATACACACACACACACACACACACACACACACACACACACACGTGCACAAAGTAGAGATATTTTAACCATATGTATTTTTGTATGTTATGTGTTTGGATAGGAACTATACCCCCAAAGACGAAGGTGTTGAAATCTTGATCCTCAGGTGGTGGGGCTCTGGCTTCATAGATGGATAAATTCACTGGTGTGGTGAGCCTATTGTGAGGTGGGAGAAAGTAGGACATAGCAATTATCTCACTGGATGTGTGTCCTGAAGAGTGTATCTTGTCTCAGGATATGTCCTGTGATGCCACTTTCCAGACACTGTTAAGTAAGCTGTGCTTCTCCAGCACGGGCTTCTGTTGGGATGCTGATTTACTTCTGGCCCAGAAACAACAGGCTGTGGACTCCCTGAGTTAAAATCAGCCTTTCCCCTCTTAAGTTATTTTACATAGAGATTTTGACACCAATGTAAAGTGATAAAAAATAGTTCTAGAAATGATTTTGTTGTTACCTGATTCATTTGAGGGGGTATAAGGTAAAATAATGTAAAAATACAAGCTATGAGAGCCAAATGTCCTTAATGCATTGGTTCTCAACATTCATAATGCTGTGACCCTTCAATACAGTTCTTCATGTTATGGTGATCTCCAACCATGAAATTAGTTTTATTGCTACTTCATAATTATTTTGTTACTTTTATGGATCATAATGTAAATATCTGGTATGTGACCCAAGGTTGAAAGACCTCTGCTATGAGGTCTCATGGGTCTGTGGATTTTATTACTGTCTTTAGAGGAAATACAGGAAGATTGTGTGAAGAAAGGTGAATCATCTGTTACACACCATCTACCCCTATCTACACACCCTACATAAAATGAAAAAAATTATATGTTTAAATGCTTTTGAATTAAATATAAATGGGCTTTAAAATGTGCTCATTCCCTAACTATTGTATGATGGCTATTGACTTTACATTTATGTTTGCATTGAATATTATAAATGATCTGAGCATGGTTTGAATTTTAGAGAACAATATTGTGAGTTCTGTAATAATTCTATGCCATTTTATGTAAGAGATGTAAGATTCTCCATCTTTCGGCAGCCTCAGGATCCAGGAACTAGTTTCTCATAAAATGTTCTTTAGGGACTGGCAGGATAGCTCAGTGGGAAGAGGGGCTTGCCACCAAGCCTGCTGACTTTAGTGAGACCTCTGGGACCCGCATAGTAGAAGAACAGAATAGACTCTTACAAGTTGACCTCTGACTTCCACACATGTGTACGTACACATACACACTCACACACACACACACACACATACACACACACACACACACACACACAGATGCATGGGCTCATTTTATGAACAACATATATAACTGGAAGATTTAAAGTGTTCTTGATCCCAGAGAACAGCGTTCACTGACTGGAGAAATGGTAGAGTCTGACATTTTGCTGTTTTGTGTATTATAATACCCGAGAAACCCCACAAAGGTGGTCGTGAGGATCTGAACTAGTTTCTTCCTTTGATCTTGATTTTCCTCCAGCTGCTGATTTCACCTCTGCCTGCATCTTTGTTACTCATGCAGAACGGGGATTAAAGCATTTGCCTTTAACGTGTTTTGAATTTTGAAGTAAGGCTCAACATTGCAGGAAACTGCCTGGAGCATTTTAAGTGCTCAGAATGGGTAAGAGTTCACCATAAATGCACTCCTGGGCTTTGGCTCTTTTATTTTAAGCAAGCCACAGTTTCTGGTGGTACACAGGCATCAGCTATTTTGGTTGTCCAGCTCTTTTGTCATTTGTTACATCTTATTGTATCACTCAGCACAGGTTAACTTATGTCGTCATCGTCATCACTATACCTCACAGCTGACTCTGTGGCTTGGCTCAGTGAAGGTTTCTCCCTTCGCACATCACACTTTGACACAGATTTTGGAGCCCTAGTGAATTTTGTATTTGTAAACTAGAACTTCAAAGTATGTCATATCAGATATCTTGGAGTAAATGCTGGAGAGATGCGGGATGGCTCAGTGGGTAAAGAGTTTGCCACACAAGTAAAAACCTGAGGTGTGAGCTTGAAACCCATGTGAAGACGCTCACAGTAGCACATGTGCATTAGCCAACTGCTCTTGTAGCAGAACAGGAAGCAGCAATGGGAGAATTTCTAGACATGGAATCCTGCCGCCTGCAAGATATAAGGCAAGGATGGATATTGAAGGTTGTCTTCTGACCTCCACATGTACATAATGGCAGGCACACACCCTCACTACCATACACACACACACACACACACACACACACACACACACTCATACACACACAAAGCCGCATGCTTATCCACAAAGATTAAACAATAAATAAATAAATAGATAGATACATATATACACACATACAGATAACTTGCATGGTAAATGAAAGATTTTATTTCCATGCTAAATTCTCCTACATTATCAGTTTCCAGAAATTTATCAAAATGTCCCCAATGGGCAATTATCATATGTGAATTTCACAGTTTTCAATGTTTTTGGCTCATTGAAAAGCTTATGAGTCTATCATAATATCAAATATGAGTGGGAATCAGGACAGGACTACACCTTCCAGAGGCTTGATGGCCAGGACCTGGAGTCCAGTTCATGTCATATTTACCATGTGACTTTGAACACATCATTTCATCTTTTGAGTTCTTCAGCACCATTCTTCAGAAAAAAGGAAAATTGTCAAAAAATTAGTATTTTTTTCATAAAATTGTAATGCAAATAGAATAATTTTAGTGTAGTTCTCGCTGCCCCTTTCCATCCATGTGCTGTGCTCTACAGAGCTGGAGCTGGTCCGACTTTAAATGACCCCATCACAGAGCTGGTTATCATTTGTTTGGAGCGCTGTGTCATTAATCTTTTCTGTTCCCCCTCTCCCTTTTGGACTCACTTCAGCTGAATAAGCAGGAAAGAGAACAATGAACAACATTATGGAAATGTTAATTCCTGCTGTGGCTGAGTGGCTCTTAATCACACTATTAAGTGTATTCTCTGATTTAATCATCCTGGCCGACAAGCAGGAAGACCAGGATGGACGTTGATGAATGTCTGTCGTTATCTTCTGATATGGATGAGTTTGTTTTCTCTCTAACTAAATGTTAGTTGTTTCTTTTTTCCTCAGAAATGATAGGCTGTATATAAAGAAAGGATGTATAAAATGTCTTTGTGTGTGTGTGTGTGTGTGTGTGTACAGTGTGTGTATACAGTGTGTGTGTGTACAGTGTGTATGTGTGTGTGTGTGTGTGTGTGTGTGTGTGTCTGTGTGTGTACATGTGTAGGGAGCATGTGTTCACAGAGGCTAATGTTGACTATTTTCCTCAGCTACTCTCCTCTCCACTAATTTTTTGGTGACAGGATCTGTCAGAGCTCACTGATTCAGGTAGTCTAGCTGGCAGGTGGGCACTGGAGACTGGCTCTGACTGTCCCGTGCAAAGACCACAGACATATCATCTGCCCTGGCTTTTGATGAGCAGGTCCTCAACAAAATATTTTGTTGACTGAGCCATTTCTTCAGCCCTACTGTGTGTCTATCTCTTCTGCTACACCATTGCTCTGCTGAATTGCATTTTGTTCACACAGTAAGAGTAATTATGTGGACTTAGGCCTGCACTGGCCTCAGCTCTCCCTCATATTTTCTACACTCACACCCTCCAGCTGCAGTCAGTGACAGACAATGCTTACTGCATGTAGAGTCTTGTTTCCCTAAAGACACTGCAGTACATCAGATCCCTTTTCGGGGGGGGGGGGGGTCCTAACCTGCACAAGTGCTTCCCTCCCCAGAACAGTGTTGGTGGAAGTCCGCAACATGTAACCTCTAGGTGAGTGCCACCATTTCCATGAGACGTTAGGATTCTTGGGCAAAAGTCAGTATCTTGCTCTGAGTTGTATTTGGATGCCTATCTCACTCAGACTTATATTACTCATAGCTGAAAACAAGCTCTTCTTCCTCTAGAAGAGCACCATCAGGGCAGCCAGAGTCTTTAAAAATTTCTATCACTGATACATCACACCATGCCTTTGTACAACACAGATTTGAGAAACTATTAACATAATGATTATATATAAATTTTATATTAGTTTGTGAATAATTCACATTTAATTATTCATATATACTTTATATGTGTATATATACACACATATGTGTATATGTCTGGCATCCATACACACACACACACACACACACACACACACACACACACACACACGGAGGGGAGGTTTCATTTGTGGATTTGTGGTTTGGATATGAAATGTCCCCCATGGCTTTATGTGTTTCAGCACTTTCTTCCTGGTTGAGGGTGCTTTTTGGGATGTTGTGAGACCTTTATGAGGTGAAGTCTCATAGGAGGAAGTAAGTCACAGAAGTGGTCTTGAGTGTTTGTAGCTCACCCTCTGTTTCCTAGTGTAGATGAAATGTGAGCATCCAGCCTTCTGCTCCTATCACCATGTCTTCTCTGTTATGATGGACTTGGAACTACGATCTACAATAACCCTTTGTCCCTTAAGTTGACTTTTTCAGAGTTTATTTTTTTAAATAACAGCAACAAGAACGTATCTAAAACATACATTGAATCTTGCTTCATCCCAAGATGTCATGGGAAGGAGTGCAGTGCTTAACCAGGTTCAAAGTGACTAGTCAGGAGAGTAGTTTCCCCAGCATTCTCAGAACAGCTTCTAAGTGAGCACATGAATGGGGGCATTAAGATGCAGAGATGACAAGCTGTAGGTGGAGCTCACTTGACAGAGGGTTTATCTAGCATGCACAGAGCCCTGGGTTCTATTCCCAGCACTTTCTATACTGGGCATAGCATTGAGACCGAAGATTCAGGAATTCCAGGTCATCCTTGGTTACAGAGTAAGTTTGAGGTCAGCCTGTGATATATAAGACCCCATCTTAAGAAAAGAAGCAACCCTGGCCACATTCCACCCTGCCCAAGATGGTATGTTGGGGGAGTTTCCATTAAAGCAATTTTCTACCCTGTGCCTTTATTCTGAGCTGTAGAGGTACAGCCGGGCTGGGCCTGGACTCAATAAATGCCTGTGTCTTGCGAGAAAAAAAGACGACTTGGAGATGAGGAAAGACTGGCCATGTAAATTGAAGAAACTGACAAACACCATGTTTGAAAGGGCTGATAGATGTAGATGTAAAGGTTGTATGGCAGAAAAATAGGATTGGGTTAAAAATCAGATAGACTTTACTCTTCCTTTTGACTTATTGAGTTTACCAGGGTGTAAAGCTGTGACCAGATACCACATCAAAACAACTAAGCTTCAAGGGGCATCATGGAAGACAGAATGGAAAGTTTGTGAGAGCCAGAAGGTCAGGAATATGGCTGTGAAACTCTTTCTCCTAGAAATGAGAGGAAAGCTACAGCCATGATACATCAACAATGGGGCTGCTCAAACAAGGCCTGGATAATGATAATACCAAAATACATGCTAATGTGGAAGGGCGAAAGCTGTTGGAGAACCACTGCTGGACAAGGAACTACAGGCAACTAATGACTGCTGGGAGAGGGAGTTAGCTTTCCTAGGGATGAGCTCCAGATTGGCTTTCCAATAGCAAGTGGTCAGCCTAGAAATCATAAGCAAACAAGCAACAATAAATGGACTCAGCAGGCTGTACATAAGTAATTTATGCACATATATTTAATAAAAGTAATGAGACTAGCAATGTAAAGGGGAAGAATTGGAGGAATGGGACATGGGAGGAGACTGAGAAAGGAAAGGGAAGCAAGAAAATGATGTAATTATATCTTAATTAAAATTAAAAATATGAGAAAGGGAAAACCAGTTCTCTGAAGAATATGAGAAAAAACAAAATAAAATGAATTAAATAAAGCACTGATAATGGTGGCAGTGAGTCAGCACAGCAAGTCTCTGAACTCCAGAGCTCCTTAGCTCCTTGCTCCCGTGAACTTCCCGCACTGCTCCTGGAAGCTGACACAGCTAAACTGTCCGGGCTCCTGTGCAGACATCACCGAGAGGCTGTGTGTTTACAGCCTTTTACACTTGAACAATTCAAAATTCAAGAGAATCTTCAATTTGAATTCTGTTCATTAAACCCTAATTGTGAGAAGAGGCTGGTCCATGACTTCATGTGGATTTCTTGCATCAAGAAAACCGTAATTGATCCAAGACTGCACAAAATAGGCCCACACCTATTTATTCTATTCAATGGATTGTTTTCAGGAGGGGGAGGTGGCACCATGGGTTAAGTGTTTGTTTCGAAATTATGAGGACCTGAGTTACAATACTTAGAACTCACATTTACAACAAAGAAAAATAAGAAGCCGGATGTGGTGGTGTAAATGCTGGGTATGCCCATGGATATCTGCAGACCCAGTGCTGGGGAAGCAGAGACAAGAGGATCCTTGGAGCCTCCTGGTCAACTGCTCTTGCTTAATTGATGTATTTCAGATTCAAGGGGAGATCCTATCTCAAAAAATAAAGTTAAGAACAGTTGAAGAAGACTCTGGACACTCATCTCTGGCCTCCACCTGCCCACACATGAATGTACATACAAGTGCACACATATGTTTTCTTCTCCCCTTAAGCCATTCCTCTGTAAATAGCATATTAACACTCATCGAGGGAGCCTTAGGAGCAGCACAGTGCATCTTACTGACTACTAAAACTTCTGCAGTGTTTGGAGTGCAGATACAATATTGTCCTTTAGCAGTTCATGAAGAAGTGGCTATGGGCTAATATTCCACTCCCTTCTCTCATCTTCCTTTCCTCCTCTTCTTGTCCCTCCTCTTTCTTTGCCCTCTTTTCCTACCTTCCTCTTAATTCTTCTCTCTCTCTCTCTCTCTCTCTCTCTCTCTCTCTCTCTCTCTCTCTCTCACACACACACACACACACACACACACACACACACACACATACACTCACACTGATCTCAAGAACCCTATTTCTATTGTGTGCATTTGTACATGCACATACACTTGCATGTGAAGGTCAGAGAACAACACTGGGTGTTATTCCTAGGTCCCTGCCACCATGCTTTCTCTCTCACTGGACTTGAACTCTCAGTAGTCTAGGCTATTTGGCCATGGAGCCCGGATATCCATCTGTCTCCACCTCCCTAACACTAGGGTCACAAGGGAGCACCACTGTGTCTGGACTTTTCTTCATTTTTTGTCATGTAGATTCTGGGGGTCCAGTTCAGGTCCTTAGCTCACAAGGCCAGCACTTGTACTTCTGAGGTGTCTCCCCAGCCTGAATTTGTACTTTTATATATTTTTCCTGTTAGCAATATAAACTCAGAGGCATGATTTGTTTGTTTCTTTGCTTTGGTTTTCTGGGTTTGTCTTTCTGGCTCTGGTATACCTTACTCAGGATGGCTTCTTGCATTCTAAGAAAGCAGAACACTCTGTACCCATTGAACAACATGCCCAGACTAAGGAGTAAAATTTTACAACTCAGAAATGAGTAAAAAAGCCCGTAATTGTTGTTGCTGTTGTTGTTTTAAATTTTAAGTATCTGGCTTTTGCCAAGCAAAAAGAAGACAGCTAATGGAAGTTATGTTTGGTTTCTTCAGCTGATGCTGTCTAGGGCCTCCATATCTGTGCCTGCTCTTGTTTGGGACACACTATCATTTTCTGAATGGTAACTACCAGCTACTGTGGTATTCACAATCATTAAAGACAACATCAAGATAATAATAAAATCAGGAGCCTGAGCTAGGGTTTTCTTATTTTGTGTGTTTGATTTTGATGGTTTTGTTTTCTCCTCAGTGAATCATAAGTCACTGAAGATCCAGGATGTGGTCTTCACAGGCTCTTTTCCCTTAAGTCTCCGAACTTGAAATTTTGCTTCTGCTATTGTTGAAACAACTCAGTGGGTCTGGATCCCTCTCACATGTGCTCATGTTCTGTTTCATCTTAATTTCCATCCTCTAGGATATCTACAAAAAGACACAGGACTGGCTGATCTTGGTTCTTACTGAGGTGTGTTAGCCTGGGCAGTTTCAAAGGAAAATCATTCCGTCCACAAAAATATGGAGGTGTGTGTGTGTGTGTGTGTGTGTGTGTGTGTGTGTGTTGCTTAAAAGCTGATTCAAAATTTATAAAGAAGCCTGAGAGAGTAATGTTGGGTGATCAAGGTGATGCTGGGGAACAGAGGTAGGAAAATGACACACAGGAGATGAACGAGAATATACAGCTAATGCTTCTAGTTTGGACTCCATGGGAGTTTTTTTTTTTTTTTTTTTTTTCATTTTCATGGTAGATATGTGAATTCATCTGTATATTGAAGTAGAGCATCTTGGCATTCAAAAGGTATCCCAATATGTTATTTCTTTGAGGCAGTGCTTGTAAAAGTTCAGTTTTCTTTTTAATTCCACTGACTGCTGGTGCAATAGCACTCAGCTATGCCCAGTCACTGAAAACACATGTGGCACTGGCCCACTTAAAGTGACTTTTTAAAAACTTTTTTACTAAGGAAGGGATTTTGTATGCTGAGAATTTCCCTTGATTTTGCCTAAAACTATGTCAAATCATTCTATTATGCATTATCTAAACTGTAAAATATAGTTTTAAATGTTTTTAAGCTGATATAACCAACTCAGTTGTAATATTGTCTAGTTTGTTATCAATTTGAGTTTATTTCCCTGACTCTTAATGCTGTCATTCATTCATCCGTGTTTAACTATGTTCTTTTAATAAAAATATTTTTATACATTCATAACTGTATGTGTGCATAAGTGTATGTATATGAAAACATACAGAGAAATGAGAGAGATAAAGGAGAAAAGAGAAAATGGAAGCCATAAAGTAAATATCAGAGGGTAGGTGAGACCATACATGTACACACACACACACACACACACACACCACACCGTGAGCTCCTCTGTACTCTTTCAGCTCGTACTCCTGACTTATGAAACATCTTGTCTTTCAGATGGAGCCCCATTCACCTGGTGGATTGGGAGAGCCAATGAAAGGCACCCTTACTGGGGTGGTTCTGTTCCCGGCATCCAGCAGTGTGGGTGTGGCCTAGAGGAGAGCTGCCTGGACATTCGCCACTTTTGCAATTGTGATGCAGACACAGATGATTGGTAAGGAAAGTTTTGGATTTCCTACAGCCGTGAGAGATGTCTGATACACAGAATTGCCACTAAGAGAGAATGATGCACATAACAAAAGCAATGGGAATTAGGACTGCATTAAAGAAAAAAAATTAAAGGCCTGGGGCCTTAGAGATGGCTCAGCAATTAAGAGCAATGGATGCTCCTCCAAAGGACCTGGATTTGTGTCCCAGCACCCATATGTTGGCTGACAACTATATTTAATTCCAAAAGATTTGATGCTTGCTTCTGACCTCTGTAAGCTCTGCACACACAGGGTGCACATGTATAAGAACAAGACACTCATATACAAAAAATGTAAAATGTAAAAAATGTAAAAGCCTGCCCTTGTACATTCAGGACTAACACTAAGGTTTGTGCCAACATTTTGTATTCAGAACTTTCCACTCTAAGCAAGGAATGCAATGTAATATGTAATTTGCTATTTAGTTTTTCTTTTTTTTTTCACTCTCCACGTGTGCATGTGCATGTGTACGTGAGTGCGTGAGTGCGTGCGTGTGTGTGTGTGTGTGTGTGTGTGTGTATGTGTTTCTGCCTGTGTGTGGAAGCCAAAAACCAACTTCCACTGTTACCACCCACCTTGATTTTTTGAAAGTATCTCTCACTGGCCCAGAACGAGCCAAATAGTCTTGGCTGGCTGGAAATGGCTGCCTCTGCTTCCTAGTTCTGGGATTACAGCCCTAATCACCATACCAGGCCTTTAACTGTGGGTTCTGAAGATTAACTCAGCTCCTCCCACTTTAAGGCCAGCTCTTTACCACCAAACCATCTCCCCAGATCTCGAATTAGCTTTTGAAATATACACATGTTAGGGAGGGGCCTGGAGAGAAGGATTTTTAATTATATTGATGATTTCTTTCTTTCAGTGATGTTCAGTGCATTTTCCACCATTGTTAAAGTGACCTTCAACATCAAATTAACGTTTTTTTTTATTTTACTTAAAGATTTTGACTTAGTGATCATATAATTCTCACAATAATCATGATATTCCATAAGAATGTGTGCCTTGAGGTTGACAAATGTCAGGTACAGAAGAGTTAAATGACTGTCTAATGTTATACACCTCCGTCAAATTCAAACCCAAGTCCATTGAACACTGCATGTCTAGTGCTCTCCTACACCAGCTCAGTCATGCGAGGTGATGTCTAAGTTCTCAAGTTTATTAGGTATACATCATCTCCAATCTCCAGCAAGCTGTTCGGTTTTCACTTTACAGTTATGTAAATATGCATACAGCATGTCCACTTTTGAGTCTGGGCTGAATTATAGGCAGTCCTTGATTTTTAATGTTTGCAGTATTTCTCTCTCTCCTCATCAAATGCTTCTCAGTTATCACTGAGGATTCCTGTGATGGTTCTCTCAGACCAGTTACAATTCCCTTTGCATAATGTATTATCTTTCAATGTTGAAACTGTTACTGGTAAGGACCAGTCCAGTGAAATCTGAGGTCTAATCAAAACCTTGTTTCAAACCAGTAAGCTACGGTTGGGGATCTGGCTCATTCAGTAAAGTGTCTGCCACACAAGCATGGCATCCTGAATTAAATCCCCAGCCCCCTCATAACTAAGTTATTTAAACATCTGGGCATGGTGGCATGGTCTTAAATTCACAGTACTGGCAAGGTGGGGGCACGAATGTCCTTGGAGCACATTGGGGTGATTCCAGGTAAGAGACCATCCAAAAAAGAGACAAATAAATAACTAACTAAATGAAATAGATAGGCAGTACCTGGGGAATGGTAGCCAAATTTGTCCCCTGGGCTCCATATGTACATGTGCAAATGTACATGTACTCCTGTATTCACACACACACACACACACACACACACACACACACACACACACACATTCAGAAAAAGAATGAACATTGTCTGCATCTGCTTCTGTACTATATCGACCATGAGTTCAGAATATCACAGAGCTGGTTGGGTACAGTTGTGAATTCCTTTAGATTCCTCCACCACTGCAAACACTTCATGTGGAAAATGTCAGATGAAGTTGACTGCAGGTCAGATGTCAACCTCTTTCTCCTTTGGTCTACCTCTTTACTTTGCAGTGAATTTTATTACAGCATTATAGAAACCTACATATAAATCTTCTTTGTGTCCTGGATGGAAAACAAATCTCTATGAACCAACAGCCTTCAATCTATCTGGTCCTGATGCAGTAGACATTTGATGTAAGTTTCAGGGAAACAAATTCAGGACATCTTTGGAGAGGGGATATATTAATTGCTTTACTTTATACATTAAAAAGAAATTTCAGAAAGAAGGTTCTATTTTGGCTCATAGTCTAAGGATGTAATAATCAGTCATGACAGGGAAGTCATTGTGGCCTGAGCTTGAGTCAGCTGGTGACATTGTGTTCACAGTCAGGAAGCAGAGAACAAAGAATACTGAGACACAGCTCACTTTCTCCCTTTTACTCAGTCTGGGACTTTAGTCTCGAAAATGGTGCGGCCCACATTTAGAATAGGCCTTCACACTTCAAGTAACCCGTTCCAGACAACTCCTCACAGACATGCCCTAAATCTTGTTTCATGTGACTCTAGAACCTATTAACAATCAAGAGGAGCAATCAGATTAAGCATCATCTTCAGGTTTAGAAGAGTTGTGTGAAGTTTTTCTTTCCTTTTTCTTTTGGTAGTTGTGTTACAAAATAAACAAAAATAAAAAGAAGTCAACTAAAATCCTCTAATCCCAGGCACTCAGATTCACTCATGAGTTTGAGTCATAAGTCCCTTCCCTGTGTCTGGTATTAGACAGTATTTGCAGATTTATAGGCTCAGAATAAAATGCCTCTACTTTATACTGTACGATTAGAGAAGCTGACACAGGGAGAAAATGCAAGGTGGAAACTGCCATTGGAAATGGAGTGTTTCTTCCTTTGTGTATTTTCCCCGGAGGAACACTGCCACTGTGTTTCCCTTTTCAGGTACAACTGTCAGCACTTACTTGATTGCACCTCAACCAATGCTGCACATCCACAATTCACTGGGGATACCAGCTGCACATCACTCACTGAAGGTGAAGCACTCCTGCACTTTCTCTCTAGAACATTCCACTGGTCATGCCATCCACTCCCATCCCAGCCTCCCTCTCTGCTGACCTGATTATTAGTTCACTGACCTCTGAATCATTTATGAGCTGATTTACCTTCATCACCTATGCTGTGCCTAGAGGAACTTACCAAAACACCTTTTCCCCACTCCTCTTGTGCCAACACATTTGTATGTGTGCAGATGCAAGTGCACATGTATGCATGAGTGTGTTGAGGACTGAAGTTAATATTGGGTTCTGCTATCCACCTTAGTTTGACCTGAAACTCCTCTATCTAGCTAGGCCAGTTGGCCAGTGACCTTTAGGGACCTACCTGTCTCTGCTTCTACAGAGGAAAAGGATTATAATCATGTACTGCCATCCTAAGTTTAATCTTACCTGTGTTCTGGATATCAAACTCAGATTTTCATGCTTGCACAGCACTCAGTTGACTAATTGAGTCATTTTCTCAGCACTTGTGAGACCTTTTAGCACCATGTAGATTAATACATATATTATATTTATTAATCTACATATATTCTATTTCTTTATGGAATAAGCAACTTCTATTAGGAGGATCAGATTTTTTAGATACAGGTCTTGTTTAAAAGCTATCTTACTTTGCTCTCTAATGCCATGATAAAATACCCAAGTCAAGTTAGAGAATGAGGAGTTTATTCAGACTTAGAGTTCTAGAGGGATACGTGTGCATCATCATCATGGTAGAAAAGCATGGCAGCAAGCAGGCTTGGTGACTGAAGCACAGAGCTAAAAGCTCACAATTTAAACTGCAAGCAGGGAGCTAGATGAGCAAAGTAGAAATGATGGGAAACTTCGAAACCTAAAATCTTGCCACCAGTCACATACTACCTCCAACAAGTCTACATCTCCTAAACCTACTCAAAAAGCACAAGCAACTGGGAACCAAGCATTCAAATATCTGAGCCTATGGGGATGTTCTATTCAAACCACCACAATCAACCTACTAAAAATCAAAGGAAAGGAACTGAAATTTCCTGTTAGGATACATTCTTTACCATGAGAATCCATGCTGAACAACCAATTACAAAGTGTAAGGGATAAAAGATCTAGAAGTTCCTATCCTTCTGGTAAAGAAGAGGCTGAAATCTGGAGTAAATTCTTCCAAGTTTCACTGGTGACCTGAGAACAAGTTGTATTTTGTGGTGAGTGTTTTTGAGGACACATCATTACAATATTTCATTGAGTTAACTTTCCTAGGATAATGTGCATAAATACCTCATCATCTGAGCTAGCATTCTAGTGACAGATCCAAGAGCCAATTCCATCCAAGTTTTACTAAGTGAATCAATGAGTTTACTGAACTTCCTTATACAGCACTGTGAGGGATTACTTATTGAAATATGACTAGAATCCAAACAACTGTATCACCTCAAAGTCCTACCCAATTGTGAATGATAACCTCATGGAAACTGCATCCTGGAGGCTCCCCTCAGCTGGCTTTCCACATCCTTATATTCCAGTATCTTCCAAGATAACTTTCAAATGAAGTAAGACAGGAAGGAGTAATATCTGGAATCCCAGGTGAGAATACTTGACCCACCCACCTCTACTTGTATTAGAGAATGTCTACAACTCTATAATAGACTTACCTACCTCTGTGTTGTTCTGTTCAATTAGTTGCCATGGCTATGGAGCTAAGAAAATATCCACTCCAAGGACCATCTTATTATTCTCCCAATATCACAGTGTATGTTTTACTACATGCCATGTTGTTAATTTTAAGTGAATTGACTGAATACCACTCTTTGCCAGCCAGCCAAGAAAAAAGCAGAGAAAAGCCAGGTCCTAGATTCTCTGTCTCTGAAGCATCCATTGGACAGTGTGGAAAGTGCTCCTTAGTCACAAGTGTATTATTATGATACATTTCATAGCAAGGTTAAGAGCTTTGGGTGTAGAAAGAGGGTCAAGAATTCTGGGGAGCTGGATTTCAAAGAAAAGAAGTAGCTAAGGTGGAACAACTACGCTAGTGTTACATGAAAAGGAGAGAACCTTTGTGCATGCAGACTGAGAAATACGAAAGCATATCAAAATCACTGCATAAGCACATTGGTATTGTTATAGGAAGTGAAAGAATGGAACAAGGAAGTGTCAGATGATGGAATGTGTCTGGTGTGTGTGTGTGTGTGTGTGTGTGTGTGTGTGTGTGTGTGTGTGTGAAGACTAGAGGTCAATTTCAAGTGTCATTCTTCAGGAGTTGTCTATCTTTATCTTGAGACTTTGTCTCTTACTAGAACCAGGAGGGTGTCAAGTAAACTATGCTAGTCAATCTGAAAGTGCAAAGGATCTTCCTATCTCCATCTCCCCAACTCTAGAGTTGTGAACTAATGCCACCACACTTGGTATTTATTGCCTGCCTCAGTTTCGCTATACTTGTGCTACAAGCAGTTTCCTCATCAGCTATGGAATAAGCCCCAGATCACTGAACTTCTTATAGAAATACCAGTGAGCTAGTTTTACCAGCACAAAATCGTATCTGTGTTAGCCATAAGATCTGGTAGAATTTGAAAATGCATCTACCACTTCTCTACCTAACTCCAGTGTCTACTGAATTAAGGAAAGCACAAAACCAAAAAGATCCCAAAAGACCAGCTGCTACCTTCCCTGCATGCATGGCTAACAGATCTGAGCTGGCTTTCCACATATTTAAATAGTTTTGTCCAGGTCCTTATATTTCCACTAGTATCCCCAGTGCTCTGTGTGAATGTTAGAATCTTCAAGAACTAAACTTCTCCCAATTTCTGCTATTGGGTAAAGTTAATCATAAAGCAAAATTGGGTTGGTGAAACAGTTTAATCTGTTATACATGCTAGACAGAGCTGTCAGTTAACAGTTCTGAGAGGTACTTCATGAACCATATATAATATTCACATCCCAGAAAACCTATCCTTGAGGTTCTGATGATGACGGCATAGTGAATGTCATGTGACTCAGTGGCAGAACTGCTACTCCAGCTGAGTTAAAGAATTCTCTTAACTTCATCAAATCCTCAGCAGTGAGGATTCCAGAGGGGTTTTAGAGAATCTCTGCAATCACATGGAGAAGCATCCATCTTCCTTCTTGCTAAGTGAGGCTTCTCGGGGAGCCTTACGCAAACCCTTCCACTGCTTGTGACTGATTCTTTTTTTCTCTATTACAATAGACCTTGGTGACTGAGCTCTTAGAGTCATATGTTCCAATGAGATCAAGTAAACTAGGAAAAAGAGTGGGTATCATATATTTGATGAAAGGGAAAAAGAGCTGAAAATAAGATGGAGATACATGGGAAGAAAAATGTCACTCAATTAGCATTTCTAGGAGAACCATTTTGCTTAAAATTAAAGGAAGCCAGAAGTAGATAAATCAGTCACAGGTACACTCAGCCCACGTATCTGTTGGTGTTTGGTTCCTGGTCTACTACTCATACAAAAATGCACAGATATTCTGATCTTTCATATAAAGTGGCATAACATTTACATAGAATATGTACAGCCCTTCTGTCAATCATCATCAGATTATTGTATTGCCTCATATAAAGCTGATAGGCTTTAGTTTTACCATGTTGTTTAAAGAATATTGACAGGCTTGCCATTGCCTAGTATAAACACAAGTTTATTTTAAGTATTTTCTCTCTATAGTGGCTTTAGTCTGTGAATAAAGAACCTATGGAGAGAAGGGATATAGTGTCCTATGAAACTGATTATTCAAGGGTTTCTATAACAGTCAAAATCTAAGTAGTAAAGTGAGGGGGAATAAATCAATCTTGATGTTCAACAACAGAGATTTGAATGAGGAAAATATGGTATACAAGCATAAAGATTTTCAGTGGTAAAGAAATGGTTAGTTTTTGTGTTAATTTTTGTATGAAATTAAGTACAATTGGAATAATCATATTAATCATATTAAGCAAATCACAGAATAAAAAAATATACTTTTTCTTTCATTTGTGGATCCTTGCTTTTTATATATATATAAGATTGTGTGTGTGTGTGTGTGTGTGTGTGTGTGTGTGTGGGTGTGCGTAGAGTTTCACACATAATTATGAGTATGGGTGGGTGTTTTCATGTGTGTTTGTGTGAAGAACAAAGGATGAAGTTGGGTGTCTTCTGTTGTTCTTTGTCTCTTTTGTTTGTTGACCCAGGGTCTTTTTTACTAAACCTGGAAACTGGCTGACCAGTGACTCCATGGATCCTCCCATCTCTGGACTGCTAGGGTTACAGACTAATACAGGCATGTCGTTTTTGAGGGATCTAAGCTCAAATTCTCATGTGTTTGTGATTAGCATTTTCACCTACTGAATCATCTAGCTCCCCAGACCACAAGGCAGAGTTTTCAGAAGCAGTTTGCTAGACCCCCAAGGGTGTGCAAAAAAAACCCAAGGAACAGCATGGTCCTCAATGTGGTGTAGGGGAGTGTTAGGCTTTTCAGGGAGGAGAAAGTGACCATCAGAGAGCAAGGGAAGCATGATTGTGTCACATGTTAAAGGTGGGGAGACACTGCAACGGGGGGGGGGGGCTCCTGGTGACAGCCCTTAGCCTGAATTGCAAATTTTCTTATCCAAATATCAGGACCAATAAAAGTGAAGCTCCCTTCAGAGAGAGATTACCCCCACTTCCTTCCTCACTGAGAGTGCAGAGGAGTTGGGGGTTCCTAGTTCTAGTCACTGCTTTTGCCCTTGGTGTACCTTTTGTAAAGCAGTGTTCCTGTCAGGGTGCCATCTGGAAAGGAGAGTCCGCTATTCTCATTTTTAAAGAACAGTATACTTTTAGGGAGTTGTTCTGTTTTCTTTTTTTTTTTTTTTATCATATGGAACCCTGGAGCCTTAACTTACTATGTACAGCTTAATTATGATATGATACTGTAGTCATGAATGATGACTAATGACTTCTCTTGGACAGATGTTTACCTCTGTTCTTTGGTGGATTATTCCAATTCAGACTTAACTGCTGTTGACTACATTGTTCCTCTCTGATATCAGAAAAAAATCATTAAAGTTTTCCATATGCATTTTTGTTGTGAATGAATTTTCTAATCCCTTTCAAAAGTAGTTCTTAGTACCAGAGAGGTAATTCAGACAATAGAATTCACCACACAAGCTTGAAACCTCAGCTTGATCCCCAGTATCCAAGTAAAAAGCCAGGTACAAAACCAAAAAAAAAAAAAAAAAAAAAAAAAAAAAGATATTTCCAGGCATGTTGTAAGCAAGTGTAGCTCCAGTTCTGGGCAGGTGGAGAGAGGCAGGTCCTAGAGCTCTGCCAGCCCGCCTCATCAGAACAGTTTATTTGCTAATGTTTACCTGTTGCTCAATCTAATTTTTGATTTGTTTTCAAACTTTCTCCCAGTGGGCAAAAATTCTAAGTGGTTAAGTAGTTTAGGGAGCTGTTAGTCATTGGATTCTCATGTATATCTGGCCTCAGCATCAAGTCGGCCCTTTCTGTTGGAGAGAGGTGTGCCTGTCCTCTGTGAGGCCACTGTTATCTCGGTGTTCAAAGAGTGAGTGAAGGGGAGGCCTTGCTGAGGTGAGGCTCAGGTCAGATGGAAGGTGGCAGTCTCCTCCTCAGTTCCTTCCCATTGCCATTTCTCTTGTGCTTCCACAGCCCATGAAAAAGCACACAGCTTTACTTCAGACAGTCCCAATGACTGTGAAGAAAAGTGCAGAATTTTCATGATGCACAGGGCAAGAGCTAATCCTCCACCTTTGCACATCTACAGCACTGATACTGTGATCTGATCATGTACTCAGCACATACAGTTTTTGTTAATTTTTTGGCTGACAGCATTGTCGTAGTCTGGAGGCTAACTCTAATGAATCCCTAACTAAATTTTTATTATGGAACAGGATAATCAAATCCCACACTTGTCATCTGTTAATTAGAGACTCTAAATCATTCAGCTTCTTGGAGCTTCAGGTTCTGATTTTATTTTTAAAAGTAGAGAAAGGTGGGGTCGTTATTTTTGGGGATTGCTAGCTGAGTTAACAAATAATCTTCATATCTATCACACGTGGCATATAGTCAGTTTTGAAAAAAAAACATGTCGTTATTAATATTATTATTTTCTGTAATATTACAAAGTCTTTAATTAGAAGAGGCAACATTGGTTTATATAATGTTTTATATATAATTTATATAATATATTAAATTTATGTTTAATATAATGAAATAAAAGGGCTAACACCAAGAAAGAAACACCATGCCAGTGCAATGAAATTCCCTTCAACTCTCAAATTCTGGGTGGAATAATGAGATAACTCTGAAGTCTGAAATACTCCGAAATAGGGCTCCTGGTAAATTCACCATGCAGTGGCTGGACCTGCTGGGTATGAATATAGCCCAAGAGCTGTGAGTCTGTAACTGAGGAGGCTGTGGTCTCCCACAGCATCGGCCAAGGTGACCCAGGTGTAATCTCAGGGAGTCAGTCTCGAAAATGATTGCAAATTAGTAAACTGAAACCCAATCAATTGAGTTGTGTCGTGTGTGGAGAAAGCCAGTGTGTACAGAATGGGGATGGTCAACCAGAGACCAGCCTAGGACAGCTCAAGGACTCAGAGTTGTTTTGTGTGCAGCAATGTCCAGAGAAGACAGTGACTACATGGTGATACACCAGCTTCCAGCCAGGAAGAGCTGCTCTGTGACAGTGGAACATCACAGAGTGTGTTCACACACAAATGTGTTAATATTTGGGAATCCATTCTTGGTTTCACAGGCTGGTCATTCCATTTCATATCCTGGATCCTGAGAAAAAGAATTTCAGAATTGTGCCATTTGCTGAACTAAGCTGTGGTGTGAAAACAGAAATGACCAGCAGTGATAGAAGTTCTGTGGACGCCATCAGTGTTAGTCAGAGCATAAGCAGAGTAAATGATTAACTACTAGGTTATGTGGCACACAACTGAGAATCAACATTTCTCAGATGCAGATGACTCTAGGTACATCTTTCTCTGTCACTGGTATAAACCAGTTATATTTACCAGTGTGGCTGTTTGTTTTGGACATCAACTTTCTATAACCTAGAATTTCAGGAAAGACAGTTTCATTGAGGATGTACATTGGGTTGGACTGGGGGTATTGTCATAATTGATGTAAGGAGAACAAGTTCACTACGGAAAACACCATTCCTGGGGAAGGAATCCTGAATTCTTTTTATTGTTTAAAGTTTCCAGATAAAAATCATTCCTGATAGTGTGAATTACACTACTGAACCACATATAAATGTTCCTGTGGTATCTGGAAGAGCCTTTTTATACTTAGCATGCTTTTTATAGATGCTAATATGCCGACCCAGGGGCAACAAGTAGATGTGCACAAGATGTCACGGAGTCTAAGGGGGGCCCGAGTCAGCATAATGGACAGACTTCAGAACCCAGCATGTGTAGCTGAAAAGCAAAAATTGGATGGAGTACCTTGACACAGCATAGTTTCTTCAGGGAAGAGTCTGGATTTTTGTCTTTACTTCACTGGGTGTTTGAGTTCCACTTTACAATCTCTACTTGTGAATACTTTTGAACAAAAAGGCAAATCTATTCTTTCTGTGTGTGTAGCATGCATAGGTGTGATTTTTCAGCTGAAGCAAAGTTTTATCATTTGAATGGCTTCTAAACAAAAGCATTCAAATTACAGATATTATATTATGTATTTCTTTATATTTTTTAATGGGGCTGTATGGGAAAGGTTCAGATGAATATTTGGTTCATTTATAACCTAGATAAATTGTTAAGGGTTTTTCTCCAAATCTCATGAGCTCAATTCTAAATCTTAAAATTTAATTTTCCACATGTTCTATATAGCAAGAAATCTCCAATCCAGGGATCATAGCTGGATGCCTATGAAATAAGTTGTCTTGCCCGAGGCCACAGAGTAGTTCAGGGACAAAGCAGAAAACTAAAGTGTCAGTGAGACCAATTCTGAGCATTTAAGTCAGACCAGACAACTGTGCCCAGCAGCTGCTAATCTTACTTAATCCTCTGCAAGCTGCTATTCAGATGTGCACTCAACACACCAAGTGTTTCTTAAAGGACATCACTCACCCACACTACTAATGTGTGTCCTTAAACACAAGAGAGATACCAGGGAGGCAAAACTATGACTTGGTTCCTGACATTTCTATCCTGTGATCCTGGGCAACAACTCAGTGCCTCCAAGCCACTTTCAACATTTGTAAACAGACATAGTGATGTACACTTCAGAGAAGAATTGTGTGGGCAAAGATTATACCTATCCTTAACGAATTTCATCCTGGAATAATTTGCACAGTCAATGGAAATTTATTTATTTGAGTTGAATTTGTACTATTATTTTTCAAACATTGTTTTTATTTAATTTTGAAAATTTCATATATGAACACTATATACTTGGATGGCATCCATCCTCTATAGTACCTTTTCTAGCTCCCCCTGGTATGTGTACGGGTATGTATACATATGTATGCGTATTTTTATTTGTGTCTAGGCTGCTGCATGTGTACGTGTATAAGTGCACATGTGGTGGCCAGAAACCAGCTTTTGTTGTGGGTACTGTAGAGTACATCTTATTTTTTAAGGCAAGGTCTCTTATTGGCCTGGACCTCACCAATTCAGCTAGGTTGGCTGGCAAGCAGGCCCCAGAGATCTGCCTGTCTCCGCTTACCCAGCCTTATGATTACAATCAAGTGCAACAAGGGCAGGTTTTCTTGTGTAGGTTCATAAGATCCAGATTCGGGTCTCTATGCTCATACACCAAGCAGATCAGACTGTCTAAGTTATCTGCACAGCTCCACAATGCCAGGGTCTTACTTCCAATTTTATGCTCTGCCTAGCGGTACCACCATCGCCTTGATTCTGAAAGACAGCTTAAAAAGAGGAGGAAACATTGGCTTTCTCTATCCTTTTTAAACTTTCCTATTAAAAGAAAACTAGGTACTTCCTTATTTGCATAATTAACAAGAACAAAGCCAGAGTCATTAACCAGCAAGTTCTTTCTAAAGAACAAAGCAAAAAGCAACCAATACCTATAAAGATTCATTTTAACACAACCTAAAAGGTGATAAGGAACATTCAAGCCTGATTAAAAGCTGTTGGCAGGTGGTTCAGCCAAGTCCTGTGAATGATTTTTGAGAGGGAATTGTGGTATCTATTTTCAAGTTAGGTCCTTAGATAGCAGATCTTCTTTTATGGGAAAGAGACATGATGTTTAATGTCACATTAACACTGCAGTGAGCCTTTGGGTCCTCTTGGCCACAATCAGCACAGTGAACTTGGTAAATTACCTGTGATCCTGCAAGCACATTTAGGGAAGACATAAAATCCAGTGGTGTTTTGGAAGCAGGCCATGGGTTCTGTAATTGGTATTCCAACTATTCACACAGGCCCAGAGATGAAAGGCCTTCTGTTATGCTCTTCCTAACCCTAGCCAGGCTGCATCCAATCCAAGTGTCTTTACACAGATTCCCTAGATAATCTATATATTATCCTTCTTTTTCCCCCCTTAAATTTATGTTTTTCAGGACAAAGGATACTGGTTTTCTTACCTTCAAAGATCACTTGCCTGTAACTCAGATAATTATCACTGATACCAACAGATCAAACTCAGAAGCTGCTTGGAGAATTGGCCCTTTGCGTTGCTATGGTGACCGTGAGTACAACACACCCTTTCTCTGAATTACATGAACACAAGTCATTTTGCTTTCTTTATCCCTTTTCCCTTCAGTGGCCTCCTAGTGTTGAAAATCCCCCCAAGCCCATTGTTTTTCTCTACCCAGTGGAAGCACACACCCACGCTGAAGGACTCTCTGCTTCACAGGACACTACTGGAATGCCGTTGCCTTTTCTACTGAAGCTTCTTACCTCCACTTTCCTACCTTCCATGCGGAATTCAGCGCTGACATTTCCTTCTTTTTTAAAACCACCGCTTTATCTGGAGTTTTCCTAGAGAACCTTGGCATGAAAGACTTCATCCGACTTGAAATGAGCTGTAAGTGCCTTTCTTTACGAGTTCACTTTATCTTTGCCACCAGCCACCAGTACATTTTGTTAATGTTAAGCCAATGTAACCATTATCAGTAAAACTAGCACTGAAGCTGTCAAATCTCTGCAAATGTGTTATCATTAATTATGTTCTATCAGTATGTGTCGGATGGTTCTTCAGGATATGTGCATTCAAAAAGTATCTCTGTGTTACTATTGCCAACTCCATTCTCTATTAAGGCATGGCTGTCTCTTACCTGTCTCTTTAAGGTTCCACACCTCAGGATTGCACTCTATATGGGGAGCAAGTGTTATCTTGATATTTGGGATCCACTTAACAATTGTATCCATGCTTAACAAGTCATTTTTTATGTGCTGTGAAGACAGCTCAATCAGTAAGTAAAGCACCTGTGTGCAAGCATGAGGAGCTGAGTTCAGTTCCCCAGAACCCAAGTAACATAGCCAGGCATTCCCATGCCAGAAGAGGCACAGACAGGTGGAGCCCTGCAGCTTCTCCAGCAGAATTGCTGAGCTCTGAGTTCAGTGAGAGACTCTGTTCCACAAATGAGGTGGAGAATAATTGAGGAGAAACTTGGACATTCACCTCTGGCATGCCTGAGCACATCTTGACCAAGTAATACACACAGACACACACACACACACACACACACACACACACACACACACACACACACACACAAACACAAACACACAAACACACACAAATTTCTTATCTTTCACCAATAGGAGAGTTTAACTAGTCAGTGATAATTCATGCCGAATTTCCACTTCTTTCTTACCAGTAGCACTGTATGTGTGGGGTTAGATGCACAATTTATACTTTTGTAATAGCCCTGCCCCCTATCTGTGGGATCTGTGCATTAATGATCATTAAGCCAAATGGACACTAAAGAAATATGGATGGAAAGACATTCACTGAAGGACAATGCATATCAGCATGCTAATAAGAATACATGAAAGCACAAAAAGAAGAGAAATACAATGATTAATTAATTTTTAGGAAAATGGAAAAACAACAATGTTTTAGTCTATTTCAGTAATAATAACTTTAAAAGTCTGTCCATAAGTTTGATTTTATGCAAAGTTGTCAATGGCTTCACTAAAGTTAATTTCCTGTACTTGTTTTGTTCAAATGAAACTATAAATTGTATTAGCCTATTTATCTTCTAATACATTTAAAAGAGAATATTTTTATTCACTTTCAATGAGATTATTTTTCATATAAACTCAGATATTCAGGAGGTTTGGGAAGATTTTCAACAAAGTGACAAATTGGTAAAGTAAATTATTTTTTTAAACTCCAATAATTATAACATATCTTTTTCTTTTAACCAGAATCCATTCTAGTGACCTCAAAATATCCAAGTAATCAAAAATCTTTGCAGCAAATATTTGAATGCAGTATTCACCATAGATTTTGCTCCTGTTAGGGAGGGACTGAACCAAACTGTCAAGGGTTTACAGTAACTTGAGCTCTTCTGCTTCTTGTGCTGCCACTTGTGTTACTCTGTGTACATTCATGTTACATCAGAGAGGGAAGTGAACACACAGTGAAAAACTGTCTCGGAAAACAAGGCTTGGAGGGAATCCTGAAAAATGACACCAATACTCTCCCCTAGCCTCTCCATGCAGGGGCACACACGTGCTTCTGGGATCTTTAGACTAAGTGGTCTCCACTACCTGTACCGCGCCTTGCTCTTACTCTGCTCATGACCACAGCTTGCTTGAGCTTGTCCTTGAACATCCCTCTACCCTTGACTAAATGGACGTTTTCTGATAGCTTGAGTGAGGTGATTGACCATGTCACCGTGATTTAACTGCATGAGATACCCTTGAAAGCTAAGCAAACATCTTATCCTCAGATATTGGAAATTTGAGAGTTCCCCGCAAGGAAAGTACATTTGCAGAAGGGCAGGGTGGAGGTTTTGTGTAGGTCTCGAGCACATGGGTGAGCTGCTAAGTGTTTCTTTTGCAGTTGCAGACTACACATGGGGAAAGGGAGTGTCTCCATGTTACTTTTCACTTATTGTCCCAGGACACACACTACTAATGGGGGAAGCTTTTGTGATTTTGGTGTAAAATAAAAATCCTTCATACATAATTTGCTCAGACTCTGCAAAGCAGGTAGAATACCAACCATTCCATAGTGTGGACATAATAACCTCAATGTAAAATTTAATAAAAAAAATCAGGCCCTGAAGCCTTTTCATTCATTAATCCCACAGTCAATATTATGGTAATTATCACAAGATAATCATCAGTGATTGAGTGTTAATTACAGATCAGTGTCCAATTTGTTTGTACTTTGTAGCACTGCACTGTGCCCTTTGGGCAGTACATTTTTTTTAATTCAATTTAGTATTAAATTTATAAAAACACAGAAATAAAACCTGTAATATAATTGTTTGATGTTTACTGTCATTATACTGCCAAATATTGCTTTCTAAAACACAAGCATTTTGTATTAAATATTTTTAAGTGTTAAACCTGAGAATGTGGATGTAGTTCAGTAACAAAGAGGACTAGCTAGCACATACAAGACCCCAAGTTCAGTACCTACCAATAGAAACTAAATAAATACATAAATATAAAGTCAGCAAAATATAAATCCTCATATTTCCTAAAGTTATTAATATTATTGTTGTTGCTACTGCTATGAAGGGGGAAACTGTAACAAAATATCAAAAACCTTATTCTTCATAGCTACAGATCCAGTAACATTACTCATTTAAGCAGATGGACTTTCCATGCTAAAGATGTCATAGCAAGAAACCATGTAGACCAGCCCCTTGGAAAGGAAAGGTCCTTTAACAGATGCACTGACTCAGAGGAGACACAGTCCCATCCCTAGAGAGTTCTCCTCTTGGCTATCCAAACAGCAAGGTTGATATGTCCATTGGTAGTAAGTTGTCTAGCACAGAAGAGTACTATCCACATCTCTGATCTGGGCTAGGAGTTGAGGACACATGAATGCCTCTTTGTTAAGCTTTGAGCTAAGTAATGGAAAGACAGTGGAGAGTAGACACCAAAGGATTCCCTGCAGGGTACAGTGACACATTCTTGCAGTAGAGGTTGGGGAGAACATTCAGTGGCCTTTCCTAGGCTTCTTTGATCCTTGGAATCCTTGTGAGGCATTCCTCCTCTATAGGCTCTTCCTTTGACAATCTTCCCTCAACAGAGTGGTGAGCTCATGTTGTTTCATTCATCTCTCAACTCCCCAGGAACTTGATCCAGCTTCATGAATACCATCCAAAGGCCCCTTAGATTTGTCCTGAAAAATAAAGGAGCAAACAATGAGAAAATATCTATCACTTAAGAGGAACATTTAAGTGAGACATTTAAGTGGGAAGTTTATGATAGTATGAGAGTGTTACTGCATCCCAGTTTCCTATCCAGGGCCATGAGAATATGTGATTGCCTCTGTGCCATGCCACAAAGTCTGGAGGCAAGCCCATGTTGGCTTATGGTACCATCTGCTCATTCATACTTTTTATATTCAACTGCATCTAGTTATTTCTATTATGTATTCTAGCCATGATAGCCATGGGAGACTACATAGACTATAGGGTATTTGAGGTTGGAGGCAAGAGTTAAACATACAATCTCTACCCATGGTAATACCAAAGGCCACACAGATACCCAGGGTCAAGGTCACAAACTCTGGCCATGTTCATGTCTGAGATCCATGCTGCCACCAGGGCCATACCAATCTGGGTACTCTTCACTGCCACATGGGGCCATGGTGTCATCCAGGTCTGGGCTGCTGCCAAAGGACATGTCTAGATCCATATTCCTACTGAAACTGGGGTCTGTGATCATGTCCATGGCCCATGTTGCCACAGGGGTTCATAGGAATTATGTATGTTGAAATCCAAGGGTCATGTTGAGCTGACCCTGCCCCTCATTTGCCCTAGGGTAGATGACCCTGCCTCTTTCTAGACACTACAACAAGAGAGCTGGTCTCACACACTTGGGAAAGCTGGTCCCTTTTCTCACCATGGGCGTAGGAGAGCTGGCCCCAATAACATGGGCCTAGAAGAGTGGGCTCTGCATTGTGATGGCGTTGGGGTCCCAGTGGCCCAGATCAAACATTTCAGCTGCCACTCAGACCCACATCCTAGGCCTCAGGTCGGCCCAACCTAAGATGTACCCTATCTGTGACCTGCTGGAGTGCAGTAAAGGGACTGGTCCTGTGGAACTATATTCATAAGACCTCCATGACTTGGGCCAACAGCAGGATATCCGAGAGGTTTTGGTGAGAATCTAGTGATGCTAGTGTGCCAGAGGCCTTGAACTAGACCAATGACTCATTGCAATGAATGTTTTGTGGGTGGGGTTGAACAGACAAAAGGGTATAACGTGAGACACTCCACAGCATCCAGTGCCACTAGGATGAATGAAGAGGTATTGGAAAGATGGAGGATCTAGTTATTTTTGCTGTTGTTGTTTGTTTTGTTTTGTTTTTTAATTGATTGTGAGGGAGGATTTCTTTTGGAGGGAGGCTACAGGAGTGAGGGAAGGACATCGAGGGACTGGGAGGTAAGTGGGATTGGAGAGCATGATGTGAAATTCTGAAAGAATCAATAAAGAATTATGTTACGAAAAAAATAAAATGAAAGCTCTAGAAGCATATTACCAGGATTTAAATCTTAGTTTTAGCCACTGTGATAAATACTCCTGAAGAAAATACTCCTGTCTAACAAGTTTGTATTGAGGCCTTACTGAATTCAGTGACAGAAAATGCTATGCAATATGTCTGGCTTGTGTGATGACCTTAATAAATATTAATGTCACTGCTAGTACTATTTTACTGATTCTTTAATGTCCAGAAGGAATGGTTTAAATATTATTGGTCTTTGATAGTTACTTGAATTAAGATCAGCAGTAACAAAACATTTAAAAGAGATTTTTACAACGATCCTGGAACCCAAGTATAAAAACAAAAGCAGCTAAAGAGAACTGCAGCATTTATTAATTTTGAGGAGTCCAGCCTTGTTTTTTGCCAGAGATATGCACATAAAAATACAGGATGGAGGTCTGGGCCTGTAGTAAGTGAGCTTGCTCTACCCAAGCACAAAGTTAGTGTGCGGTCTGTGATAAGTAAAAAATTCTCTACAACAGTGTTTCTCAACATTTCTAATGTTTTGGCCCTTTAATGCAGTTCCCCCTGTTGTGGTGACCCCCAACCATAAAATTATTTTCCTTGCTACTCCATAACTGCAATTTTACTACTGTTATGAATCATAATGTAAGTATCTGATATGCTAGATATCTGATGTGTGACCCTTGTGAAAGGGTCATTCAACCCCCAAAGGGGTCATGACCCACAAGTTGAGAACCACTGCTCTACAGCTTGCAGACTAGTTGAGGAGACAAACAGTCAGATTTTATGGTACAGTTGATGCATGGTATAGCTAAGCTCAGTACAGACATGAAGCCCAACTTGGTGAAAGAATTGGGCAAGGACAGCAGAGCATCAAGCCTCCTAAAAAGGCATGCTGTCTGATGGTAACCTAACACTTTTAAACTAACCATGCAGGGAGAATTTTACCAAAATATTGAATATTTCTGCCACATATTCCCATGAATCTTTGTCCTTTATATATAGAGATAGATATATGTGAAAGCCAGTCATCTCTCAATAAATGTTTTATTTTAAGATGAGCAGATTTTCAAGATGGAACTAGTGATCTAAATAAGAAATAGATATGGGCAGTGGTGGTATATGCCTCTAATCTTAGTACTGGGGATTCAAAAGCAGGTGGATCTCTGTGAGTTAGAAGCCAGACTGATCTACAAAACAAGGTCAAGGAGAGCCAGGGCTACACAGAGAAACACTGTATGGACAAACAACCAAAAAAGAAAGAAAAAGAGAGAGAGAGAGACAGAGACAGAGACAGAGAGAGAGAGAAAAGAGGAAGAAGAAGGAGAAGAAGAAGAAGAAGAAGAAGAAGAAGAAGAAGAAGAAGAAGAAGAAGAAGAAGAAACTGAGGCTAAAGAGAGGGCTCAATGGCTAATCACACTTGATATTCTTACAGAAGACCCATGTTCAGTCAACAGCACCTCTGTGGTCATTCTAGCCATGTGTAATACCAGTTTCAGGGGATCCATCACCCTTTCTGGCTTCTTTCCCTATCAGATTTGCATGTGGTGTACAGACATACAATTAGGTAAAACAAATTTATAAAATAAAATAAATATCTAAAGCAATTAAAACAGAAACAGAAAGAGAAACCAGGTCAGTGAGAATGAATGACTTAGCTGTCAAGTGGAGCATGAGGACCTGAGTTTGACTCACAGAGCACACATTAAAAAATTAGGTGTGGTGGCATATGCTTGTAATCCCACTATTGAGAGAAAGATCTAGATTCCCTGGATCTGGCTTGTTAGTCAGCCTAGCCCCATCAGTCAGCACCACCACAATCTCTGGCCTCTGAAGTATTATCACCATGATCTCCAGCATCCCTCTTCCAGATTCCATCCCTACTGTCACCAATACAACACCACAGTCACCATGGTTATCATCACCACCACCATCACCAGGACCAGCACCATTGCTATCTTCATTATGACCATCATTTTAATATCATTGGTATTATTGTTAATGAATGGCTGCCAATTGATTTCCATAATATATTGTTAAAAGAGAGGGAGAGAGTCCTGGGTAGTAACCAACATGGAGGGTTCTGAGTAATTTAAGACTGTGTCATTTTCAATGTTATTGCCCTGGACAAGCAACTGACATTATCAAAGTCATCTTAATATTTTTAAGATTTGTTTTTATTTATGTGTATATATCTATGTGGGTATTTACACATGTATCCAGGTACCTCTGGAGGCTAGAGAACAATCATATCCCTGGAGCTGGAGTTTTAGGCAGTTATGGGCTACCCCATCTGAACATTAGGAAACTGAGCTCTGATTCTCTGCAAGAGCAGCAAGTGCTCTTACCTGTTGAGCCTTTTCTCCAGCCTGATTTTGGAATTTTTGGATATGGAAATATGAGTGCTTACATCACATGCATGACTAAATATCCTGGCAAATGGTACTGTTGTTCCAAGGACATGGGTCTCCGCTCTATAGCTTGGAGATGCTTAGCCAACCACTTGTGCACAGTAGAACTTAGGTAAAACCAGGATAGACCAACAAAACCCAGAGCTTCACAGAGATTAAGATAGACACAAGTGCCCCAGGTCCCTGATTCCTGCGTTGAACAACTAGGGACGACTGATATGGGCAGGGCATAGAAGACATACATTCTTAGTTTTTAGAAGTTGATACTGCTGATGGTGATCTCGGTGTTCCAGGGAATTCAGAGATGTCCTCTCCACATTGTCAGAGACTTATAATTCCTTTCCCTAAACATCCTGAACATGCCTATGTCTGCAACACACTGACAATGGCCTCCATCCTTCTTTCTTGTTTGGCTGCAGCTGCTTCTGAGGTCACATTCGCCATTGATGTTGGGAACGGCCCTGTTGAACTCCTTGTCCAGTCTCCTTCTCCTCTGAATGACAACCAATGGCATTATATCCGGGCTGAGAGGAACCTCAAGGAGACCTCCCTGCAGGTGGATAACCTTCCACGGAGTACAAGGGAGACCTCAGAGGAAGGCCATTTCCGGCTTCAGCTGAATAGTCAGTTGTTTGTAGGTAGGATATATCATACTGCATACTTTGTGCTAAACACCTACAAGATAGCTTTGTACCCTAGCTCAAGGAAAATTCCTAATATTTTACAACTAGGAAATGAAATATGCTGTTATTTTTATTATTAAATTTTATAAATTTATTCTAGCTTCATAGATCATCACAATAAAGTACTACTTCACAAACTTAGGGGCTGTCTAAGACTGTTTTGGTATCATTTCTCTTTGTATATGTTATTTTCAGACATCTATGGAATTTTGTTTTGGGTCATTGTAATAAAAATTTATAGCATAGGCATAGAGATTCCAGTCCATCACTCTTCTTAGTAATCCTCAACTCCTGATAACTATTGTTAAAAGTGTGATCAAATCGTTTAACTAAACTACAGAACTTCAGTTTCAGGAGTAAAAATTATGGAGTGCTGGCTGGTTTTATGTCAACATGGCACTAGCTAGAGACACATGAAAGAGGGTTTCTCAATTGAGAAAATGTCTCCATATATTTTGCTTATAAGGAAGTCTGTAGAGCCTTTACTTAATTAGTGGTTTATGTGAGGGGTACCAGCTATTGTTCATGGTTCCATCCATGGTCTGGTGGTCCTGGATTCTATAAGACATCAAATTGAGCAGGCCATGTAAGGCACAGCAGTATGCAGCCCCTCCATGGCTTCTAAATCAGCTCCTGCTTCCAGGTTCTTGCCCTGCTTGATGTTGTCCCCTAACTTCCTTTGGTAATTGACTATGATATCCAAGTATAAGCAAAATAAGCCTTGTTCTCTCCAAGTTGCTTTTGGTCACAGCAACAGAAACCCTAGCTAATGTAAGATGGTACTCACTCCCTCAGTGAGACTCAGCATTAGCACCAATATTATCTCTGAATAGGTTGCCACTGACAGTGGTGAGAGTGGAGAGATTCAGAAGTCATGGACTGAATTTGTTCCTTCTTTTATTTCACTATCTCGTCCTCCATTATTCCTCCCTCATTTCCCCCACCAATAGTCACAGAGGTGCTAACTCTATTCAGGCACTATTGTGAGATAGTGAGGATAGAATATGAACTAAGAGAAGTCACTGCTTTTCAAGGTGCTTTTGTGTGTGGGGGGAGGTGATTGTGGGTGTGAATTGTGTGTGCATGTATGTATGCATGTATATATGTGTATGAGTGTGTGTCATGCAGTATGTATGTGTATAGAGAGAAAGAGAGGGACAGACAGAGAGGAGGGGGAATATTTTAGATATGCTAGTCTACTACTGATTTTATTTTTGCACTGTTTTCTATCATCACTCACACTGTATAGCTCACCACCAGCTATGAACTCTATCTCTATCCCATGTATATTTCTTATTTGCTTCTTTTATATGTGGGCTAATGTAATTTTTAAATCTGAAAATATTCTTGCTTAAGGAAAAGAGATACTAGAATTTGAGATCATCAGACTTTCATTTCATCATCCACCATGCATGTATCTTCATTAACTGTGTTTTATACATCTAGCAGAATCTAATATCAAGTGATTTAAAACCTTTTTATGATTATAAGTATTGTCCTTAATTAATAACTTCAGTAAGTAATATGATTTATTACTGAAAGAATTTAAATTTATTTTGCTGTTTTAGTTCTATTTAAACATCACATTTTATTTCTTGGGGGAGTTTGCTACTCATCAAGATTTAATATCTTTTTTTTGGTGGAATCAGTTCAAGTATTTTACAATTTTCATAAATTATACTCCATGTGAAAGTCTAATTTATCTTCAGGATCTAAAGATGGAGGATTGGCTTTTTACACAATCAAAGCTCCCCAACTATCACAAGAACAGAGAGGAGGTGAACTTTGTGTAACTTAAAATGGAAGAGAGGCAGCAGTGATTTGTGACAAATTTTATCACCACACATTTAAATTGGTCACAAATTCAATGAGTTGTGCAAGCATGTGGATGGCACTGGATGAAACATCTTGATAGAGTTGTAGCCAAGGTCAGTCTGAGAAGCAAGCTCACTTCAGTTATGCTTCTCTCCAGTGAGCCCATTTCAGAAATTATTGTGCTTTATTGAGTTTAACCTGATGAAATTTAAAAAGGGGAAACATTCTGTTGTAGGTCATCTTTGTCTGTTGATTTGTGCCTCACTCTTTAGCATTCAGTGACAGGTATGTTGGCAAAGGTCATCGGGCCAAAGGCAATTGAAGACCCAACATTTTCATTTTTTGTGTAATTCATGTTCAGTGAATGAATGAATAAATGAATGAAAGGTTTGCTTAGTCATTGTCCTAGTTTCCTGTCTAGTTGCTGTGATAAAATTTTCCAACAGAAGCAACATGAAAGAAAGGGCTTATTCAGTTTACAGTTCCAGATTAGAATCCATCACTAAGAAAGAAGAAGCAGGGACCTGAAGTAACTCTTTACATCCATAGTCAAGTACAGAGAGAGTGAATGCATGCATGTTTATTCTCAGTTTAGCTCCTCTTCTTTTATGTAGTCTAGGACCTAAAACCAAAGGATGGTGCCACCTACTTTTATGTTAGGTCCTAACACAGGAATTAACTTAATCAAGATTATCCCTCAAAGACATGCCCATAGGCCACTCTAATCAAGACAATCCCTCATTGAGAATCATATAACAGGTGATTCTGTATTATATCAAATTGGCAAAACTAACCAGCATAGTTACATTACCCAAATAAAGTACTCTGTCCTCCATCACTCAGAAATGTGGAGACATTAGATGCTTATCTATGGCAGGTACCAAAGGATGCCATTATTAGAGTGTGTGTCTTGATTAGGATAGATTGAGTATGGCACAGTTTAAATATTAATATGGATCTGCCTGTCCAGATACCTTTAGTCATGGGAGGATTTTTAAATCAAACTAGAGTAGCCAGCAGCACTCTTCTGTGATCGTGAGTACTTTCTGTGTACCAGACACAGGCTGCATCTTATAAAATAGGACATACTTCTGGCACTGACCTGGTTATTTCAATGTGACAGCATGAAAAGTGTTGATCAATAACTCATTGTTTGATAGATTTCAGAATCAATATTGTAACTCAACACTGTTTGTTGCAATGATAGTTAAGGATATTTGCAACAAAGCTATGCTGCCCAGTTCATTGACTGAGCAGAAGATAAGAAATTTTATAGGATGTAGCTTTAAATATGTAATATATAGCTGAGGTACAGTCTCACCATTGGGACTGTTGACAGTTTCATTATTTCTGCTTTGTGAGTTTTATGTATGCATATGTGTGTGTGGTTTGAATGCATGTTTGCATTTGCATATCCATATTTGCATGTGCATGACCTCCTTTGCCTCTTTCTTTTGTTCATATACATGCTTCATGCAGCTGGTCACATTGCAACCCTAGTCAGGAAGCAGAGGCAATGCATGCTGGTGCTTCTCTCTCTCTCCATTTTTTTTATTCAGTCCAGGAAAGCAGACAATGGAATGGTGCCACCCACATTTAGGATGGATCTTCCCACTTCAATTTATCTGATATAGACACTTCTTCACACACATGCCTGAGAGTTGTCTCTTATGGAGTTCTAGATCCATCAAATTAATGATTAAGCTTTCCATGACAGATGTTAAGCTTCTGTAGGCTATTGACTGGCTTTAGACAAAGTATTTCACATAGGGATTAAATAGCTGAATACTTAAGTGTAGGAGAAAAGAGGGGGGGGGAGAAAGGAGTAGGGTGAAGTAAGAAGGGAAAAGGAGAGGGAGAAAGAGATATAATGAGATGAAGCATAAAAACAGGAAAACATTAACATAATAATTTTTGTTAAATCAGAGCCACATTTGGCCCACTCAGTGCTGGCACTAAAGGAGGTAAAGAGGAGAACTTGGGAAAATGGAGATTCCTGTGCTTGTGCAGGGTTGGAGAGGGCACATACATAAAGGCACTTCTTTGGAGACAGGGAAGATTTCTCAAGTGCTTTTCTAAGTCAGGTTTAGCATTCTAAGCTACATTTTAAGAACTGATTCACACTTAATCCAAGGAACCCCCATCCTAATGAACTCACCTGATACCAGGGCCAACTGAGATATGATATACCAAATTGCTTCTCAATATACTATCCAACCAACACATTTTGTTATAAAAAAGATTGATATCATGCACCAAATAGATACATGGATGTGTATATGTGTGCTTCTTGGAATAGAAACCGTGTAAGAGAGAAGCAGAAGAAAGTAGATTCTCTTTGTTGTGGCATTAACTTCAAATTTTCAGCATAATAGCTTAGCTCACAAATTCAGGGCTGGGAGTCCTCTGTACTGTTGCCTGTCAGGGGATCCTATTCCACCCCAGCTCTGCCATGCAAAATTTTTCTGACTCTTGACCCTAGCCAAGGTAATCATTTTTAAGTTGATGTCTTCACTGTTCAGAGTGAAGGGCAGCAACACCACTTCCTTTCTCATTGAGAATTAGATGAACTTAGTGGAATGTGTAATATAACTCTAGCATGCTTGAAATGAGTAATAAAATTAGTTTGATTATCTATGAACTTTCAGATTAAGACTGAGATGATAAAGAAAGGCTGAAAACCACTCTAAGAATAAAGCCATCTTTCCACTCTTCTAACTGTATAGTAAACTATTGTGTGAATTTCCCCCTGGAGATGTGAACAACTATGTATTCACTCTAAAAAGAACAAACATTACAAAACAAAGAAGCAATTCCCCTAAAGTATAACTTACTGAGACAGTGAATTTACTGGTTTCTTTTATGATTATAAATGAGGTTTGCTCACAGGAAAATGGGTGGCTCAGGTAGCTGCCTCACTGACAGCTCCCTATGGCCTGGAAGAAGACTCATAAAAGCTGCATCCCTCAAGGTTTCTGAACCACTTACAGGAATCTTGGTGGTGGTGGTGGGGCTCTTAAAGCATATCCTGTTCCAACAATTGTTATTACTTATAGAACTGTTGTGTAATATTACTTTTAGATGTGTTATATTCACTTATGCTGGCAATATTTGTTTAATGATGCAAAGATGTATTACATTCTCTTATGTTGCAGTTGTTTAACTCTGAAAAGCTGTGTTACTTTGCCTGCCTAAAACACCTCATTGGTCTAAGAAAGAGCTGAACAGCCAATAGCGAGGCAGGAGAGAGAGAGAGTCAGGGCTGACAGGCATAGAGAATAAGTAAGAGGAGAAATCTAGGCTCAAGAGAAGAAGGGGAGGAATGAGAAAGAAGAAGGAGAAGAGGATGCCAGGGACCAGCCACCCAGCCATACATTCAGCCCCAGAGTAAGAAGGAAAGAAAGATATACAAAATAAAGAAAGGTACAAAGCTCAGAGACAAAATGTAGTTAAAAAGAAATGGGATAATTTAACTTAGAAAAACTGGCTAGAAACAAGTCAAGCTAAGGCTGGGAATTCACAAGTAAGATCAAGTCTCCATGTATTTATTTGGGAGTTGTGTGTGGGACCCCAAAGAGTAAAAATCAAAGCTACATATAACCTTTGGGAGAGGCTTGTGAATGGCACAAATTTTGTTTACATCACAAGTCTTAAAGATCCTCTCTAGGAAGGACTGTTATAATTTGAAAAAAATAATAGCTTCCCAACAACTGTATGTAAGTCAAGATGCAAAAATTTGAAGTGGAAAATGTATCAGAATGATAGCTGAAATATGTATGTGCAAAGACAGCAAAGTAACTCAGCCTGCTAAATCTGGGTGGAGTCCTGGACAGAAGCCAGCAAGAAAGCAGGTGCATTGCCATCTGACTTCTCAATGGAAGACATTCTTGAATTTTGCTAGGATTTCTTTCTTTTAAAAAAATGACAACTTTGGAATGAAAAAAATAGCTCAGCAGTTACAGACTCTCACCAAGTCTGACACCCTGAGTTTAATCTTCAGGGCCCATGTTGTAGAAGGAGAGAGTGGACTCTTGCAACATGTCCTCTAACAGTGTGTGTACATGTCTCTGGGTGCACGTACATGTATGTGTGTACATGTATTTGTGCTTTCTCTGTGTGCATGTTTGTGTTATCTCTTGTGCATATACATGTATGTGTGCATGTGTACTTGTGTTGTCTCTGTGTATACATGCACATGTATGTATAGATGTGTGTTTGTATGTGGTCTATGTGTGTGTTTATGTGTATGTGTTTCTTTTCTTTTTTTTTTTTTAATATTCCTAGGACACATGTAGAACCGTCTAATTAAGTAAAGTGTCAGCAACAGATCAAATTATGGCTACCACCAACGTCCACCTTGCTAAATAAATGAGTTTATTTGGGGTTGCTTACAGGACTATGAGTCAGGGCTTACTTACAGGAGCAGAAATGATTTGAAGGTAGTGGATACTGGGAACTGAACCCAGGTCCTTCGAAAGACCAGATAGTGCTAATTGTTTTGTCATCTCTCTGCATAACTTTGGCATGCTTGAAGCTTCCTACTTAGACCAATTTGTCCTGGAATTCACAGAGATCTTCCTGCCTCTATCTCTGGTGTGCTGAGATTAAAGGCATGTGTAGTTCTGCCTGGTTAAAATGAAAACTTCTCATATACAAATTTATGTTATATTTCAAAAATCTCTAAAACTTATAAAGCAAGAAAACTTGAAAAGTCACCCATACATCTCAAGAACTGGAATAAAGAACAGTTTTCAAAATATTCAATAAATGTAAATTCAAAGACACTATTATTGGCTTTATTTGTGGTTATTGACATGAAGCATTCTCTAGTTGATTAATAAAACTAAAACTTTCTACTGCATATATTAGAAATAAATTATAATTATAATACAATTAGAGATGTTACACATTATTTAGGCATAGAACATCAAATATCAAATACTTATCAAAGAAAATGTTGAACTCAAAAGTCTCTTAAAACATAATATTCTTCAATTTTTTGGGTGTCATTTTATGATTTGTAGTGAGGATTAGTTATCTTTATTTTCTAACATTACTTTTTTTTTTAAATAAAGTTTCACTTTAATGATCAACTTTAAGCTTTGAGTTGACTATGGACCCATTTCCATCCTAGGAGGTGACATTTATATATATATATATATATATTACAATACCATTCAGTTCTACATATCAGTCATGGGTTCCCCTATTCTCCCACCTCCCACACCCTCCCCTTACCCCCAGCCCACACTCCATTCCTACCTCCTCCAGGACAAGTCCTCCCCCGAGGACTGCGATCAACCTGGTAGACTCAGTCCAGGGAGGTCCAGTCCCTTCCTCCCAGACTGAGCCAAGTGTCCCTGCATAAGTTCCAGGTTTCAAACAGCCAACTCATGCAATGAGCACAGGACTTGGTCCCACTGCCTAGTTGCCTCCCAAACTGATCAAGCCAATCAACTGTCTCACCTATTCAGAGGGCCTGATCCAGCTGGGGGCCCCTCAGCCTTTGGTTCATAGTTCATGTGTTTCCATTCATTTGGCTAATTTTTTACAATAATTGAGTAAAACTGAAATTTATTATAAGCCACAGTCGTCCTAGGGACCTCCATGCTATATATATATAGCCTCTATGGTTCTATGGGTTGTGGTCTGATTGTTCTTATTTTATATCTAGAATCCACCTATGAGTGAGTACATACCATAACTGTCTTTCTGGGTTTGGGTTACCTCACTCAGGATGATTTTTTCTAGTTCCATTCATTTGCCTGCAAATTTCATGCTTTCATTGTTTTTCTCTGCTGAGTAGTACTCCATTGTGTATATGTACCACATTTTTTTTCATCCATTCTTCCATTGATGGGCATCTAGGTTGTTTCCAGGTTCTGGCTATTACAAATAGTGCTGCTATGAACATAGCTGAGCATGTATCTTTATGGTATGAATCAGCATTCCTTGGGTATATGCCCAAAAGTGGGATGGCTGGGTCTTGAGGTAGTTCGATTCCTAATTTTCTGAGAAACCGCCATACTGATTTCCACAGTGGTTGTACAAGTTTACATTCCCACCAACAGTGGAGGAGTGTTCCCTTTGCTCCACATCCTCTCCAACATTGGTTGTCATTGGTGTTTTTGATCGTAGCCATTCTAACAGGTGTAAGGTGGTATCTCAGAGTCGTTTTGATTTACATTTCTCTGATGATTAAGGATGTTGAGCATTTCTTTAAATGTCTTTCAGCCATTTGTAGTTCTTGTTTTGTGAATTCTCTGTTTAGCTCTTTAGCCCATTTTTTAATTGGACTGTTCAGTACTTTGATGTCTAGTTTCTTGAGTTCTTTATATATTGTGGAGATCAATCCTCTGTCAGATGTGGGGTTGGTGAAGATCTTTTCCCAATCTGTTGGCTGTCTTTTTGTCTTGTATGTGTTTCTATATGTGAATATATTCATGGTTGTGCATATGTGTGTGTGTGTGTGTGTTTTGTGTTGACATGTATTCTTCTTAAAATTATCTAACATGTGGCCTAGTCTGTATATTCCTTATAATAAAAAAGAATCTGTTCTTTAGATTTTTCTCTTTTATAAAAACAAAGCACAGCCTATAAAAGCACAACTTTAGCTCACTCTGTAAGGTAGTTGCACAAGGCCTCATGTCATGGTGCTCTCTCAGCATGTAGAAGGACTTGAATTTCTAGTCTGAGGAAAATCATGCTTAGTTTATATGTCTCTACATTGAGAAGTGCATTTTTACCAGAGAAATTACCCCAGCAACCCTTTCTTCATTTATAAACTTGTTGACTAAGCCACACAGGCAAGAAAATGTACAATAGATCTTGCATTCACAACCACTCTTAGGAGAAAAAAATGACACCAAGAAGATAAATGAAGAGTTATTCAAATCCATGAAGGGAGGTGACTGCAGAGCAAGAGAAACAGAACCCAGTGTGAGGCCCCATAAATCCTCCCCTCTTTATTGCATATAACCCCAGAAAAGAAATAATGAGCCTTCCTTTGTGATCAGCTTGTGTGTGCCATTGATTTATCTTGTGGTTAAAGGAGACTTACTCACCGAAATTGAAACAGACAAGACAGTGTAATTGAGGCTTGGCCTCTCAGCCTGCATTCTTATCAGAATTGGAAGCAAACTCAATTTTTTTTCAATATTTCAGAGTAAGAGACTAGCTTTGTATCTCAGGAATGTTCTTTTTTATTCTTTGGACTCAAGCAGTGATTCATGTGTGTTTATTGATTTGGTAACCTGGTATCTTAGTTACTTTCCTATTTTCTGTGATAAGACACCATGACCAAGAAAATGCTTAGATTGCACTCATGGTTGCAGAGGGTAGACTCTGTGACAATCATGATGTGGAGCAGGGCAACAGCCAGGCAGTCATGGCACTGGGGCAATAGAGAGAGCTTGCATCTTGATATATAAGTATGAGGTAGAGAGAGATACACGGGGATAGCATAGGCTTTTGAAACCTCAAAGCCAGTCCCAAATGACACATCATCTCCGACAAGGTCATACCTCCAAATCCTTCTCAAACAGTTCCACTCACTGGGGAGCACGTATGCAAACATGATGTTGAGGAGGCTGTTCTCATTCAAACCACTGTACCTGGGATGGATTAAGGAAGGTATATTTCTAAGCATCTACACTGTGGTTTTCCAGAGATCTGCCTGTCTCCACCTCATATCTTATATCACTGTGATTATAGGCATACATCACATCACTTAGTCTTTTTATAGGTTCTTTTTTTCTTTATTAAGAACATTTTTATTCATTTTGCATACCAACTGCAGATCCCCCTGCCATCAGTCCTCCTGCTCCCCCTCAGGCTCCATCCCCAACCCACCTCCCATCCCCTCCTCTGAAAAGATAAGGTCTCCCACAGAGAGTCAGCAAAGCCTGGTACATTCAGGTGAGTTAGGTCCTAGCCCTTCCTCACTGCATCAAGGCTGTGAAAGGTGTCCCCCATAGGTAATGAGCTCCAGGAAGCCAGCTCATGCACTAGGGATAGATCCTGATTTCACTGCCAGGCCCCTTCAAACAGACCAAGCTACACAACTGTCTCAGGAATGCAGAGGACCTAGTCCAGTCCCATGCAGTCTCCCTAGGTTCTGAGGATCAGATTCAGGTCTCCATGTCTGTGAGGTAAGCACTTTACTCACTGATCCATCCCCAGCCTCAATTTATAATTTTATTTGCTTTGTTTACACTTATACTTCTTATCCAAAATGGCAAATTTCTAATGCCTAGCCTATCTTTTTTGATAAGTATGCACACAGATCTAGTTACATTGTAAACCAAATTTAATAGAGTTGTGGCATGAAGTGTTCAAGAAGAATGAGTCTCAGCCTATAAATACAGAAAATAATTGATGTGTAGTTTCTACCATCAGTATTTTCTCCTGCTCCTCTTCCTTTCTTGTTTTTCTCTCCCCTCCCCCATTCTTTCTATGTTTCATTAGTACATTAGGCAGATTTCAAGGACTTTTATGCACTCTCTACTCATCTATGATATAACCTTGAGCTAGAAGATTGGACACTAAATGCCTGTTTTCTAAAGCCAGAATGGTCCTCTGCCTCTTTTAGGATCTCCTAGAATTCTCAGCAGAGCACACATACAGGCTAATGGGATTTAACTGTGCTTTCCAACTTCTTTTCTCTTAGCACACATTTCTCTTATATCTGGGGAGAGTAGGGTTTTCTCTGTGAACAAAACAATGAGAAAGTTTAAATCTGCTCAATGCTTGATGGAGAGTATTGAACCCTCTCCTGACAGGCTCCAGATATATCTTGGCTGAGAGTGGGATTACAGCCCAAGTCTCAATTTGAGTGGAGAAATCTTATCTGCTAAATAGCATTTTATAGATAACTCTAAGATCAAAAAGTAGATAATACATAATGCACCTACTGAGTCTAGGCAATAGGTCAAGACTTAAAGAGAAGGACCCAGAGGACTACAATCCCTGAAGACACGTTACACTCCATGATCCTCAGTAAGCTTTACTCTAAAAACATGGAATGACAGATGGAATAGCTGAAAATCCAACAATTCAGTGCTCAATATGGCCAACCAGTGAGTGACATGGAGGTGAACCTCAACACCAGTCTTTCCATCTCCCAGTGCATAGTCCTATAGTGCGCAAGCATAAAGGAATATATTGCAGTTTCGTCTCTTTGGTGCATCTGACAGTTCTCTTTGGAATTTGCCAGGAAGGACAATCTGACTCTATCTGTTTTATTTCTCATGAAGACACTATAGGCTGCATAAAAAAATCCATATTTTATTTACATGCAGACACCATGGTCATATAAACTTTCATTCCTATGCATCTAAGAAGAGTTATGTCTCTCTTAGTCCTGCTCTCTCTGGGCATGTTTTTCTTTGAAACATGTTCTCATATTTTCTAATCTGGCTTCCAACATGCTATATAGTCAAAGATGATCTTGAACTTCTGATCCTCCAGACTTCACATCCTGCGTGCTAAGATTTTTGATGTGCACAGCCATGATTACTTAATTCAGTGGTACTGGCAATTGATCTCAGCTTCATGCATGCTAGGCAAGCACTCTACCAACTGAATTAAATCCACAGCTCTGACTTCACGTTTCTTTAAATTCTTTTTTTTCTCACTGGGATCTTAAAGAAAAGTTCATCAGGGCTGACAATACCACCTCAGTTGAGTGTTAGCACAAAGATATTACTCTTATGTAATACAATGTTACAAGTCGACAGAAGGAAACTGAGGTGAAATTACCCTGCAGACAGCTTCCTTCAGACAGCAATAGCATGAAGACCACAAAAGCCCCACGGGTTCCGAAATGAGAGTGAGGAGCTCTTAGCTCCGAAGAACAAGAAGAGGGCATTTTAATCCTACAGATTTTCATGAAGATGGGGACAAGTCCCATACCACATACCCCAATCTACATGCTAGACATCATCATTAGCATCCAGTCCTCAAGGCCCTCTGGTGTCATGGCTGTAGAAACTGTGCAGGCCTTGTCTGTAGCTACAACAAGAAGAAGAGCTGCATGGTCAGAGCAGGCTCTCCCATCCTGTCCAGGGAGAGATCACATAGCAGGAAGTGGTCTGATTTCTGAGTCAGAGGTTCTGTGATCTACTGGTTATATCTATGAAATATAGCAATGACACTGTTCATGTTTTCCCTCTTGTTTTTTCACCCTTAGGAGGGACATCGTCAAGACAGAAAGGGTTTCTTGGATGTATCCGCTCTTTACACTTGAATGGGCAGAAAGTGGATCTGGAAGAAAGGGCAAAGGTCACATCTGGAGTCAGACCTGGCTGCCCAGGTCACTGCAGCAGCTATGGAAGCAACTGCCACAACGGGGGCAAGTGTGTGGAAAAGCACAGTGGCTACTCCTGTGACTGCACCAACTCACCATATGAAGGGCCTTTCTGCCAGAAAGGTAAGCTGGGCACGCATGCCACTACTGTGTCCAGTCCAGCAGCTTCCACACACCACCTCGTGCAATCCCATGCCTGAGGCAATACACACCATTGTTCCTGTATGTGATGCTCTAATGTCCACATGGCATGATCAAACCAATGGCACCGATGCCTTTAGGCACACCACACCATTGCTTCTTTGTGTGACAATGGTCAAACCAACGTTCTCCATGCCCTCAAACAGTGCCCCAGATTCGTACTCTCAAGTTTTCCCTGTTTAGACTCTGCTTAGCTCATCAACATTGTCATAGCCTCTATCCTGGCATTGGGCTTGCATGCTTGCTGGCAGTGCAGTTGTGCGTGGTCATAGTTGAAAATGGGCACATCATCCAGGTTGAAGAAAAGCTGAAGACCAGAAATTGACCACTTACTAACATTTCTAGTTCTAGTACCTCAATTAGAAAATGAATCAAGGGACCACAGTGTTGAGTGCAAAAGAAGATATGGAAACACTAAAGCTATCTTTGATTTTTTTGAAAGAATACATATCAATGAATAAAAGAAGTTCACTATAAACTTTTATAAACTGTAGTTGCTTACCTACACTCAGGCCAGCTCCATCCCATAGTTGTTGCTTACTTTGGCTGTTGTCTCACAGTCCAGACATCACTAATATGATGGGGTCTCTACCTTCACCAATGGCTTCTTGGCTTCTCTTTTGTAACCCTGACACTACACACGGTACCAGACTTCTTCTCCCCATGGCCCTTCCAATCCTGGGGTTTCTACAGTAACCAAGGTTATATCTTCGCCAATGACTTCTCATGATGCTGTGTTTCAAGTTTTATGACACCTTCAGTACGGCGGTTTCCCACCATTTGGAAGATTCTTAGATATTTCCAAGTTTGTTGCCAGCTTGTGATGTAGCTTTGACTCCTCTGGCCTACAGCTTTGGGTGTTAACCCTGAGTAAACACTTTCCAGAAGATTTTGCCTCCGTGATTCTGGTCTCTTACTAATCACAGCTGATTTCCTCAGCTCCAGCTGACCAGCATCTGTTTTCTCAGTGCCGTACAGGTTTCACCTTCAGGAGTTTTATATACAAAATATCACACCAACAATCCCGATAGTCTATTCTTCCCTCTGAAATGTAACAAGCTCAGCCTCCATCACCTGCTTTGCCCTCAACATTGTTTCAAATTCATACAGAATAGCCCAGTAGACTCTGAGCCTACAGTGCTTTTTCCAGGCTAAAGTGCCAAATACATTCCACAATCCACATTCTACCCGCAAACAGCATGTTCATGTCTATCCCAGCAGCATCCATGAACCTGCTCCCAACATCTGTTTCAGTTTAGTCTCTTTTGCTATGGTAAGTGCTATGACCAAAATAGCTTGGGAAGGAGAGAACATATCTGGTTTACAGGGCAGTAACCCAAGGCAGGGACCTGGAGAAAGGAACTGAAGCAGAGACCAAGAGGAATATTGTGTACTGGTTTGCTACCGGTGGCTTGCTCAGCCACCTTCCTTGGATAATCCAGGACCACTTGCCCAGGGTCAGTACTGCTCAGAGTAGGCTGGGACCTCCTACACCAATCATTATTCAAGAAAATGCCCTTACAGACTTGCCTGTGGGACAGTCTGATGGAGGAATTTTTCCAATTGAAGTTCCCTCTTGCTGGTTTACCCTGACCTGTATCCAGGTAACAAAAAATAACAAAGACAGCATATATAACATTCTTAAAGAATAAGCAAATGCATTTTAAATTAATTTGAAGACAAAGGTGTTCTCAGTTTTCACATGAGGAAAACTCTGCTAAAAACTCTGCAAAGTCGGAGTGCAGCCTTGAGTGGTCCCATCATTACAAGAAGCACATGCAGATGCAGGGGACCAGACATGATGCCAAAGTATACCAAAAGTATCCTGTAGTATCTATGTCAAAGTCTTCTGATGGGGAAGGGAAACCTTGATCAAAGATTCTACCTGCATCTCTCATCCAAACATCCCCCCCAACATCCTCCTCTTTAGCCACATTGGTACAGCTTCCTTTTCTGCAACATTTGTGTTTACTCTCCTGTGTTGATAGCAGCACAACTGTTGTCCACACCTGCTAAAATACCTGTTTCTCATTTGGATGTATCAGTAAAATAAACAACTGTGTCCTTCTTAACCTTTTCAGGGTCCTACATACTCTACTGTTTCTAATTTCTACCTCTTTATTGAAATTAAATGACCCCCTGGATAAGCAATGGATGTAAGATACCCTTCTTAACCAAATATTTGTCTTTACAATTGCCTCTGGGAAATGTGACTTGGAACTGAAAAGGAGAGCCATGTGCCAAGAGAACCCTGAACAAAGAGTGTTCCCTGGTGGGGTGCTGTTCCCTGCTTTTCATTACAGCATCATGTATGCCAGAGCTGAGGTTTTTAAACACGTGGGATATCAAGGATGGAATTAAGGACATGTGCTCATTCACCTGTCCTGGGCCCAGTCACCCATTTCCTGTTCCTTACGGTGCTATAACAAGGAAGAAACATTCTTTGGGGATTATAATTTCAGGCATTTTATCCCATAGTTCCTTGGCTCTACTGCTTTTGCGTCCATGTTGACATCATAGGTAAATGTGGCAGAAAAACTCTATTTCTTACAGCTTCTGTGAAGCAGAAATGAGAGGGGAGATGTGGAGATCCCAGGATCACCTTTCAAAGTCATGCCACCAATGGTCCAGCTCCTTTCCACCAGCTCTACCTTCATGGGTTGTTCGTATTTTTATTTTTATTTTTTGGATGATTGTGTATATTCATTCTGTGAGTGTGGGAGCCCAAGGATGCCAGAAGACAGTATCAGATTCTGTGGAACTGATCCCAGTGGTTGTTAGCTGCCTGACATGGGTGCTAAGAACCAAACTCAGGTCCTGTGGACAAGGAAGAGGAGCCCAGGTGATGTGAAAGTCATTCACCCTCAGAGCTGGGGACCTTTGATTTATTTGGTCTGCTGCTTTGCTTTAGGGTTTTTTTTCTCATTTGTGATTCTGATTTTATTCTGAATAAAAATGTGATGGAAATATCCCTCCAGGAATATGGCTCTTTGCTTTTTTGTGCTTTTTTAAAGAGTTATTTATTGTTAGTCTTTTAGTTAGAAACAATTCAAACCCAAAGAAATCCCCCCTGGTAAGGTGTATCTGTCCCGCTTCCTGTTCTTCCCCACATACCCTTCCCTACCTAGGTTCAGATTATTTTCTTTGTCAGCCACCTCAAAATCTCAGTGCCTCTAGCAACCTTCTGCCTCCCAAGAAGCCACTCCTCTCTCTGTCTCTGTGGATTTGCCGAGGTGGAACTCTCTTATAAAGGAACCTTAATGCATATTGCTTCTTTGTTTCACCTTTCTCCGATTAGATAATGTTGTCACTTCTCCCAGGTCAAGGCAATTTTTTTCCTTTCTATTGCAAAAGTGTTTTATGGCTGCTCCTTTCTCTGCTTGCCTGTTGGTCAGACAATGGGCACTGGACTGTCTCCATTTCCTTCTGAACAATACTATCCCTGAAACTCATGTACGTGTTTAGGACTGCCATATCATTTTATTACATGTATTTATTTGAGCAAGGGGAGCTGACAGAGCACGTGTGCTGTGTGGTCCTGTAGAAGGCAAACAGCAACTTTCAGAACCCGGTTTCTCTTCTTCCACCTGTGAGTGATGGCACAGGGGAGAAACCGTAGAAATGGCTGCTCCATGGGGAGTATACTTTTGTTGATTTTAAATATGAGAGAACAGACAGAAGCATCTGGAAGAGTCCAGAACTGAAAGAAAACGAGCAAATAGGACTGGCAGGGCCAGGGCTATCTCCCCTGCAGGGCTTGAGGGGTGACAGAGAGAAGTGGGAGAAAATGGCAGGGAGGCTAGCAAGAGAAGCAGAGAAGCAGGGCTGGGGTGGAAGTGTGGGGCCTGCCAGTTCTGTAGCCTGGAACAGCCTGGGAAGGAGCATAATGGAGGAGGGAAGACGGGCCAGTGGGCCAGGATTCCAGTGCAGGATTTGAAATGCACAACAGGTACGTGTGTTAGGTACCATGAAAGACTGAATGTTAACTTTGATAGGTAACCACAGGCATATGCCAAGGGAATTGGCCCTTTTCAGTGGGCAGAAACCAATTTCACAGATTCCTAAGGAATGCTACCTGTGAGCTTTGATCTTTACACTAGAAATCCGCCTAGAGTCCAGCTTGAGCTGAGCCTAGACTTTCACTTTGGGCCAAGTCAGTGGGACTGCCCTTTCTGGGAATACTTGAGGGGGTTTCCCCCTTGACCTAATATCACTGTGCAGCACTGGGTATAAAACTCAAGTCACTAAGACTGGTGAGTGACAAGTTCACTTACCTGCCGAGCCAGCTTGCTGCCCATGTTTCATCTCTCGAGGAACTGTTAAATTGTTTTTCAAAGTGGGTTGTGGACTTTCCATCTTACCAGAAGTGTGCAAAGCTCTAGTTTTTCTGCACTCTCACAACCTGTTACTGTGTGCCTATCTTATAGCAGACACCCCACTGTATGGGAAATGGTGCGATACTGTGGCTCTGACTTGCTCATACCTAATGACTAGTCATGCTAATCAGTCTTTCAAATCATTACCATTCATTTCATGTCTGGTTTGAATAACTGCATATTCAAACCTTTTGCAGATTTTTATTCTCATTGCCATTCATTCACAACTTTTTCCTCTTTTCTGAATATTTGTCCCTTATAAAAATATAATTTGCAAATTTATCCTCCATCTTATGGGTTTTCTTTTCAGAGTTTTCATTATATCTTTTGAACCAGAAAGCTGCTACATTCTGATGGAACCTAATTCATCTTTTCTTTCTTTTATTGGTTCTACTTTTACTGTCATACAGGAGAAATAATGGGTGGGTTCAAGGGTGTAAAAGTTTGTACCTATGATTTCTTCTGAGTATTCTATAATTTTAGCTCTTCTATTGAGAATCTTGTTACATTTTGAGTTGATTTTTATATTTATTTATTATCTATTTTATTTATTTATTTAATTCTCTCTCTCTCTCTCTCTCTCTCTCTGTGTGTGTGTGTGTGTGTGTGTGTGTGTGTGTGTGTGTGTGTGTATGTGTATGTGTGTTTGTCAGCATGCCAGGGCAGTAGTGTGGTTCGAGCACAACTTATAGGAGTAGCTTCTTTCATTCTACAGGATGTTCACAGGGACTGAACTCAGATCATCAGGCTTGGCTGCAAGCATCTTTATCCTCTGAGCCACCTTGGCAGTCTTCATATGATTCTTTTGCCTGCTAATATCCATATGCCTAGGTATCATTTATCAATGTGTACATTTTTTCCTTCAGCTTTCTTCTATTATTGACTGAATAACCAATTCTATCACTTAAATATTTTTGTTGCTAAAAATGCTAGGCAATAGATTTGGAAATTGATGTACAAATCTAGAAAGTTAAACCTAACTGAACCACATAGACAATCATTTCAAAACAATCAAACAAACAAAAATGTTACTTGCATTTAATATAGTGAAGATATGGAGATCATGATGTGTATTTTATTTATGCCACAGGTTTCCTTTATTTTATCCAATAAGCATTCTCGTATATGTCATAAATATTTGTAAGCCTAAGTTTCAACTGTTGCAATAGTTCCCATTATAAATACTGTCTTCTCTTACTTAATTCATCAGTCACCGGAGCTCTGCAGAAATAGTCTTGGTTCATGTTCTTACTCATATACCATTGTCCATGGGAGACAGTTGTTACATATTTATTCTCAAACTTCCTTGATTTCTACTTTCTAATGTGTGGGGAATTCTTATTTTTACCAAAAGAAACACTGATATAACTTGCTTGATGAAAGACAAACATTCGTTTTGAATCTTTCATAAGATTGCACTAGTAGTCCCAGTCTGCCAGAGAGTATGCATAAACATGTAGCATTAATTAGGTGACACTATTACAGACTGGTAACAGTTTTCACAAGGCAGAAACATGGGAAGAGCATTAGGAAGCAAAGCTAAGTTTGGTTATGTTCCCAGTGCCCCACACTTTGCCAGGGAATATCGAGGGAGGATTAGGAACACTGTACCCTTCTTTTGGGAAGAAGAGAACCCTATCATAGTCACATGAACTCAAGTTTACCACACAGTTTGACAGTCAGATGTGCACTCACAGATCTAAGAAGTCCATCTCCCCAGCTCCAGGTATACTTTCTTGCAACACAGAGGTTCCATTAGTCTAAAGCCTGCTGGGCAATGTTCCTCAGTGATTTACAAAGACCATCTCACTGAATAACATAGAGATACTGAGAGAAGGTTAGTGATGTGATTAAGATCCCCAGGCACATTTCTAATCACAAACAATGGATAAAAATGGCTGTGGAAACGGCTCTGTCAGCACAGTGCTCGCTGCACAAGCATGAGTGTGGATCCCTAGCACTCACATAGAAAACAGATGTCCTAGAGGAGGTGAGATAAGAGGAGTTCTGAGGCCTCTGGCCAGCCAGTCTAGCTAGTACGGGAACTCTAGGTTTAGTGTCTCAAAAAACGAACACACCACCCTTAGTTTCTGACATGAATCCTCATGCACATATGTGATCATACACACGAGTAGATTTGAGCCTCTTCAAAATTGTTAAGCTCATTGTCTAATTTTTTTAACATCCCTCACACAGTGCTGGGTGCAAGGAAACAATGGGCAGGCATTAAAATTACTTCAAGTAGTTGACTCAGTGTTTGAAAATGTGCTCTCTTGTTTTCTTTTTTTACAGAGATTTCAGCTCTTTTTGATTCTGGCAGCTCGGTTATATACATGTTTCAAGAACCATACCCGGTGACCAAGAACACAAGTCTGTCATCTTCAGCTATCTACACAGATTCAGCCCCAAACAAGGAAACCATCACACTGAGCTTTGTGACAGCACAGGCCCCCAGCCTCTTGCTCTTCCTCAATTCCTCGTCTCAGGATTTTCTGGCTCTCCTGCTCGGCAAGAATGGTGAGTGTTGGTGGCTTGAAGCCACAAGGCCAGCCTTGCCTGAAGGGACAGCTCATGCTCAGCAGAACCCTGCAGAGCAGAGCAGCTAGGCAGCTTCAGCCAAACACTTCATTCCAGTTTTCCTTTACGAGGCATAATCAGTATCCTGGGACAGTGTCAATTTGCCACCAAAGTCTCAAACTCATCCACTTTAATTTGTCTTGATTGTGTTGTGATGATTCTTTACTATTTGTTCTATGCTGGAATCCAGTAAGTATAAAAAGATCATAAGGAGGTTTGAAATTCAGAAGGGCAGTTTCCATATGTATCCTGCCATCTTTGCTGCCCTGCCCTTCACTGGGGCCTGGTAGAGCATAAATACTGGCTGTGTTCATAGGTGGGCGTTGTCTAGGTCTTCCAGGCAATATGGTGTAGGAGCCAAATCCTGTGGCACAGAACCTCACTTCTGAGAATCTGTTTTTTTATCTTAGAGATACCAACTCTTTGTACATAATGGTTGACTATTGATCTGTGATATTTTCCACTCTGAAATGGCAAGAGCTGGAGTATTTTACTTTGCCAAAAAGTACTACTAATTGATAAATGGAATTTTGTTATTTCTTTCCTTTCTTACAATTATTAAAATTAGTTATAAAACTCATGCCTTATTATAGAACATTGTACCCTGACTTCACATACATAGATGAACTCAAGTGTCTTTTGAAGGCGGCAGCTCTTTGTTATCTCTGTTTCTTTTCTATTGACATCCCCAATAAAATAGAATTTGCAAGGAGACTTTGTTTCTCAGTTTTCAAGGTATCTATCTATAGTACCTACCTGTCATGCTGCTGCTCATAAACATACAATGATGGTGTGAATCAAGCTTTGGAAGGAAGGTTGACCTAGTGGATATGAGAAGGTTAGAGAAAGGACAGAAATTGTATCATGCAAGAAATATTGATGGTAACCATATATGGTAGCAATTGGAGGTCAAGCTTTTTGATCACATAATTTTTTTAATCACACTATGCAAGGACAAAACCTCCTAATAAAGCCATGACCAAGTATACTGTGAAATCAAAATCTTACCACATGAAACAATTGTTTAAACAAATGAACCACTGAAACACACACATATCTGTCTATCACATGATCTCACATAACACTGTCCTATGGTCAGAAATATGGTTCAAATCCTCTTGCAATCTTCTGGTAACACTACAGGATTTTAGACTTTTGGTCAGTTTATCCCAACCACAAAGTTAAGCTCCAGGGTGGACTGTTGAGTGCCACAGCAGAAGTGACACCCGTCAAAGGCAGCATGTATATGACCTTGTCTATACCTCAGGTGCAAGGTACATATTTGTGTTGGTGTGTTACTTTCTGTCTGTTCTTTGTGTTATGTTTCTTTCTCACGGTGTACTATGTATGAATTGAATATAAAGAACTATTCACTTATTCTGAAAGGTATAATGAATATTTGGGGTCATGAAAGATGAAACAGCCAAATGAACAACAATAATAATAGATAGTTCATAAGATGCTACAGATGCCATTTATTTTGAGACCAACATGGAGGAAGGTAAGACAAAGTATGGACAGGCAGGAAAGAAGAGAGATAAAGAGAAAAGAAGAATGAGGAGGAGGAGGAAAAGGATGAGGAAGCAGAGGAGGAGGAGGATAAAGATGAAGAAGAGTGGAGGAGGAAGACAAAGAAGAGGAGGAAGAGGAAATTTGATTATTTTTCAAGCTCTTGGGTGATTTAATCACCAACTTCTCACTAGACTTTTAAAAGTTTAAGCACAAAAACATCCCAATAAGTCAGACCTTCAGCTTTGCTATGGCAATCCTTTCAAGTGTGTGAGGCTATCTTTGGACCCCAGGCATGGACAGTTCAAGCAGGTACATGTAGTGCAGACAGCTAATCCATGGAACATCCAGGAATGTTTCCTGACAATTGGCCCAGTACTTTCCCTTCTAAACTGCATCACTTTCTCCTGGTGTGTTTGGACCATAACAAGATGGCTAAAGAGACAGGATTGTTCCTGAAGTACCTTTAGGGTAGGCTTTCACATACTTATACTAGTCACAGTATATGCCTGAAAATATGACTGCCATGAATACATGAAATAGAGAACAGCAATCACTGCAGCTAATTATTATAATGAGCCCATACTGTGCTTAACTCTCCTAGTAACTCTGGTTACCCATTGATATTAATATTCCTATTATGCCAGGTTTCTGCAGTTTTAGAAACTGAGACACAAGGACAGCAAATTAATAATTCATAATATCACAGTGTTAATCCTGACATTTTAGAGAGAAAAAACAGTTCCATATTTTTGAGCCAAATTTGAAGCAAGTTTTAATTAAGTACTTACCAGAAAAATGGACTCATCAGATCCACCCCAGTTCCCAGCGAGAGTCATACTTTTCAGGGACTTAAAAAGGCAAAACCCATAATGCATTGCATGCTCCATCAGGTCTAATCAGGGGCAAACATACATCCTGATATATTTCCTGCCTATGTACCTCCCACCTGCACGTGATCAAGCACATCCAGAGTAATAGCTTCAAAAAAACTTGTTTAGGGAGGTAAAAGCATGTGGCTTATTATTTCCCAGGAACTACAATAACCAGCATTTCAGGAAGTTCCCTTTCCCTTGGGCAGGTAGGGCTTGGAGATAAATTTTGGCTCTTAATAACAGCAAGCAGGAGTCAGCAAGGGGATCTAAACCTCCCTTTCACAGCCCAGTGGCACAGTCAGGTGTTTGGGTGTGTTGTGTCTTCACGTGGGAGCATCTTGCAGGAACTCTCAGGCTTGCTGGTCCAGCCCCTGCGTGCTGGCATCATGGTTGTACACCACCATACCCGAGTCTACTTTCTTAATCATGAGGACTAAATAAAAAGTGCTAATCTTTTAACCTGTAAAACACATGATTCTTTTAAATACTTAGTATGTTTTTTTTTTTTTTTTCATTAGGGAAGCATTTTTTAATTCCTCCCTGGCATATTCTCATGTCTTCCTTAAAGTCTCTCTTCCTGAGAAATGCCACCTGACTGTATCGGTATTTACATTTTAGAAACCCCCACTAACTTCTCCAAACAGAGCTGCACAGGCCCCAAGTGTTGGTTGTGTAGGTCTCAGGATGTGTGAAAGCTCAGCTGTGCAGCATGGCTTCTTAGGCTAACTAACAGGAGAGGCTCTTGACACAGAGAGCCATTCTGTTAAAGATGTGGATCCCATCCAAAAGACAGTCACTGGGATGTCAGGGTTGTTGTATGATGGAACAGAGAATTGGGCCAGAGACACAGGCATAGTGGTATAAATAGACAGCTTATTAAAAAGGAGAAAGGCAGTCCTGAATAGGGCAGCAGGCTGGTGGGCTGGAACTGGCCTCAAGGTCATGTTCCTTTATAAGGCATTTGCATAACTACCTTCTTATTCCCGGGGCTTATCTAGCACATCCCCTGTTAGGCTATGTGTATCCTTTAGGGGAGAGGGTTTCTGTGCTAAATGGTTATTTTATATGCTAATCTTGATCCCTCTCTCTTACTTTTTCCCTCCCACCACACTTCTAGCCCATATCATTCTTGGCTCCTCCATGCAGTGGGTAGTCAAATAGTCCAGGAGATGGTTTGTTTAGAATCTGTGATATTTTCAGCCATCTCCATACCCTCAAAGACATAACTGAGCAATTATTCACATTGTTTCCTTAATTTTTCTAGTGGTGTTATTATTATGACTAATATGAGAGACTGTGGACAAGCAACCCAATGCTGTCTCCATTCTATATGAAAAGAGAAACAGTCTAAAGCTACCCAAAATGTGCAAAAACCAACCTAAACACCTAAACAGAGTTGGAGTAATCATATTTCTGTAGCAATCTAGCTGGAAAGAAGATGTTGACCAACTTTAATAATAAACTTCAGAGTTTAGTGATTATACCACTGGAGCAAATATCTTCAGTGGTATTAAGTTCCTTACCATTAGTGATCTTCAGATATCAATTAAGGGATTATTTGCTGGGGAAAGAATAATAATTTGAGAAGTAGATGAGAGACCAAATAACAATCAGCAAGAGTTGAATTTCTTCCTAAGTCTTAGATTTTGTGATTCTTTATTCCCTTCTGTATCGTCTTTCATGAATATATGTGTCTGTGAAGGCTTCATTTGCAGATTTTGAAAGCTACTTTAGGAATTAAGAATTCATGTTTTCAGCATGTTCCTAATGTATCCACAACATTAAGCCATGACCTGATTAACAGTGGATCAGGAACTAGGAACATTTTGATGGAATTTGGGTACATTACAGTGAGAATTGTACTTCTGAGCTCAAAGCAGTGGCTCACACCTGGAAGTGGAGGCAGGAGGACTAACATTCAAGGATAGCTTCAGATTTGTAGCATGTTCAAGACCAACCTGGGCTTCATGAGACCCTGTCTCAAAAAGAAAAGAGAATCTGTTCCTTGTTTGGATGTTAGGGGTCCTTATAAGTTGAAGTAAGATAAGGAGAGTGAAAGTTCAATTGGTGAAGTTTACCTTGAAGTCCTCTGCAATCAGAATCTTCTCACAGCTATCCTGGGCACAATCAACAGTCTTGTGTTCCACTCACAGCTGTCCTGGGCAGAATCAACAGTTCTGTGTTAGAAAGCCTCTTACCTTGTTCTGGTTTTAAGATACCTTTAGGAATCTGGTGGTGATAATGATGATAAGGCCAAATTAAAAGGAGTCCCATTTGTTCTCTCAGAAGGCTGCAAACTCTAACTCCAGTACTGTGGGCTGAGAAACCAGGGTGCAGATTTAGAAGGGTAAATCTTATAAACAGTCAACAAAGTTCTCAGCTGGCAAATAGATTTTTCATAGTCAGGCCAGAGGTGAGAAGATGCCTGTGAGTCAAAGGCATGCTTGTGAGACCTGCCCTGGCAGCAGTTTCTTTTGGCAGGACTGCGATTCTTCATTGCCCTCTTTGTTAATATTGATGTCTCCAGTTCTGGACTTACTCAGCCTAGGTTGCTGCTGTCACTTCCAGTGAAAACAGAGCTTGGTGTTTAAATAAAGGAAAGGATAGTCACTTCTGGGATGTAAACTCTCTCTCCCTCTCAAACACACACACACACTGGAAGATGGGGTAGATTTTGAGGTGCGAGAGTTTTTAAGTCACAGAAAACTACTTAGAAACTTGGAAATTGAAGAAAAGGCTTTAAATGGAAGCAGCATGTCCAGAGAGGGGAACGATCTGAGAATATTGTTGATCTCTACATTCCATTTTATTTCTGTATGCCTGTGGGGTGTGTGTGTGTGTGTGTGTGTGTGTGTGTGTGTGTGTGTGTGTGTGTTTGTGGTGTGCATGCAGGCACACACATGGAGGCCACAAGACATGTCATCTTCAGCAAAGCCTTCCATTTCTTTGTGAGATTGTCTCTCATTTGCTATGAGTTCACCAATTAGGATAGTCTGGCTGGCCTGTGAGCTCCAAGATTCTGTCTGGTTCTCCCTACCAGATGCTGAGGTTATGGTACATGTCAACACAAATGGTATCAAATCAGGTCCTTGTGCTTGCAAGGAAAGTGCTCTGTGAAATACAACATCAGCCCAGCCATACAACATTTTACTGAATAACAATTCTCCCTACCCCATAATACCAACATTTTTTTTCTTCAAAGTTGTCATGTGACAAATATTCTTGGAGACCATGCACTGCCTTTAAGAATCTGCTTTTTAGCCAGAAATGTATCAGCTTCTCATAGATATAAGGTTTGTACAGCTTTAGTACAGTTAGACTATTTGCCAGGAAGACTGTAGATACGAGATCCAGGGAGAGAACAAGTTGACCCATTCATTCTGGCAGAGAAAGTCACAGAATGTTGTAGAAAGCCAGTCACTTTTCAATCAGGAGTGATGTCAGTGTTCTCTTGCAAACAAAATTTTAACAAAACCTTTTAATTGTTCTTTCCTCATTTTATCATGTTATTTTCACTGTATATTGGAAAATGTGTGTGTGTGTTCACCTGTGGCAATTATTTGCTTCTGTCTTCGCTCTGAAAAATTGTACTAACAGAGCAATTTAAGGAGAAAGAGTCATAATTTGAGGATAGCATCCATCATGGAAGGGAAAGAATGGTAGCAAGGAGCTGAAGGTAGCAGGAACAGAGGGGGATGAATGCTGGTGCTCAGCTCTCTTCCTCCTTTGCCTCCAGTCCAGGACTCCAGGCCTTGTAATGGTGCTGCCTACATGTAGGGTAGGTTCTCTAATTTCAGTTAACATAATCTGGATAAACCCTCAGAGGCACGGCTTGAGGCTGGTCTGTTTTGTGATTTTAGATACTGTCAAGGTGACAATCAGCATAAATCATCATACTGTCTATATATGTATCCATGATGCAAATATTTAAATTGGTCTTTTGGTTCCCTGATACTTGAAATAAATAAGTGAAGTTAGAAGATGCACAAACAAAGCTATCAATCTATGCTGAAATTCTCTCAGTACAAAATCCAAATGATGCTCACAGGTCACCTTCCTTTCGGGGTTGCTCAGCTGCCTCTGGAATTGAGTGATTTGTGTGTCTTCGCTTTAGTATTTCTCTTCTATCAATTCTGCTGCAGCACATAAATTTATAAGGATCACAGTCTGAATTTCTGATTGCCCATACCTCAAAAGGAATAATCATGACCTCAGATACCTTGTATTTGATATATACTAGCTAAAGGGAAATAGAAAAAAGGAAGGATCATGACATAAAGTGTCTTCAAAGTCCAAAACTTAACAGTTGCTAGACAGGGTCAATTTGACAATAGCATGTCCTTTCTATCCCCACTTCCTCTCAAGGAAGCTCTTCAGAGGTTACTGCTTCCTCTTGCCACCCACTGCTCTGACACCAGTATGCTTGAGTTCTTCTGGGCATAGGGAATTCTGATGCACAAAGCTGGAGAAGCATGACCCAGAATGTTATTTTCTTGGCCTCACTTGGCCCTGATCACTTCAATCTCTGGGATTGCTCTATCTATTGATACTTTCCATGTTAGGCTTGATTGCATCATTGCATACATGTGTGAACTTTAAATAATTTCTTACTTCCCTTCCATAATCCATTTACTAATAGTGTGGCTGTGACCCATTATGACCTTTCAGCAATGACCATGATTGCTCCTTAAGGGCAGGATATGTTCAGTACCTTACTAACCCACAGTGCTTAGTGATGGGTCTGATCCCTGGAATAGAGGCATGTGGGTAGGATACAATATGAACACTATTTCTTGTTTTTCTTCTTTTTATTGTAGTGAATCCTTTAAATTTTTTTGTTTGCTCCTAAGTATCTAAATATTATTTAGATATAATAACATCTAATATGAATAGAAGTTTGCCTCTACTTCCTACCTTAGATTTTGAAGTACTGATTTCTCCTTCTTCTATTATGGTTAGATTTGGAGTAAGAGAGTAATTATATCAAATATGGTCATTGAGGTTGAAGCCCTGATCCTAAAGAAGACACTGGAGGAAATTATCTTTTCTCTTCCCATGGCATCTAAGGACAGAGTTGGGAAGGTCAGCATCAATAAGCAAAGATGAGAGACCTCTCTCTAAGTGGAAAGACTAAACAGCTTCATCTTCAATCTCCAACACTAGAAGCATAAGAAAAAAATCATATAGTAGGCCAAGGGTTTCTCAGTCTGTGGTATTTTATTTTAACCAATTAAATACAGACAAAATAAAATAATGTGTGTGTATATATATATGCATATATATGTATATATATACTCAACAAACAGAAATTTACAAAGCATTTCATCACCTTATTGATAGTAGTAATAATATGAATTATTAGATTAATATTGTGTTATCAGAGCATGAATACAAAGGCCAATATTTAAGACATTTAATATTCAAGGATAATTAAAAGAGGAAATGGAAAGTGCCCAGAACCTAGAGGGCGAGCACTTCATGGGCAGAAAATTGCTAGAGGAAGGTGAAAATAAGGGTATGGGTAGTCTCACATCAGGTGGCTGTCATTGCACAGGGAGAGCAGATTTAGCTATGCACAAGCATGAAAGCAAGAGCATTTAAGAATGACTTTTTTCTATGTCCTTGTGAAACATACCTTCTAAAGAGAGGTAGAGAGACAGCAGAGGGGATAAAAATCAAGGAAGAGAGAATGTATGTGAAGGATTAATAGTCTTGTGTACTGACAGATCATACACTTTAAGCCCCAGTCAGTAGATACAGCTAAACATGGTTTAAAGCCTCTATGTGTTTCAGTCATGGTGAGTGTAGAGCTACTTGCCTGTACAAATCATTATCAAAGAAAACCAAAATATGGAGAATAGAGACTTCTTAATCAGTCCTATAAGTTCTTGGGCAAGGAACACTAATCAAAGGCTTATATAGACATGAAGCTAATGAAATATCAGATATAATAACTCTACAGACACCTATTGAGGTTATTCTTAGTCTATGAAGGCTGGAGGCAGAATGCTGTTGACTAGGTGACATGAAGGGAGAAGTCATTTCCTTAAAGGGTATGAAGACTAGGAGTGCAAAGTCAAGTGCTGGCTGGCAGAGCTGTTGTCTATTGAGGGGTCTTCTGCTGGGTTGACCACCTTTTCTACTTGTGCTCATGTGTTTACATCAAAGGGAGATGAAGGAGCAGGAGAAAAAGTGAAAGAGCAGGGGAGGAAGAGAGAGAGAAAGAGAGAGAGAGAGAGAGAGAGAGAGAGAGAGAGAGAGAGAGAGAGAGAGAGAGAAGACAGAGAAAAGTGGAAATTTCTGAATCATCTTTTCTTTGAAGGATGCTCATCCTGTAAGATCAGGGGATGTCCTTTGTGACATCATTTGTTACTGGGGAAATTGGCATCCCCTCTTTAGTTCTTCATCTCTTCAAGGTAGTCAAGATGTGCTCAAAAAGAAGGTCAAAGATAACCTTATTAGAGTCTAAAACAAAACTGAAGTAGGCAAACTGTAACTCTCTGCAACTGCCCAGAGGACACAGACACAGAAGAAGAGAGAACCATGCTGTTTAAGTTAGGCATGGAGATTGGCTGCATAGCAAAAAGAGAAAAAAAAGTAAGGAATCCAAGAAGGTCAGACAAAGCACAAGTGGGCTCTGGAGAAGCATCTGAAAGAAAGGACAGAAGATAAGAGAAAGGGATGGTTACAGTGCTCAGAAAGAAAGGCGGACCCAGCAGAAACTCATGACGATCATGAAGCTTCACTAAGGGATTCTGGGAAAGAAAAGTACATTATCAGATTAAAGGAATAATTGCTTTTCATCTCTTCAGCTTGGCTTAGTATGAGCCAGCCTTCCTGACGGGTGGTTCCTTGAACAGCTGATTAGCCAGCCCATTTATATCAACTCTTGGGTAGAATGTAATGATATGCCTCGACACAGAGGTTAATTCTATTTTTAGTGTAACAATTAATCTTAATTATCATCTTCAAATGTAGCCACATTGAATGCTAAGCATATATATATACATATATATATGTATATATATATATAATTTATATATTATTTATAACACCTAAAATGTACCAGATACTGATCTATGTACATGTAATAGAAAAATTAACAGAGAATTATTGACTTTCAGAAGATTCATGAGATGAAGAGCCATGTTTGGTTCATCTTAATAGTATCATCAATGAGCAAAGCAGCTTAGATTATAGAGTGTTCTATCATTGAAATATGTATTCTACCTTTAGTAAGATAGTCACACAACTATCAAGTGCAGTAAGTCCTCAGAGAGTCCATGATATGATTTTGTAACCAAACACAGTGGTTTAACCTTTTGAGGCCTAAAGAGCAAGGAAAAAAGAAAAGATAAAAAGAGTGAAGTGTTGATATAAAAACACAACTCTCATGTGAAAAGGGATAAGAGATATTTCATTCTAGAGTCAGCTATGAGTGACCATGGCCACAGAACACAGAATACTCAGAGAACACAAATTTGGGGTACCTCAAACTTTACGTTCTAATGTGGTAACAGTTTGATAGAGTTTTTATCTTACCAGAACAGAAAAAAATCATGAATTAAAGAACTTATCCAATACATTTGGGAAATATTAGGTAGGAAGGTTATAGAAGATACTAGCTAAGGATACTCAGCCTCTTGGTTGGTGAGAGGTCATTACCTCTTAAGTTAATGTATCCCAAAGGGGTTTCACTTGTCAGTAATAAAGATGTTAGCTCAGACACAAAGTTGGGCAAGTGATGGCTAAGGAGGATGTTAAAGATGGGCAATGAAAAGAAGGTACCCTTCTTTAAAAGACCTTTTCTCACAGAAGGAAGGTTTAATATTACTGCAAGTAATTCTCTAGTCAGTGCTCTCCCCAAAGAAAGCAAAGGGTTTGGGTGATAGACATGCATACTCGTGGATGAAACTCTCTTTCTATAGAGTAGCTACAGTTTCCAGGTAACTAACAAATATGAACACTTTCAGGCAGAGAATTTAGTGTTAGAATGAGCAAAACATAGCTGCATCAGATACTCTAAAGAGAGTCAGAATGACTCAGCAATCATGAAGGACCTCTTACAGATTGCTCCAGAGCATCTTAGCTAAAAGAAGGACCATCTGAGGGTTCATGTACACTCATTTAAAGGGGCAACAACTTTCCCAAACCTCCAGCTGCCTAGAGGATAACAATGTCACAAGATAGCAGTGGAGTGACTCTGGGGAGAGAGTATGTCTCATCCCTGATGAGTGAATGAGCAAAGGCTTCTGAGTGAACTTGGGCAGGAGCAGAGGCTGAACTGAGAGTTATGGATTGTCAGTTTTGTCTCTGAAGTTCCATTTGGCCAACTCTAGCACATGTGTAGTTTGGAGCTCCATCTGTTGATCAGCTATTCTGTGGCTATATTTTTGAAAAGCCTCTGGATCTTCTCACTTTGTTCTTAGAACTGAGCAACTGCTTGTTTTTTTCAAGTAAGGTTGCTCTCTTACCACTATAATGTCTGCCTCTAATAATTATCTTCCCTTGTGATGTTCAGTTGTTTGAAAAGGCGGGCAAGGAGTGCTCAAGGTACCCTTTGTTTTCATCTGTAGATTTGGGATAATTGTGTTGGTCAAGGGTCTCGCAGTAGGTTTTGGGGATTAATGAGATCCTGTTTGTAAAGGGTTGCAAGACTCAGATGAAAGATGTGGGATAAATACAAAATAGGGTTATTACAGAAGGCACCAAAGAGCTGGCTGCACACTGAGACACCTGGATTGTTTTTTAAATGCTAGTGTGGAGAGATTGGGAGGTTGCATTTTTAACTTTTGGACTAGACCTCTAATTAGATGTTTAAGGATTAAAGATATATTTACCATCTGTGTGAAGAAAGTCTTTTTCAGGTGAAAGGCATGTTGTTATTCTTCTTGCTGGACTTGACCTGTAAACACTTGTACTTTGGGATGGGAGAGGGATTCTGCAGAAGGCAGGGCTTCTTCCATACAGTTCGTTTTCTTTTGTGCAACAAGGATGCCTTGAATGGTCATTAATTCTTCTACTTCAAAGTTCTTCAAGATGCACTTCCACTTTACTGTGCAGCTTGGCTCCTCAGTGCTTTAGCATGTGCTTGTGTCCTGTCCTCCTCCCTGTATCTATGTGTGCTTATCTCCGGTGACAGACCATTTCCTGCCATGGTTTGTTCGAGGTTTCGTGGAGTTTGTGTGTTTTGTGGTGAACATTGTATTCACTGCCTATACCAACCCCATTCCTGATGACACTGTTCTTGATGATCTAGGTTCAGGCTGAATGTTTAGAGACCTCTTACTCTAGAATGTAATAAAACACAAAGAGATTGCCAAGTATTGAAGGAAACTAGCCCCAACAATGCAGTGGTACAGATTAGAGAGAAATGATCTGTCATATTTGACAGAGGGCTATATAAGTGAGGATACTCAAGCACCATAGCTAGCTCTTTGAGATCTTTCTGGTGGGGTTTAAGGAGAGAAGGGGTAGTTTCTAAGTGTCATAGTTTGGGGGTGCTATTTTGATTGATATGTTAAATTATATAATCATTTTTCTACACTGATTGTCCCTTCCCATATTGCATCTGATATTAATCATATGCTTACTTGGTTATACAGAAGCTTATTGTGGTAAATAGAGGGTTCTCTCTAGAACTTTACTTGACAACACAGTTTTGCCTTATTACACGTAAGCTTAAAAACACTTCAGACCAGATCAGTGACTATGTTTGAATAGAATCTGTCTAAGTTTGAATCTTCCTTGAGGTGACATGAAGCTTAACCCATTGGTGAGAAAGAGGTGTGTGTGTGTGTGTGTGTGTGTGTGTGTGTGTGTGTGTGTGCTCAGCTGGATACAGATGGGTCTGATGCTGCTGACTGACTGCTATGTGAATTCAAGGTACACACAGTACCTGCAGGTAAGTGTCTAAGGCTGCCGTGTGTATTATTATTAGAAGGGTAGTATATGTAGGCAGAGCCAAACCAGGTCTCTGGCTACTGAAATATTCCCTGTGTTTGCTTAACTCAATGCCTCACTTAAGAGACATTTGTTTAAAAGAGGACTCAGGTTGAACTTATGGGCAAGGATATAAGAGGGTGAAACCCCCAGTAAAACATTTTAGAAATGTGTTGTTAGCATAAAATAAGAAAAGACTGCCACATCGTTCCTGTACTTTGTAATTCTACTGTGGCACACAAAGATGTACACAGGAATCTGGAGAGAAGGAAACGTCTCCACGGTGCCAATTTTTGTCACACATGCTGTAGGACACAGCTACAGCCCCTGGATGTGAGAGCAGCCAGCAAAGTTTGATAGTCCTGGTCAAACTGAGAGGTTGGAGTGGAATAAAACATGGGAGAATCTTCTAAGAACAAGTGGTTTTAATGTTAGCAATAAGGCTCAGCAGCATTGTTGTCATTCAGACAAATTGAGTATAAAAATGCAGGGTCCCGTTTAAACATGGATAGATGTACAAATTTATCAAGTCTCCCATTTCATACCACCAAAACTACATAAAGAATTTCAGAAAGAATTGAAAATGCTAGAACCCCAAAAGAAAAAGAGAACAGAAGACAGATAAAGGCAGGACAGAAATGTCAACAAACTGAATTGGAAGACTAAAAACCAGATAGAGGAGGGGGTGGACTCCCTTCTGGGCTCTGCTGGAGTGAGCTCATGGGAATATGTCCCACTGTCACTGCTGGTGTCTGCTGGGAACTGGTGTTTAGAGATTCTTGGCATCTTATTCAAAGAGTTGAAGTCATGCACACAAATAGCAAAGTAGCAAGGAATTTAAGAACAAAGTGAAAGTACAAGCCAGATACTGTGTAAGAGAACAGCGACCTTGAATGGCACTTATTCAAAAGCCCCCGCTCACTGTTTGGGGCTCCTTTTTTGTAGGTTTTCAGAAAGGAGAAGAAGTTGGTTGCCTGGTATAGCCCATGAGTTGTTTACTATTTCTGTTGATAGGCTTGGGTTATGTAATCCTCTGTTCATTGCATATATCCTTCCCATGATGCATCTAATTTTAGTCATATGCATACCTATCATGCTTAGGCATAAAATAGTAAATAAGGGATTTTCCCTAAAATTACCTTGCCTTGATGGGCATGCATCCAAATCCTGCATAGTCTGCATTACTGAAATGGCCTTAGCTCTGGGATATGCTTCAGAATGTGTTTGGCCATACAGGGGCAGTTACTGAAGTCTTTCCGGGAACTCTGTTGCTTCATAAGGGGTGTGCTTTCAGCTCTATACAAGTGGAAGCCAACTTGTTAAGCGCATTGTTGGGAGACAGCTGTGTGTCACTTCATCCAAGCAGGTTCTAGCATTGCCTGCCTCACTACAGCTGCTAATCACGGGACTGCTCTCTGCACCCTAAGCCTGGGCTTGAACATCAAATAGGGGGTGATCAGATGGTGTTTATGAAGGGAGATGTCTACTCTCAGTTAAATTTTCCATTGCTCAGGAAGATAAATAACAGGTTCCTTTTCATCTTCAACTTTGACTTATCTTTGGCATGTAGAAACTGAAACAACAATTAGCCAGAGATGAAGTCTCACTGTAGACACAGCAGCAAACAGACATGCAAGGCACTCTGCACACTAAGTTCTGGGATCCAAGCCTGACTTTATTGAATTTCCTTCTTCAATGCAGGCAACGAGAGTATTCTTCCACAGAATGAACAGTTTTATGAAAAATATACATGATGTCTAAATCTTTAGAAATACCCCCATTGAATATCAGTCTCCCATGTGATCTCCAGCCAATGATCCCTACTCATTAATAAGATCAGCCCACACTTTGAAATTTCCATCTGATTTTCAGTGTCCCAATCATTTGGGTAAATAAGAAACAAAAACTTCTGTGTCCTTAAACCTTTCAAGATGAGAAATAAAATAATCAAATGAACAAGCCAAGGTATTCATAAATGTATGCTTAAAGTGGGTGATAGAAAATCAGCATTTCAGAGGGACTGTGGAGATGACTCACTTGCTCAAGCAGGAGGACCAGAGCTTATCCCAGTACCTAAGTAAAACCCTGGCCCATGGCATCATGGGACTGTAACCACAGTGCTGCAAAGCAGAGAGTTGGATTTCCAGAGATCACCAATAACCTAGTTTTACCATTGGATGAGTACCAGGGTCAGAGAGAGACCTTGTCTAAAACAATAAGGTGGATGGAAATGGAATTAGATATCCACTTCAGTCTTTCCTGTAATGAAATATGTATGTATACATGCCTAGAAACATGTACAACACTTACATTAACATGTGTGTATAACACACATAACATCTTCATAGAGATAGGAGAATGTATAAATCCTTGAGATAAAACCATGTTTCTTTAAAATGATTATCAGAGATAATGAGAAAGAAGTCTTGGCTGTTTAATAGAAGAGATTTTTAAGTCTATGAATTTGGAAGATAAAACCTGAAAAATCACCCAGGAAACTGAGTAGGAATGAAGGGGTGGGGGTTGTGGGGAATTGGCAATACAGGAATAAGAAAGGAATTATAAGTTTAAAACAGGGTGTCTAATATCTTAAGGTATTTTCAAGAAGAAAGATCAGATGTATTTTCAAGAAGAAAGATCAGGTATTGGCAAACATTATTGAAAGTTACATCATGAAAAAAAAAGGAAGAAATAAAGTTTGTTTTCTCATGCAGTTTGGTGCACACCCAGAGTCTAAATCTAAAGACCCATGATTAGAAGTCTAACCAGGACAGAAGTTCTCAAAAAAAAAAATCTGATGCTTTGGAGATGGTAGAAAAACTAACCCCACAATTCTACGTCAAAGTCATTTCCAAGCTGTGATCATAGGTTTTGTTAACTTATCAGTCATGTATGACACGGCTGTATGAGCCTTCTTCAGGACATTTCCTGAGAGGCTACCTTACTTCTGTAATATTGACCCAAAGTTAGCAGCTTAAAACACCAAACAATTATCAGGGCACACCATTCCGGAATTGCCTGCGATTGGCTTAGTTGGAAAATAGTAGCTGTAGTCTCCAAAGAGGGCAGACACTTTGTCCTGAACCTTTGGAATCCAAAAGGCCCCATAGTCTGCTGCTAAACTTCCTCCTGTGACTGCTCACAACAGCTTTCAGCTCCCTGCTTTTTAATAATGTTCATCAGCTCTGTCCCATAGGAAGAAGCAGCACAAAGGACACTTGGGAGAAATGGAGGACAGTGAGTATAGGAGGTAATGACATGAGGCCTGAACACCTGGGTGTGGGAATTATCAGAGTGCTATAGAAGCAGCCTGCTGCCATGTACTTCACTAACAAGGCAGAGTTGGGGGAATGGCTCAGTGGGCAAAGTACTTGTCACCAAAACACACATTGAAACAAGCTGGCCAAATCCTAGCACTAGGGTAATGGAGACAGACAGATCCTCATGGCTCTCACTGACTAGATAGGCTATTTGACAAATTCCCAGCCAATGGGAATATGTATGCTATAGCTGGAGTTTTTACCTGGCCCACAGTGAGGAAAAATCTCTCTCACTCATCAGTCCTGCAGCCGCTCAGATCCAACCAAGTAAACACACAGAAACTTATATTGCTTACAAACTGTATGGCCGTGGCAGGCTTCTTGCTAACTAGTCTTATATCTTAAATTAACCCATTTCTATTAATCTATAAGTTGTCACATGGCTCATGACTTACCAGTATCTTAACATCTTCTCATGGTGGTGGCTGGCAGTGTCTCTCTGCCTCGGCCTTCCTGTTCCCAGAATTCTCTTTTCTGCTTGTCCCACCTATACTTCCTGCCTGGCTACTGGCCAATCAGTGTTTTATTTATCAATCAATCAATCATCCACAGCACTTCCCCTTTTTCTTTTTTCAAAAAGGAAGGTTTTAATTTTTACATAGTAAAATTACAGATAACAAAACAATTATCAAGCAAGAATTACAGTTACAATATCTAGTCTATTTATAATAACTAGTTTGTTTGTATTTGGCAAAATTAAAGAAGTTATCCTAATTATCTTATATTTGTGAGTCTAAGGTTTTATATCTAACTTATTTTTATTGTACCTGAGGAAAATTATAACTAGTCTTTAACTACATCAAGGACCCCAGAAGGATATGTTATTACCTGAGAAATGGGAGAAGGATGCAAGCAACTTTTGGGAGTCTTGCAGGGTAGACAGAGACAGCTGGCAGCCTGGACAGTCATCTAATGTTCCTTTGTAAAGTTGGGGCATCTGTCTTTAGCCCATGGGTCTAGAGTCTTTCAGTCACTTCTCTCTGTGTCCTGCAGAATGTCTGGCAGTTTCCTCTGTGAAGCAGGAACCTGAAGGACCATTTTGCCAAGCAAAGTTCAGTGGTCACCTTTCTATGGATCCAGCATGTCCAGTCAATCAAGAAGTTCAGACAAGAATAGTTTCTTGCCCAAATGGCTATTTTTGTCAAGGTGAAGATAAACTCCATATGGAGTATTTTCGATGTCCATCTTCTTCTCTGAAGTAAATCGGTGCTGCCAGGAGCAGGCATGTCTCACTATTCAGAAAGTCTAAATTTTTAAAAATATTTTAAATGCCAATTTTTTTAGGTCTTTGAAGTATTTGAAGATTACCTATCTATCTGAAATACATCTATGTATACCTAGAAGACAAAACTAACATGACTATAAGTTTGATTATCATAGAAGACTAATTATAAATCTGTATTTCTTAATTATCCATTCCAATCTAAATGAGTTACATTAACATAATACCTCAAACGAGAATATATATATATATATATATATATATATATATTATAAAAAATTAAGTTTCAACTTGTATCCATAGACTAAAATCCATAGCAATGTAAAACATTTTAAACAAGTTGCTCTTTAAAGGTAGATTTAATAATCTACCCTTTCATCCAACCATATCTATGTCATATCCCCTTTTTTCTTTAGAAAGAGATTGCATTTATATTTAACATGTTTTAAATAAAAATAATGGTTTTTCTCTGTCCCACATCAGAGGGCTCTTTTGATATGGGACACAAGAATCTTTTAACCTTTTTTTTTTTTTTTCTAATGTACTTGGATTTAGAGAAGGAGTGAGCCAATTTCATCTCCAAAGCCAGCTTGGAATATTTGAAAATTTGGGTGTAGCTTTTCTTACTACTTCCTGCTGGAGGGCAGTGCTGTATCTTATGGGGACACAAAGAAAATTTTAGGCTTATGGGGTAGTCTGTGAGGCTGTATTGTCTGAGCTAGTTGCTTTGAAATCGTTCCAGGTGTTGGATCATCTGGGCCATGGTGTCATTGGAGATGTTTTAGGGGGTCTTGGCTCGTCAAACCTGATGTATCTTAATCTGGAATAAATCCATAGCCTCTGGCTTTCTGTAGAAACAAAAGTAGAGCCTCCTTTCTAAAGCAACATATTACATCCATATTTTGAAGTCAAGATACCTTTAAAATGGACATACTGGCTTAACTCAAAAGCTTTTACAATCAATTTTTTTAAAAGTTAAAAATCCCAAAGAAAACACAATCCAGATTCTATGTGTAATATCCATATTTATGTGGCTTATTTTTTATACCTTTACTGTCTCTTTAAAGACTTATTTTCAAAAACTATCTATTTCTTTATATAACTGTATATATTTCTCTCTCTTCCAAGCCTACGTACATTTTTACACACATTGTAAAGCATTTAAAGTCTTGTTCCATCTGAATCTGTCTTATTGTGAATCTATTGCTTTAAACTGCAGCAATTGTAAGACTGAAATGGCTGCTGTGGCTGCTGGCTCTGCCCACCTTAGCTTCCCAAAATGGAGGTAGTACATTTTCCCCCAGCTCTGGGAGACATAAACTCTCAGAAACAGTGGGTCTATGTTTTAATCATAGCAGTATATAGCCCAGAAACCAATTTTTTTTTTTTTTTTTTTTTTTTTTTTTTTTTTTTTTTTTGGTTTTTCGAGACAGGGTTTCTCTGTGTAGCTTTGCGCCTTTCCTGGAACTCACTTGGTAGCCCAGGCTGGCCTCGAACTCACAGAGATCCACCTGGCTCTGCCTCCCGAGTGCTGGGACTAAAGGCGTGCGCCACCACCGCCCGGCTCCAATTTTTTTTTTAACTAGCAAAAACTATATCCAACACACAGCAAAGTGCTTAGCTTGGAGACACCTCTGTGTAACATAGTATAGGTCAATCCTGAATGCATACATGCCATGAGCCCACCATAGCTCACACCCGCAGTCTGTTGCTAACTTGAGAGAGACAACTAGGAAGCTGTTTTTAGCTCTATTTTAGAATCTTTTTTTTTTTTCAGGTTTTAGTTGGGAACGCTTGTCAACCTGGTGGGCACCATTTGTAGCTGGAGTTTTTTTGGTCCTGCCGGGCCCACAGTCAGGACAAATCTCTCTCACCTGCCAGTCCTGCAGCTGCTCAGATCCAACCAAGTAAACACACAGAGACTTATATTACTTATAAACTGTATGGCCGTGGCAGGCTTCTTGCTAACTAGTCTTATATCTTAAATTAACCCATTTCTATTAATCTATAAGTTGTTACATGACTCATGGCTTACCAGTATCTTAACATCTTCTCATGGCAGTGGCTGGCAGGGTCTCTCTGCCTCAGCCTTCCTGTTCCCAGAATTCTCTTTTCTGCTAGTCCCACCTATACTTCCTGCCTGGCTACTGGCCAATCAGTGTTTTATTTATCAATCAATCAATCATCCACAGCAGTATGCTCCTCTCTTTCTCTTCCTCCTTCTCCCTTCCTCCCCACCCTGTGTATGTGTGTGTGTGTGTGTGTGTGTGTGTGTGTGTGTGTGTAGAGTGGTGTGGTGTGGTGTGGTGTGGTGTGGTGTGGTGTGGTGTGGTGTGTGTGTGGTGGGGTGGGGTGTGGGGTGGGTGGGTGTGGGGGTGGGTGTTTGTAAGCCAGGAGACAATCTCAGGTGCTTTTCCTCAGGAGCTGTCCACCTTGATTTTGGCTGAACTCTTATTTTGTTGTTCCTGAATTTGTTGGCTTGGCTAACTGGTTGACCTGTCAGCCTGAGAGATTTGCCTGTATCTGCCATCTCAGTGCTGGGATTAGCAGGATGTATCACAACAGCCAGTGCTTTTATACAGGTTCTGAGGGTTGAAATTATTCCTCAAGCTAGTTGAAAATACTTCACTCACTGAGCCATATTCCCAGCTCTCAACCAACTCCTACTTCAGTCATTTTTGCTTTGTTCTGGGTATCCCAATCTTGGAATCAAATTATCACCACAGTGTTTAGTGAGTTTTCCAATCTATAAATGTATACATTATAAATTCGATTTCTATTCTGACCACAGCAGTCTTTTGAAAATTCAATGTGCTGAGGCCACTCCTTTCTAATAGCTCTCCCTTGACCCTGGTTCATATCAAAGTCTCTGCTTTCCCGGATTCTGGCTTTCCAATGACATCTGTGTCCTTAGTATTCATATATACAGTTGGACCTTGTACCTGCATTCAATCATTCTACATTTGTGATATTGAAGCCATCCTATTTTGTTTTCTGTGGATCTTTGCACATGTCACTGCTTTTGTTTGATTTTTCCTTTCCCTCCCTGCCTCTCTTCCTTCCAATAACATGCTTATGAAAATTCATTTGAATGAGAACTATCTTTCCTCCTCACACAAAGGCTGTTTTGGGTGCCCTCCTGAAGCACTTGGTTAATAGTCCATTATACAAGTGGTCAGAAGCAGCTGGCTTCATCCACTGTGCAGTTATTTATTCCAGAACTCACAACCACTGACTTAGCACCCCAGAGACCCCGGAGTTCACATGGGAGAAACAGGCCACTGTTAAAGCACCTTTCTTTATGACATTTTAGTAGCCTCAATGAACATCAGAATATGAATATTTTCAAGCAGCAGCCCCTTCTTAAAGCATGTTCTAGTATTACATCTGTGTCAGTACTCACTATCATCTCATAGTGCACTAAAGCACACCTAAGACTCAAGAAAAGCAATTCAGCTAGTCAACAACCTTATTTCATGCTGTGGAGCAAAATAAATTAGAGAAAAAAAACTTCTAAAGTTTACAGACAATAATGAAAATGGATTGCAGTCATCCTATCCCCAATAATTTTGATGAATGTTTATCCTCTCAATGTACATGACAGATTCATGGGGGAAATATTATAAAAGATGCAGGGCTGGGGAGATGGATCAGTTGCAGGAATATTGTAAAGGATTCAGGGCTGGGGAGATGGATCAGTTGGTAATGTACTTGCAGTGCGAACATGAGATCCTGAGTTCTGATTCCCAGAACCCACTAAAAACCACTTACACTATCATGAGCATGAGTCCTTAATCCCAGTGCTACTGTGGGGAGATAAGAGTTGAGCACAGAAGACTTGCCAGAAGTTTATAGACCTACTGTCCTACTAAATGCATCATAGAACAAGAGATCTGCCTCATACAATATGGAAGGTGAGGACCAATACCTGAGGATACCCTCTGACCTCTGTATGTGTATTGCGGTATGTATGCATCTGTACACACACAGACAACCACATACACATAAACAAAGACACACAAATATTTAAAGAGTGAGACAATTTTAAGTGCATGAAATATATTACTTTATAGGAAAAAGAGAAAGGAAAGAATGTGACTCCTTATGGTAATACATTGGATTTTTGTGTGTGTTTGCATTGCCCTTTTCTGGAGGGACCTCTAAAACAACGGAGAAGATCAAATTGGATGTTCAAATAGATCATTCAAATGAAAGGAAAGCACTAAAACTCGAAGAAACAACACACATAATTCCCCTCTGAAGGTCCTGTTTCCCCATTCTCCTAGCAATAACTAAGTAAGCCTGGATGTCCTGAAACAAAGGCCACTGACATTTGTCAGGCTTTTCAATAAATTGTCAATGAACGTCTAAATCCTTGCAAGGTGAGAGATAAATTAGCACACCGCCAAAGGTACTCGAAAAACGCAGTGCTCGTTCTATAGTTGAACTATTTTTTGATAAAGTAATAATCCTCCCATAATCTCTCCCCAGCTTTAAATAACAGCCCATCTCTGTGCTCAAAGTTTAATTTTGTTGGCTGCCCTTGTCTTACAAATATATTTAGTGGAGTCTGGAATATCATTTCACGCTGAAAGCTGAAGCTTTTGTCCTGGCAGAGTGGAACAAAGGCAATAAATCAAGGACAGAGTAGAAAGGAATAGAAAGAGGGTATCGGAAACTTATTTCCCCAGAGTGGGCCAACTTTTGCCTCATGCCTGCAGGTGTACTGCATCAGCCATGTTTTCCTGCTAAGTGCCTATGTTGTAAGGATATTGACTTACAGCCACACTCTACCCTGGCTGGCAGTGTTTCAAGTGCTTTAGATGCATATCTGGGAACTCTATGCTGAAAAATAACATCTCTAAATATCTGAAGGCGCACTCTGCTTTCCTTTCTCTTCCTGTTCCCTCCTCTATGAGTAGAGTCCTGAGCTGCCCAACCTCATTTTCTTCTACTGCTTTTCGATTTCTCTGTATAGATAATGAACAAAGGATTTCCAAGGGTATAGGGTCACTAGACCAGGATTGTGATCAGCATAGTCTATGTTTGGCAAGTTGCTTACTCTGATGAATGCATTATGTAGAAAAGATGTTAGCCTGTCTGTCAGGTATCTTTTTGGTTTTCACACAGTTGTTATCTTTATGGTGTTGCATTAACTTTTCCTGGGAAGATACAAAGACATTGTAACTCCAGGTGGACACCAACAAACTAAAGTACAATCACACCAAAATTCAACTTGATGGACAAATTACTTCATAAGTAATTTGTAATCCCTCATAAGCATGAGTAATCCCTGAACAGCTACATCACCACAAAGTACCCATCCCCCACCAAATAGTTACATCACCACAAAGTCACAATCCACCAGAGATAGGGACTTTAAAGAAACAACATCATGGAGTCTTGCTTTTAGTTCATCTTCCTATTCCCATATACTCCAGCACCTAACAAAATCATTCACAGCTGACAGAAGGCAGAGGAACAATAGCTGGACTCTTAAGTAAGGATCTCCTAACTCTCTAGTCCTATGTCTGCTAGGAAGTGTCAGTAGACACATTATCATCGTCATAAACCTAGTTGCCACCAGTTTATCCTGCACTAGTAGCTATGGATACTGGGGTGATTCTAAGATGGTCTTTTAGATTGGCTTAATGATTGGGAAGATTCATCCTGAATGTGGCTAAATGTGAGTAGTATCACTCTATGTGCTTTCTATACACAGAAGAAAGTGAACTGAGCCCAAGCATCTCTCTCTCTCTCCCTGCTTTTGACTAAGGATACAAAGCCTCTGGTGCTTCATTCTCCGGGTGTCATGAATCCATGAGTATGATAGACTTACTCTATACCTGTGAGCCAAAATAAATGTTTGCTTTCTTTAGTTGTTTTGATAAGATATTGTATCTCTGTAATGAATAAACTAATGCAGCATCTAAGCAGAATTTATCCGGTTTTGTGGTTGCATGAGTTAAAGTCCAAGCAGCATCTGCTCTGTGGACTCAAGGAATTTTGTGCTGAGAATGTTGTCTCCAGACTCCCTTAGGCTGCTGTCAGAAATCAGTTTCTTGGTCTTATAGCAAGTTTCTGAGGTAGGCAGAAAGATTGTAAGAGCCAGAGTTGGTGGTTGACTCCAGGGAAGCAGTGTTTTCGAGACACAACAAGACTGATGCACATAGGGACACCTGCTTACATCATAGAAAACAGAGAAGTCCATCTGGATCCCAGCTAGACTATCAACCCTACTGACCAGGGTTCATGGTGCTAGAATACTCTGGATATTCCTGAAGAATAATGGTATTATTAATTCCATTCTCACCGGGCAGTGGTGGTGCACCCCTTTAATCCCAGCACTCAGGAGGCAGAGGCAGGTGGATCTTTGTGAGTTCAAGGCTAGCCTGATCTACAGAGCACAATCCAGGAAAGGCACAAAGCTACACAGAGAAACCCTGTCTCAAAAAAACAAAAAACAAAAACAAAAACAAAAAAAAATTCCATTCTCAATAGACTGTGGCCGCATGCATAATGGCTGCATATGTTCAAAACAGACGAAATCCCATCACTAAGAAGTGGAAGTGGGCATAATGTCCCAGTCTTAACCAAGAAGCTATTTGCAATTGATGCAACCTGTAAAAGGGAATGTAAATTTTCTTTAGTGGATTGTCACTGGATATATCAACCACATTCCAGGGCAGATTCCATGCTCAGGATAGTTCACCAGCTCTCTCGTTCTCTCTCTCTCTCTCTCTCTCTCTCTCTCTCTCTCTCTCTCTCTCTCTCTGTATGTGTTGTTTTATAATTTATTTTGTTTTGTTTTTTCTTTTTAGTTTTCTTCTTTTATTAGTTTATTTGATTTCATTTTTTATTTTTGTTCATTCCTTTTTTTTTTGAGCGAGAGAAAGAGAGAGGACATGAAGTTGGATGAATAGGGAAGTTGAGAGGATCTGGGAAAAGCCAAGGAAGTGGAAAGAATACAATAAAACCATATTATATGAAAAATTTTAAGTAGAAATATTTTTTAAAGAAACAGGCTAGAAGTCTCACTTCCCTCAGAGATTTTTACAAGGTGTGGACATGAAGGCTACCTTCAACTTTCTTCCACTTTTCTTCTTTGTTATTAAAGCTACATGCTCTTATGTAGTCCATTTAAGCAACTAACATATCTGTTTTATATTTGCAAAAAGTAAAATCAACCAATCTCACAATGTTAAAAAAAATCACCCATAAAAGAGACACATTTTCCAAGATCCAATTTACTATAAATTTTAAAATCTTGTTAAGTCAGTCTATACTATTTTTAGGCAAAAGAGTAGTTAACCTAGAATGTTAGCAGTGATAAGGGAATGGGCAAGAATGTGGGGGTTCTGCATTGTTCTGTCTCCTGATCTGGATTCATCCATCTGTGAAAGTGTGTGGGCTATCTTACTAATATAACTATACATTACGCCTCAGTGAAAATCTAAACAGCACAGAAGAAATCAAAAGAAATTTTTGTACCACCTAGGTCTGGCATTGACCCTCTTCAAAGCCAGAGTATCAGAGTGTACCTACAGGTATAAAATCTGGAAAGGCTATAAAGACCATTAGATGTGAGTTTCTTGCCTCAGGTTGGTCTAGCACAGATTTTACTGGGACAAGCATCTTTCATTCTATGTTGGGTTACAGGTGGGAGAGAAGTTCAAGAGAATACTGAAATAGATTACTAGGGTAGCAAGGATTTTATTAGAAGAGTTATTAATACCATGGTCAGACAGACAAGAAGTCAGCAACATGGCAGAGGCTCTGGCAGAGGCTCTGAAAGGAGTTAGAAGCCAATTGGGTTGTAGTCTGTTCATATGTCTTTCTGAGGATGGAAGGAAGTTCACAGTGCAAGCCTGCTGCATCTAGCTCTCTGATTTGTGGGTCTGAGGCAGAGAGAAGTTGGGGAATAAAATGCATGACTTTGAATGTAAACTCACTTGTGAGCTAAACTCACCTCCCAGTTGTGTTATCCTGGCATCGGCATTGTCTGTTAGAGAGGGACACACAGACCATGTCTCCCTAGGCTGTCTGTTGATATCTATGAAAGGGGGAAATCTGCTGCTGTACTCTGATATTAAATCCTTACAGTTTACATATTCTACTTCGCACAAAGTACATAAGTTGGATCTTCATGACCATTGGGGGTTCCAATTTCCTACTAAAATTTTTTTCTCAACCAGTAAAATGACAGTGAGAATCTCTTTGACATCACGTTCTGAGGTTGGTTTGGAATTTTTACCAACCATCAGCAAAGTTTATTTTCTTTGTCTATACATTTTTTTTTTGAGAATTTCATACTTGTATAACACATCAGTGCTTGATTCCCCTCCAGCTCCTTTCAGGCCCCTGTCTTCCATGCCTTCCTTCTGACTTTATGTCTTTTTTTAATCATGGCTCACTGAGTCCAGTTAGTGCTACCGATATGTGCATGGCTGTGGGGCCATGCACTGGATCATGGACAACCTTACACTGACTACTTCCCTGAAAAAAAGAAAAGGCTTTGCCTACCCCAAGAATCTTCAATTGCCAAAGCACTTCTGTACCTGACTTTTTGCTCAATCATGTGCAAGTCTTATGTAAGCAGCCACAACTGCTGTGAGTTGATGAGAACATGTGGATCTTATCATCTTTCCTCCCCCTTTTATAGTGGCAAGATTTTTATGGGGTAAACAACTGATTTTTTATTCTATTAAGCTACACACAACAAAGTGAAACTTATTTCTGATACTGTTACCATAGGCCCTGGAGGAGAACCCACTAGTATTATCTTGGTAAATAGAGATTGTATCTATCATCCTTCTGAATTCATCATCTCAATAGCCAGAAATTGGTGCATCACATAAGAAAAGCATTGATTTTTTAGTGGATAGTAACTAATATGATACTCATTGTTGCTCAGAGTTCAGAAAAATGAGTAAATTCAGTGCTCACCTCTAAATGAGACTATAGATGGGTTTTCTGTCTGCCAGCTCCAAAATAACATGGAGATTTATTATTAATTATAAAAGCTCAGCAGATAGCTTAGGCTTCTTACTAACTAGCTCTTACAACTTAAATTAACCCATTTTTATCAATCTAGTTTGTTGTCTCCTGGCTTTATTACCTTTACTTTGTAATGCCCATGCTACTTCCTGTGCACCTGACTGGCAACCTTCTGCTTCTCTGCTCTTCTTTCCAGAGTCCTCCCTGATAGGAATGTCATTCTGTATGCTGTGAATGTGTGTTGCTCTGATTTGGTTGATAAATAAAATGCTGATTGGCCAGCAGCCAGGCAGAAAGTATAGTATAGGTGGGATAAGAGAGAGGAGAATTCTGGGAACAGGAAGGCTGAGTCAGGAGTCACCAGCCAGACAAAGAGGAAGCAAGATCTAAAGGCAGAACTGAGAAAAGGTACCAAGCCACATTGCTAAACAAATAATTGTGGGTTAATTTAAGTATAAGAACTAGTCAATAGTTAGCCTGAGCTAATGGATGAGCAGTATTAATTAATGTAAGCCTCTGCATGTTTACATGGGTCCAAGTAGCCACAGGGCCACAGGAACCGGGCAAGACCAGGAAAACTTCAGCTACACCTCTCTGCCCTGAAAATCCTGCCTAGCTATTGGCCATTATTATATTTTTTGTTAAACTAACCAGAGTGACAAAATCTTCACAGAATACAAAAAAAGATTATTCCACAATATAAGACATTTTTATTTTACCCTTCACATAGCTCAAGGAACAGTATGTGAAAATTTTAAAGATTTATTTTAGTTTTAATTATGTGTATGCATATGTGTTTTTGTATGGGTAGGTGCATGGGACTACAGGTGTCCAGAGAGACCAGAGGCATCAGATCCCCTGGGACTGTAGTTGCAGGTAGTTGTAAGATGCGAACCAAATTTGGTTTTCTGAAAAAAATAGCTTGTGCTCTTAACCACTGAGCAATCTCTTCAACCATGCATAGTTTTCTTTAAAAACAAAACAAAACATAACAACAACAACAAAACCAGTAAGCCATGACTGCTGTTGATGGATGATGGATGAAAGCAATATTCAATCCTCTTGGGGAACATAATATCTTCAGGTTAAGAGCTGGACAATGGGTCCTAGTAAGCTAAGCTGTCTTTAAATCATCCTCTCACTTCAAAATTAAATCTAACAAAAGAGATTAGATATTTCAAAATATAAGAAGATGAGAGCAAAGTAAGACAGTGTGATAACACATTACAATTTCATCATCCTAGACAGTGCCTAGCACCTGTCACAAATCAGCTTTTGAGACCAGCTGCTGCATTGACTTCCTTTCAGTGGGTACTTTCCCCATGCCTGATCCTTGGCTCTGTGCTCTTTAGCCCAAATATTCATGACTGCCCATAAGGTCTGTCTGAGGAAATACATCCTGGATTTAGGTTTCCAAACCTCTTCTATGGAGATAGATGTCCAGAACTTGAAAATCTCCAACGGTTTGAAAATAAAATGTCACCAGAAGCTCCTGTGTTTGAACATTTTATGCCCAGCTGGTAGTAGCTTTGGGATACTGTAGAGCGTTTAGAAGGCAGAAGATAGTGAAGACATGGGTAGTTGTGGAGCAGGCTTCAAAGACGGATTCAGCCTCATTCTAGTCCCAGGTGCCCTTCTTCCTGGCCTATATAGATAAGGGTGACTGCAACACCAGCCTGCTGCCATAATGCTTTCACCCTCTTTGGCTTACCCACAATGGATTGTACCCTCTCAACTGTGAGCCAAAACAGTTCCCACCCTTTAGATTCTTCTCACCCAGTCACAAGAACAAGAAAGGAACCAGTGTAGCCTCTGTATCATAATTGCTTCATCCATGACTTCACAACTCTGGAGCTGGCTCAGAGGATAGTGAACTTGGTGCATAAACACATTTGGAACATCACATAAATGCCTGGAAGGCATGTTGACCTTCCTGTAATATCAGCACTTGGGACACTAAGACAGGATGCCCAGAGCAAGCTGTTTAGTCAGAACAGCTTCAGCAAGAGGCCTTGACTCCTTGATAAAGTGGGGAGTTATTAGAGGAAGAGGTAGATGTCAACCTCTTGCCTCCATATGCACATTCATCCATTCATTCTCAAATGTCACATGTGGGCATGAATGCATACAACATGTGTATACCACACATATATACATACACAAAAAAGGATTGTCCTCATTAGAACCTAAGAACCTTACCCTGTTTGATTCTTTCCCTCATTTTTTTAGTGCATTAAATAATCATCGTCAGACTATTGTATGTGCATTTGTTTCTTATAATATACAAGAAATCCAGTGATGAATCACACTGTATGCATTGGAAGTCATGATATAAGTAGGAGCCTCTTTCCAACTCAGAGCATGGCCATTTTGGAAAAGCATTTTTGTGCCCAGAAGTTATTTTTTTCTCCTTAAATAAAGGGAGAAAATGAAAGAAAGGAAAAAAAGATTTTCAGAAAATGAGAGAAATAGATCAACATTGCAATGATGTTTAGGCAAACTCAGTCATTTTGCCCCACATCGTGATGTTTATGGAACAAACACAGATGTTCTGTTTACTGTCTGCAGAGCAGTGGCTGAGAGACTTGAATTGAGTTGAGGAGCTTTTGTGGGCTCTGCTTGTGCATGTTTTGGCAACACAGAGAGAAAATTTAAGTAAAGAAATTAGATTTCACACAGAAATATTTCAAATGAAAAACCAGCAAGATGATATCTAAAAATAAGATTTGCTTCATTTGAACCCATGTGTCCATCCAGAATGAAACAGGAATAAAGAATTGATGGAAGTGCAGTTCCTGCCTCGACAAAGCTCCTGTGGAGATATCTTGATGGCTCCGTGAATAAAGTGCCTCCCAGGGAATCATGGAGACTGTGGCTCAGGTCACTAGAGCCCAGGTATCTGCTGGATGTGCATGGTGGCCTGTCTGTGAAGGCAGATATAGAGCACCCAGCAGTGAACTGGGCAGTGAGGCTAACCCTTTCTGGGTGTTTTTGGTTCAGATGACATATCCTACTTCAATATACAAGATGGAGAGCAGTCAAGGAAGACTCCTTACCTCAGTCAGGGGCCTCCATAACACACATGAACATATATGTGCTGCACTTGTGCACACACACACACACACACACACACACACACACACACACACACACGCACACTAAAACCTCCTATTCTAGATCAATCAAAATAACACCTAGAAGTAATGGAGAGATGACTCAGTAGTTAAGAGCACTAGCTGTCCTTACAGAGGACATGAATTCAATCTCTGGCTCTACTCCAGTCCCAGGAGATCCAACACCCTTGTTTGCCCTCCCCTAACACCAGCACACATATGGTACACATACACACTCAGACATACCCATCTGCACATAAAATAATAATAAAAAATACACCTAGAAAGAAAGCATACTTTTGACACAAATGGTTTGTTTCAGGAAACCAGAAATTTATTAGGAGAGATTCTGAGAGTTCAGCAGTGGTGATTAAATGTTCAAGAAAACAGCAAACCTAACCTTGGAGTCCCCCTAGTACACAGATTATATGTATGGAATGATTGATAAGCACAAAACACACAGGACTGGAGCAGGTTGAGGACTAGCCTTTCCTTTGAGGTTTATTCTAGGAAAGCCACCACAGACAGCAGAACTACTATTAGAGGAACTAATAAGCTGTCTTGTCCCATTGATATTCTTTTTTTTTTAAGTATTCTATTTTTTTATTAAGAGATTTTCTATTCATTTTACATACCAACCACAGAATCCCCTGTCCTCCCTCCTCCCAGCCTTTCCCCCCAACTCAACCCTATTCCCATCTCCTTCAAGGTAAGGTCTCCCATGGGGAGTCGGCAGAGCCTGGTACATTCAGTTGAGGCAGGTCCAAGCCTCCCTTCCTGCACCAAGGCTATGCAAAGTGTCTCACCATAGTCATTAGATTCCAAAAAGCCAGCTCATATACTAGGGACAGGTCACAATCCCATTGGCTGGGGGCCCCCTAAACAGTTCAAGCTAAACAACTGTCTCACTCTTTTTTCCTTTTATTTTATTTTACAATACCATTCAGTTCTACATATCAGCCACGGAGTCCCTTGTTCTCCCCTCTCCTGACTCCTCCCCTCCCCCCCAGCATACTCCCCATTCCCACCTCCTCCAGGGCAAAGCTTCCCCCAAGGACTGAAATCAACCTGGTAGACTCAGTCCAGGCAGGTCCAGTCCCCTCCTCCCAGACTGAGCCAAGCATCCCTGCATAAGCCCCAGGTTTCAAACAGCCAACTCATGCAATGAGCACAGGACCCGGTACCACTGCCTAGATGCCTCCCAATCAGATCAAGCCAATCAACTGTCTCACCTATTCAGAGGGCCTGATCCAGTTGGGGGCCCCTCAGCCTTTGGTTCATAGTTCATGTGTTTCAATTCGTTTGGCTATTCTTCCCTGTGCTTTATCCAACCTTGGTTTCAACAATTCTTGCTCATATAAACCCTCCTCTTTCTCGCTAATTAGACTCCTGGAGCTCCACCCGGGGCCTAGCCGTGGATCTCTGCATCCAGATCCCTCAGTCGTTGGATGGGGTTTCTGGCACAACTATTAGGGTGGTTGGCCATCCCATCGCCAGAGTAGGTCAGTTCCGGCTGTCTCTTGACCATTGCCAGCAGTCTATTGTGGGGATATCTTGGTGGATTTCTGTGAGCCTCTCTAGCACTTTGTTTCTTCCTTTTCTCATGTGGTCTACCATTGATATTCTTGTGTTGGGTGTGGGGTTGCTCCTCCAAAGCTGACTCATGGCCAACACTTTGTCTCCATCAATCACAACACACATGCTCCACCTTTGTATAGGCCTTTACCACAGCAATTCCATGCTTATCATTAAAGGCAAAATGAGAACTAAGGGTCTAGAAGATTTAATGTTGCTATACTGGGGTGTATGTGTGGGTGTGGGTGTGTGGGTGTGGGTGTGGGTGTGTGTAGCACATATATGTTCTTATGGAGGATGGGAGACGACATTGACTGTTGTTTTTCAAGAGCCAATAATCTTGACTTACTACATGAGGTCTCTCACTGCTCTAGAACTTACCAACTCAGCTACAATAACTGTCCAATAAGCCCAGGGATCCATTATTCTCTGCTTTCCAAGTTCTAGGACTGAATTTCTAACACCACATGTGGTTCCTCATTCTGTCATGGCCAGCACTCTACCAGACTCTCTGTCACATCAGACTTAGAAACAACGAATACCATCCTGACTTTACTGCAAACTGTTCAAACAACTATATGCAAAACAGTGAGTTTATATAAACTAGGAAAGAAACCATCAGTGTTCTGATGCTCACATTTTACTTAGGTACCACCAGACTAACGAATGGTGTAGGTAGACCTAGGGATGATGGTTCTAACCTAAGCTGTATGACCTTGGACAAACTGTTAACCACAAGGCTCCAATCATGTTTGTGTGCACCTATGATGATCTAGTTTCTCATTTGCTTATTTACTTATTTTTTGTGTGTATGTGATACATCTTTGTGTACATGTGCCTGTATGTTTTTGGGTGCACATGCTCATGCATATTTATGCAAATGTCAGAGAAAATGGCAGTGTCCTCCTCTATCACTCTCTGCTTTACCCCCTTGAGAGAGGATGTCCCTGAACTTGGGACTCCGTGTTTTGTGGCTATAATAGTAGCTGGCAAGGGACAGTGATCCTCTTGTCTCTCTTCTTCTCTCCTAACACTGGGGTTACCGGTACACTACCACACCTGTCTATTTATAGAGGTGAGGGGGAACCCAACTCTGGTTCTTATTCATGCATATCAAGAGCTCTCATCTTCTGAGTCATCCCCCTAGCTTGAAGACCCCTATTTAAAGATTTTTGTAAAAAAAGAATTATTTCTGTGTGTGAAAGAGATGTGTGTGCATGTACTTGTGGAAACCAGAAGAGGGTGCTAGATTCTCTTTAGCTGGATTTAAAGTGGCTGTGTGCAATTCCTTGGGCATGCTGGAAATGAACTTGTATCATTTGGAAGAGAAAAAAAAAACAAAAAAAACCTCTCAACTAGTGAACTATGTCACTAGCCTGAAGATTCCTATTTTTAACTGTACCTTGACCACAGGGGTTAAGTACAAGGACTGAGTTTACTCCCATGTGAAGTAACCAGCATGTTCACACCATTTCCTTCATTCTTATGACTTCTGTCACTAGTGATTGTAACCTCAACCATCAGTGATTGGCAGCTCTGATACTGTTTTAGGCAAATTGCCGTGCTGATTACCAGAGACATCGTGGCTTTTTGCCCTTGTGTATCTATGTGTGTTTGCTATTTTCTGCTTTCTTGTAAAATACAAGAAATAGTTGTTGCTCATTCTGCTGCATCATCTCTAAACAGGAAGCAGCATGCTTGCTTTTAGAGGCAAGCTGCTTTGACTGAAAAAACAAACAAACAAACAAAAAAGAAACAAACAAACCGCCAGAAATCTGTGATGACACAACATGCTGGAATGTCTTATCCACCCTGAGCAGGGGAGAGTTTGTTTGTTAGAAACTTACTCCTATGGCACTTTATCCAGGGAGGGATCACACAGCAGTGGCATTTGCTGAGTGTTGTATGATGTTTTGCAGTTATTTTAAAAACTATGAGCTAGGCCTGGGGACATGTAAAGCAACTTTCATTGACAAGTGAAGACACCCTGAGAGCAATTCTGGGGTTGCACTGGCCCTGGAAGAAGAGCAAACACAGTGTGCCTGCATGGAATACTATCATCCAGATAGCCCTAGACCAGAGCTGAGAAAATGTCTTATGGGGCTGAGAAAGACTGTTCACTAAATAAAGAGCTTGCTTCATAAGTCATCTACTGGGTACTGGGAAGATACCTTAGTTGGTAAAGTGCTTGTCATGCAAACAATTAGACCTGAGTTACATTCCAGGAAAAAAAAAAATGTAAGAAGCCTGATACAGTCGGACACCCTTGTAATCTCAGTGCTGAGGAAGTGGACACAAGTGGATACCTAGGGACTCATTGATGAGCCTAGCCTAATTAGCAAAAGGAATGAAATCCTTCACAGGGTGATATTTGCTGGAGCCTTTAACCATCAACTTGGCATAGCTTAGCTTCATCTGGGAAGAGAATATTAATGTCAAGAGCAGGCTGGCTGTGGGTGTGTCTGTGGAGATTTGTTCATTGTGGGCACCACCATTCCAGTTGTGAGCTATGTAAGAGTGGAGAAGGCTAGCAAAGCATTAGCATGCAAGAATTCATGAGTTTATTCTCTCTGCTCCTGGTTTGTAGTTGCATCATTTGACATTCCTGACTTGACATTCCCAAAGTGATGGACCATTACTGTAATTATAGACTGAAATAAATCCCCTTCTCCCCAGCTTTATTTGTCCGAGTATTCTATCTATCACAGCAACAGAAATGTAAGTAGAAAAATCCTTAACCCTGCTATATTGCTATTTTAACATTGAAAACATTTTGATGTAAAAGAAACATTGTGTCTGGTATTGGCAACCTTCACAGAAAATGTTGATTGTGATGGAATTCTAGCTCTTCTTGGCAGCTGAGAGGCAGCTTATCTTTAGCTGTGGTGAGGGCCTTTTCTTCCTGAGATAATAACTTCCTGCTTTTTTCGTCCTTCCTCAAACCCAAGAGGAGTTTGAGACTTAACCTCCCTTCTTCCTGCATCACCCATGTGAACCAAGACCTTCTGCAGCTGTGTTCATCATGACACACCCTCAGTGAACAGCAGTAGCTCTCCTGCACCAAGCCTCATGACACACCCCTCAGTGGACAGCAGTAGCTCTCCTGCACCAAGCCTCATGAAAGAAGAAAAGTGTCTAGGGAGAGAGAATGAGAAAGTCAGAGAGACTGATTTGTAAATAAAATATTATAGTTTCAGCATTCATGTTACCCTTTCTCTATTTTTACAATTACCAACTAATCACAATGCATCTGGCAATGAAACATCAATTCCTATTTTAGGCCATGATGGAGCCATTCCGAAGGCAGCTGAGTTTTCTATTCAGTGCAGCATAATTTTTCCCTACTCTTCTTGCTATCAGTTATTTCTGATCAAGGTTCTTTGAAAGCAAAAGCCCTTTAACTTGTTGTCTATAGTTGCCACTAGTCTCTTTGCCTCTAATTGTCTATGGTCTGTGAGAAAATCCAGCCATGAAGTTTGATGACAATGTCTGTGTCACAGTTGGAGTCTGAACGTGCCCCTCAGGCTCACAGTTGCAGGGATTGATCCCAGCTGGTGGCACTATTCTAAGGCTGTGTATCCTTTAGCCACTGAGGACTGACGGATGGAGAAGCTACCCTTTGTATTCTGTGAAGGGTCTAGCCTTCTCTACCTGCTCTCTACAATGAAGGGGCCTCTGCCCTGGTCAGTACAGGCATGTATTGAATGGGCTGCCTGGCTTTCCTGCTACAGTGCATTACAGGGTCTCTGAATTCAGGAGCCTTTCCTCCTTTCAGTTTCTTTTTTTTTTGTTTGTTTGTTTGTTTGTTTGTTTTTCGAGACAGGGTCTCTCTGTGTAGCTTTGTGCCTTTTCCTGGAACTCACTTGGTAGCCCAGGCTGGCCTCGAACTCACAGAGATCCTCCTGCCTCTGCCTCCCGAGCGCTGGGATTAAAGGTGTGCGCCACCACCGCCCAGCCCCTTCAGTTTCTTTTGTCAGGTATTTTGGTAGCATGAGACAAAGATAACTAATAAAGGGTGGGGAGATTGCTCAGTCAGCAAAGTCCTTGCCACAGAAACATGAAAACCTGAGGTGGATCTCTGGCATCTATATAAGACAGCTGGGTGTAATATTGTTTGTCTCTAAACACAGTGCTAGAACCTAGAGGCAGGCAGATTCTTAGAGCTTGCTAGCCCACCATTCTAACGGAATTCATGAACTTCAGGTGCAGTGAGAGACCCTGTGCAAAAGATAAGGTACAAAGCAATCAAGAGAGATAGCCTTTGCCCACCTGTGTTCTCCATAGGCACATATATATACGCTCCACACTGACACTCCACATGCATAAGGAAACATATGTGTGTGTGTTTGTGTGTGTGTGTGTATATTCACAAGAATAACTAATACAGTTTCTGTAGATTAACAAAATCCATCACAGTAAGTGAAATTAACCAACCAAGAACCACAAGATCTTGCTTATGTGTGAACTCTAAAATGCTAGTCTCATGGATGTTACAAATAGAATATTGTTTTTTGAATAGTGGGAGAACAAGGGGCATAGAACAGTGAGAAAGACTACTAACCAATAAAGGCTAAAGTGACCAGTGGGTACTAAGTTAAGAATAAGACGTTCAGGTGTGTCATTCATTACAGTGACTACAAATCATACTACAATGTGCCTTTTAAAAAGTTACAAGAAAATATATCAAAAGTTTTCATCTTAGAAGAATAATGAATGAGGTGTATGCTTTCCTTAAGCTGATTTAATAGTTGCACAGTATGTGTGAGTAATTAAATAATACATGGTACAGTGTATACAGATACTGAAATATCACATGACATAATTTATATGGATACTGAAATATCACATGCCCCCTATTCAGTGTGTCTGTGACAACCAGAGAACAAATAGAGGGACAGGGATGTAGCTCTGTTGGTGGAGGGCTATGCTAGGTTGACCCCCATAAAACCATCCATGGGGCCACATTCATATAGGCCTGACACTTATAGGAGAAGTAGAGGCTCTGAAGTTTGAAGTTTGTGGTGATTCTCAGCGCTATGGTGAATTTGAAGCCAGTTTGATCTGTAGGAGACAATTTCTAAAAAAAAAAAAAAAAAAAAAAAATCCAAAACAAAAATACTCTAAGTCCTCTCTGAGCTGTGTATATATATAGTTGAATGTGCCTGAGAAGTGGCTTTCTAGTATTACAATATGACTATTTGCTTAGGAATTGTCTAAGAGGACTTGCCATGAGCCTTGCACATTGACAAAGATTTACCAGGTAACAAGGTCACCTAGCACTTGCTATGTGTTTACGTTTGTAATTTTATGTGGCAGATGCTATCAGGATCATCCGAAACCACCAAGAAGGAAATTGAGACAAAGTGGGTTTAAATAAACTTTCTCTGAATAAAGAAGCAGATCAAACTGGGGCCAGGGTTCAGTTGGTAAAGACCTTGTCTTGCCTACATGAAGTCCTGGGTTTCATCCCCAGTACCATATACACCAGGCAGGGTGGTGCATGCCTTTAATCCCAGCAGTTGGCATACGGAAGCAGAAAAATCAGAAGTCCAAGGTTACTCTTGGCTATATATTGAGTGTGAGACCATAATGGACTACAGGAGAGTCTGTGGAGATGGGGTACACATCATAGCATTGTAGCTGACACTCTGCTTTAAAATTTGTCTGCATGGCTACTGCAAAACATAATTCAGGGCTGATTGGCTCAGATAAGAACCTGGCCTCTAATACCTGTGATATCAATGAGCCCCTCCAACAGGCATGTGTATACACAAACATTCACAAGTTTCCCCTAAAGATGAAATTGTAGACAATTAGCTCTGTTGTTTTATCTCACCAGCTGTACTTTCTCTGAAGAGTAAATTTACTGAGCACAAATCCCCAGGGAGAAGATGCTAATTAAGACACAAGCTTCCTAGCCAGCTGCTTCATATACAGAGAGGTAGCTCATGTTTAAATATCTGGGCTATGAAGGAGAGGTGCTGTGGCAGAAGCCAGTGCAAGCTGTCAGAAGATATTTCTTATTGAATGGCAATAGGAGCAGGGGCTGGCAACAGCATGATCTGTAAGTAACAGACAGCAGCTGTGCGGTATCCTGCTGAGGGAGCCCAGGGGGAAACCATGACTACCGGGGAGAATGTGGACACTTCTATGTCTTACCCAATACCTTCCTCTACTGCAGGTGCAGAGGTCAGAGGACAGCCTCAGGTGTGGGCCCTCACTTTCCCAATGTTTGAAACAGTGTCTCTAGTTCTGGGCTTCATGAACTGAGCAGGTTGGCCCGAAACCTCTGAGAGTCGCGTGTTGCTGCTTCCCCCCTGTTTATAGGAATTCTGGGGTTACAGATGGGTGGTCTGGCTTCACATGGATTCTGGGGATCTGAGCTCTGGTCCTCATGCTTGCAAGACAAATGCCCTACCCACTGACACCCCATCCCTATTAGTAGCTTTAGGATAGTTCACAATTAGCAAATACTAAATGAAGAAAAATTAAAAATAAGTCAATATGCACATAAAGAAAATTAATCAAATATTCTCATTATATCATTATGCAGAAGGATTAAATTTTTTTCTTTAGATCTAATGCCTTAGCTACATGAAGACCTAAATAAAATTACCCAGAACCAACATTTTTTTTTAAATCAGTCATGTTAGCATGCACACGTAATCTCAGCAATAGGGAGCAGTAACAGGCAGATCCACAGAGTTGAGGATTTGCTGGCAAGCTCTTTATATTGCATGTGCACAAACAGAAAGACAGACAGACAGACACTCACAGACACACAGACAAGTTCCCCTTCACACATTAATATGTGCATATACTTACATACACAAATAAATAAAACTAAGAAAACTATCCCATGAACATCTATAATGGATGGCACAAGGCTACTGCCTCACCTTACTTTTTGTGGAAGTTTAAGAAACATCTCTGTCCAGCAAATATTAAACCCTCATTTTTTAGCTAAGAAGCAGAGGTTGCTGATGACATTTCAGAATTCACACAGTCAAGGACAATTTAACTCTTTCTTTTCTGAATGAGCTCATGGGTCTATCTCTTGACCCACATCGTATATATTGTCATCAAGGGCAGGACATCAATGTCTCAGCCAATATACTTCTGGTCCCACTAGATTGTAGTAGAAATAGAAAAGAGTAAAAGGAAGAGTTGAAACTGATATTATTATCTTCTGGGAGAGAACTATACTTTTGTTTTGTGGTTGATGGTGAGCCAGAGGCGGGCTAAAGCACAGTGAAATTACGAAGAAGTCTGTGATTCTGGGGATGATAACCTTTTTTTTTTTTTCTGAAAATGACTATATTGATTACTTTTTTTATGGCTATGACAAAGTACTTAACAAAAGCAACGTAAGAAATAAACAGTTTGCTTTGACTCATAGTTTTAGGGTACAGTCCATCATGGTGGAAACTCATGGAGACAGGAGCATGAGGCATCTGGTCACATAGCATTGGCACTCAGGAAGCAGAGAGAGATAAATACTAATGCTCAGTTCACTTTCTTCTTGTCCAGGATCCCATCTCATGGAATGATGCCACCACCTATAGGGGGGCTCTTCCTACCTCAATTTACCCAATCTAGAAACTGCATTGCAGACCTTCCCAGGAGTTTCTCTCCTAGGTAATACTAGAGCCTGTCAAGTTGACAATATTAACTGTTGCAATGACTGTAAAAAACACAATGTCCAAAAACAGATTTAAGGAAGTGAGTCCTGTTTCATTTCTGAAGTGAATGAATATTAACAAGGTGCTTTGTCAAACTCACAAAAATACTATTGTATCATTAGTATTATCTGGAAACTAATTGAGCAAATATTGAGATTAAAATACCATTTGGAAGTGAAATCAGTCTCTAAAATAAATTCTTCCACCTTGTATATTTTATTTTGTATCTGTCTGTATGGTCAGTGTTTCTCAACCTGTGGGGTCAAAATGTCTTTGAGGGTCACATCTCAAATATTATGTATATAAAATATTTATATCATGATTCATAACAGTAGCAAAAGTATAGTTATAAAGTAGCAACATTATTTTGTTTCAGGATAACTACAAACAAGGAAGTGTATTAAAGGGTTGTAGCATTAGGAAAATTGAGTATCACTGGTGTAGGTCTAATGCCTTGAATTTTATATACTTAATTATAGAGGAAATGCTACTTTGGTTTTCCATTCTGCTTCATGATCAGGAGAGGACTTCTGGTATGGTTTTGTCACCATGATACCCAAACCCTTCCTGCATGTTCTTGAATATCACAGAGTTCCTTTCTCCCTCAATATGACAAGAGTGCCACTGTGATAAATTGTGAAATTTTGTGGTGGTCTCTCAGGTTGAGAGCACCTTGTAATGTGTTATACCTGTGATTAGCTTGTACTGTGTTTTTGAGCAGTCTCTAAATGAATTCAGCCCACAGTCAGGCAAGACTATGCCCTGGGTTGTTTTGAAATCATTTAAGTATCTTGTGTGTGGATATATAAATAAACACTTCCCAGAAGTGGCTGTAATCCCCACTGAAGTATTAGTAATTATGCACACACCTTGTGTTTCTATTCCAGCTTTGCTAGGGACTTCAAAGCACTTTACAAATATTAATTGCAAACAATAAATAATACCTTGGATTTCTAAGACACCCATCACTGACAACTTAAGTGTTTGCGTCTTTAAGCATTATAACAGTAACAGCACCACAACTGCCCAAGGGCAAGAGTAAGCACACTTAGTCTCCCCAGGGAAGAACACTGCAAACTATTATCAGGCAAATTTCACCAAAGTGAAGCATGGGTACATGAGGGAATGATCCTGTAAGCTGAGGATTTAAGATCATGGAGGTGATAGGAAGTGGCTTTTAGTATGAAAATCGTGACTGATCCTATAGTAACTTTTAGCTATTACATATTGTGTTAATCAGCTATAATGATGAATGAGGAGGGGCAGTTTAAAGCAGAGGCAAGGATTCTACAATTGGGAGCTAATGAATTGCTTTTGAAGTACCCCACTGTCTTGATTCCCAACTGTGACTAAAAGACCTGTCTCTATTCTAACACAGGGAATTTTCTAGATGAAATGAATGCAAGTAAAATGTTCTTTGTATCACAGCTTGCTATATTTTTTGTCCCTCCCTTATCCAGAGAAAAGGGGGAAAGAGATATGTGGGTCATTCTTTGGTTCCCATGAAATTCAAATGTAATTGAGTTAGAATTCACCAAATGTGTTTTTTAGTCATTTTTTCCTTTAAAACATAAATAAATATGAACCTTTGATTTCTTTCTATATAAAACACTCCAGTATTTCATCTGTTTTTAAAGTTTCCTCTCACAACACAGAAATCTGAACTTCAGAAGAAGATTAGGTCTTTGAGAATTCTGCTAGGCTTCTGCCTACCCAGCAAACTGTGCACACTCCACTTCATAGCAATTGCTAATGAGGTAAACTCTGCAGGCAGTCCTCTCTGTGTGCAGCATTACACTTGTTTCCTTTCCAAATCCCCGTGGTGTGAACTGAGCCCTTAAATGTGATGTAGCATTAACAGAGCTCCATTCAGAATCATTTTAACAGTGAAAAAAAAAAAAAAAACCAATGACATAAAGGAACAAGTCCAAGACATCTACTTGATGATAATGAAGATAAAGAGGATGGTGAATGTAATGGTAATGGTGATGAAGGTGATGCAGTGTTTATCCTGGTCCCTTATTGAATTGCTGAAGATATAGCACCAGGGAGGGTAAAACACAATCATCAAAATGATAATTGCAATTCAACTTAACATTTCTTAGTGTTATGTTCCAGATTCTCAAAGTATTTCAGATAACTTCATTCTGTACAATTTTATGAACTATATCTTCATTTTGTGCCCAGAGGGTAATAAGCTTGGGTGCTTGTGTGACTGACTAGACAATATCTTGAGGTCCTGAAATCTGACCCAAACTGATTGACTGAAGCCATTACTCTTCTTTCTTGACTCTTAGAAAAAGCATGTTGATGAGTATGTGTACAGGCTGAGGATTTGAACATGATCAACATACCATAGAGCTCTACAGTCATTCTGTTACTAGAGAAGTATGGGATGTCTAATGGAAGACCATGGTTTGTGATCACATATAGCATAGTCAGACTTTAGTTAGATGACCTGGGGGAAAATGATGTGAAGTTGACCTTGAAACATGACTTTAGTGCAATGTTATGTGTGGCTGCCTATGAATCACACAAGTCAGTCATCTGTCTATAGCAGTTTCCTGTGAATGGTTCTTAGAATGGCATTTTTGGTCTCCACTTCTCTCCAAAATCGCAGTCTCACATTCTTTGCCTGTTACTTAACTAGTCATAATATTCTATGCAAAATGAGGTTGCTTTACTCCTTGTGGTAAAACCTTTTTGTTTCCTCTTTCACATTGTATTAATGATCTCTGTTGGATTTTATTAAGTACTAAGCAATACAGAAGAAACCAAGATGAATGAAGGAGTCATAATCTCAGTTCTCCTAGAGCTCACACGGCATTGGAAGGATCATATTTAATATATATATATATATATATATATATATATATATACCCTAGTAGAAACATCATTTAATATTGTGACAAGCCTCAAGTGAGAGAACACACAACACTTTATTACCTTTTTAATACTATGTGAGCCTATTTCAAGATGGAGGAGGACAAGTATGAAGGCAAAGAAGATTTTCTAGAGGAGAAATGTTTCAGCTGAGATCTGATGGTAGATTTGTTTGCTGATTTGGGAACAGTTGACTCCAGCAAAGGGAATGACTTGTGAAAATGTCTCCTACAAGTAGGAGGTGGAAGAAGCTGAGAGAAGGTCCAGTTACCATGGACAAGGAGACTGAGTACTGTGAGAGAGGCCTATAGACCATTTAGGTCCATGATACCCCTGGATATACCATCTAGAGTTAAGGCTGTTTCCTTTGTCTTCATGAATACCATTTGCCAGCACATCCTGTCTAAATGAAGTATTTTTCTCTCATCTTGTCTTTCCTGATTTCTACCTGTATTTCTTTATTTTACCACTTACTATCCCTACCTACCTTAGAGTATCTTTTCACTGAAATGAAGAACTGATTTTAAAATATTCTAAAATGAATCTTAGAATATCACCTGCTGTGCAATGTCTAATACAGGTTTATGTGTGAGAATGTATAATCTTCTCAGTGCTATTTGGGGATGTCATGGGAGCTAGGGCCTAGGCTTCCAGGGGAGTTTTTTGAATGTTACATCTTAATCTTAATGCAGGTCCTGTTTCTTGCTCCTGATGTATTGCAGTGTGAAGAGTTGCTGTTTTATGTTCCAGCCACTATAGTCGAAGCTTCTCCTGCCACTTGCTTCCCTACTGTGAGGAACTGTGCAATTGTGCAACATCCCAGTCATTATGCTCCCCTTACCTTGACAAACTACAGAATTATGGAATTTCCCCAGCCATGTTCCCTCTACCTGAGGTGCCGTAGAGTTCTGCTTTTGCCCTTTTGGGATTTAGGCTAATTTTCCCCATTTTCCCTTACTAGCCTCTCATTCTTCCCATTTTTAATGTGAATATTTATCCCCTGACACTGTATATTAGAAGTATATAACTTGATTTTTATTTTATTTTATTATTCAATGGTGTCTTTAATTTAAGAGATTACCTTTAGTCTTAATAGAAATTTTGGACTACTATAACTGTTAAGATTCTATTGAGACTTTTAAAATTGGACTTGTGATTTTATATTGTGAGTTAATCATTAACCTCTGGGTTTGGGGGGAAATGTTATAGCTTGAATCTGAAATGTCATCAATAGGCACATGTGTTTGAACACTTAGTGCCAGGCTGATGCTTTGGGAGGGTATAAAACTGTTAGGATGGTGAGCCCAGCTGGGGAATGTGGGCAGAAAGGGAAGGACCTATATCTTACACCTTGGTAGTGCTTCTACTCCTCTCTCAGCTCCTGACCTGCTAAGGTGTGAATAGCTTAAAGAACTCCCTGACCTGCTAAGGTGTAAATGATTAATCTGTGAAAATGGGGCTTTCAGGTAGATTGAATACAGGACTCCAGAAGAGCCTTCCTGAAAATAGAGCTAAGAGACAAATCCATACATAATTCTTAATTCTAGCAGCTACCTCCCTCTCCTGGCATTAATAGTAGAACCACCCTAGTTGCCAGGCCTTTCCATACATAATAAAGTACATTCCTTAAAATCCTGTTTTCTGGGCCAAAACAACCCTCCAAAGTTGCTTGTTCCTTCAGGTGATTGATTCCAGAGAAATAATGAATTCCTCTCACAACTAGAATCATCACTAAATCCTCAAACTCCTACTCTAGTAAATCCACAGTTCTAGGAATGTTCAAAGTTCTGCATCACAGAAATGAATTACCTCATTTGGTAGGTACATTCCTTACTTTTCTCAGCACTGTGATAAAATGTCCAACTAAAGTAATTTAAGGAAGTAAAGGTTTATTTTGCTGCATAATTTTAGGGTACAGTCTATCATGTTTGGAAGGTCAGGTTGACATGAGGGCAGATGGTCACATTGAATCCACAGATGGAAGAAGGAATGCTGGTGCTCAGTCCTCTTTCTACATTTACTTAAATTGAGAACCCAGCTTGTGGAATGGTACTGACAATGTTTACGATGTATCTTCCTGTCTTAATTCTAGTAGCTCCCTCATAGACAGGCCCAGAGGCTTGTCTCCTAGGTGATTTTAGATTTGCTCAAGTTGTTAATTAATCAAGTAGGTATTTAAGCAGCACCTACTATGTGCAAGGCATAGTCAGAGATAAATGGTTTGTCTGTGATTTCTGATAGATATAATACAGGAATCCAGAAGGGCCTTTCTAAAAATAGAGCCAAGAGACAATTTCATGCATAACATGAAAATATAGGTCACAGACTGGATATTATTATGTAATTGGTTGGAAGGCTTCTTCACAGTACAGTGATAGTACCACAGGCCTGATGTGTTAGGGTTAAAGATGGACAGGATATAAAGAGAGAGGCACCGAGTTCAATCATCTGTCAGAGAAGAGATTTATTAACCCAGCTGCAAGCAATAGGGTCTGACTATGAAGTAAGCATTAAGCCTCCCACACAAAGCAAGGTGTGCACTTAACAAGGACTGACAACGGGGAGGTCTTACACCATCAGGAAGTAGCCTGAGTTCATATGGAATTCAGGCTTTGTGACACACGAGAAAGAGGGCTGTATGCAACTTAGGCTACAGAATAGGAGTCACACAGTATCTGGGTAGAAGAGTGAAGATTAGTTATTGTGTGACCCATACAATGTGGCAGTAGTCAGCCTGTCATTGACTTCCATATGGCAGGCATAAATTCCTACCATGCTCTTGGCACTCTGCTTAGAGCCTACTTTTTTTGAGAGCCTGTGTTAGCTAACATGATGCAGGAGTGTAAATTTGCTTAGATACAGGAGAAATTGCTAGAGAAAGGATGTTTCATGTGAAGAGCACACACTCACTTGGGCATTTCAGGATTGTTATTAACCCCTCTGCATCCTCTTTATCTTCCTAAGAACTTCCTATGGATCATGACACTCCCTTACTGGCTGAATTAATATATACAGTCTCCCTCCCTCCCTTCCTTCCTCCTCTCCCTCAGTCTTTCTCTTCCTCTCTCCCTTTGTCTTTTTCTCCCTTCCTTCCTTTCATCCATCTTTCCTAGTATATATATTCTCTATGAATGCATAGCAGAGTACCTGGCTCTGGAAATGCATCATAAACCAAAGGAAGGCACACTGTCTATTCCATAGGCATATGTTGGCTCTTGATACAGACTGTGTGTCATGTCACAACTCAATAACATGGCACCACTCACAGACTATGAACCTAACTTTTTTGGCATAATTTCTAATTTTACAACATGAAGGATAGGTATAATCAGTTACATTAATTATATCATCTCTGTTTTTCTCTTCAAGGCAAATTATTGATGATATTTTTTCTTGTTTTTAATTCTGTAAGCATGTCCCATGGATGGTATTTACCATGCCTTTAGAGAATACGGATCCTCGGCACAATGCATATTGGGCATGTTCCTCTTTCTTTGGAGGTTAAGCCATATAATTCTAAGCAAAAGCATGCTGCATAAATAAATACTAGAAAAGCCTGTGGTGATATGCTCTACTTCCTTTTACATACCACACACTCAAGAAGGTCTGAGGAGGTAAGTAGAAATTATCCTTGACTTTGTTTCTTATTTCTTTCCTAGCTCAGATCATAGGGGATGCCCTCCTGTCTTCTCATATACCCACATCCATGATGGTTTTATAAACTTAGGGTTAATGGGATTAATTTGAGGTCATCTGCTTGACTGGCAAGCACTGAGCCACTAAACATTTCACTAGCTTTAGCTTTAAAAATAATAATAGTGATTGCAAATTATCATGCCACCACAGTTCTAATTCTGGGAAAAAGCTATTCTTCAGGACAGGGACAGGGACAGGAAACTAAGATTATGACCTTTGATGGACAAGAAACAGATTGCATGAGCCTGCATACTGGGTAACCTCAAGAGCTCCACTACATCAGCCAAAGGCAAATAAAGAGCAAGCATGGCACACAGCAGGCACTCTGTAGACCCCAATTCCCAATTCTCTGGATGGATGCATGTCTGTGTTCCCATTTCCAAGGAAAGATAAGTTAGACAGAATAATGGATCAAAAAAGAACAACATCCTGGATGGGGTCCTTGTCTCTTCATAGGTAAGATTTCAGAGTCAGAACTTGCTGCAATTATCCCTCCCTCTTACTCCAAGAAGCTCAGTAATGGATTGACTCCATGACAACAAGCAAAACAGTATGGCTATGTGATGTTCTGCATGTGAGAAATGCCTGAAGCTATTTAAGAGCTAGTTATTCTGTGTGTTAATGATTTCAGAAAGTGGTTTAGGAAATCATCTATAATTGACCATCATTTATATTTTCATTTATGGAAGTGCCTGAAGCCAGCTCAAATTACTTTGTCTTCTCCATACTTGGCAGAACAATACTGTAGTGCTAACAGACACTGAGAAGATACAAGGCCCACATATGTGGATTTTATTCTGACAAAGCTACACCTTTCATACCACTGAACAAGTGAAATCATGTTAAACCCAGGAGGGGTGTGTGTGTGTGTGTGTGTGTGTGTGTGTGTGTGTGTGTGTGTGTAAAAGCCAGAAGTCATCTCAGCAAGCACTTCTATTCATGAGCCATCTCCCTAGTTCCCCAGAAAACATATTTTTGATGCTTCTATGTTGGATAGTTTTATGTCAATTTGACAAAAACTACAGTCACCTCATAGGAGGGAACTTCAATTAAGAAAATGCCTTCATAAGATCAGACTGTAGGGAAGCCTGTAAGTCATTTTCTTAATAAGTGATTACTGCCAGGGGGCCCAACCATTGTGAGTGTTCCACCCCTGGGCTGGTGGTCCTGGGTTCTATAAGAAAGTAGACTGTGCAAGCCATGAATAGCAAGACAATAAGAAGTACACCTCCATGGTCCCTGGTTTAGCTCCTGCTTCCAGGATCCTGCCCTGTTTGAGTTCCTGTCCTAATTTCCTTCAATGATGAACTAAGATGTAAAAATATAAGTCAAATAAGCCTTTTTCTCTCCAATTTTCTTTTGGTAATGGCATTTCATCATGGCAATAGTAACCCTAACTAAGACAAGTTGGTACCAGGAGTGGGAAATTTCTATGACAGACCTGACCATGTTTTGGGGAGGATTGTGAAAGGATCTTGGCACTTGGGGCTAGAAAAGCCATTGAGTGTTGAGAGCTTAGTGAGCTGTTCTGTAGGTGCTTGGGAGATAAGAATGTTGCGAGCAGTGCAGATGATGGAGGCCTGGCTTGTGAAGTTTCAGAGGGAAGCAAGACTCTTCCAGGCCATTTGAGTTAAGAAGGTGTGGTTCAGGTTAATTGAAGGTTAGCTGTGGTTGAGGAGCTGAAGAATTGGCTAATTAACAAAAGACAAAACAAATAAAGTGAAACATTTGTTTTTTTGGGATAATGATGCTGGTCAGCTGGGGCTAAAGAATCAGTCATGATTAAGAAGAGACTAGGATCATTGAGGTGAAATCTTCTGGGAAGTATTTCCTCAGGGTCAGCCTACAGAAGCTGTGTTCCAGAAATGCCAATGTTGTTCCTCCTTTTGTCAGCCATACTTAGGTGTACAAGAATCATCCAGGTGGTACTGGTTTTGTAGCATAAAAGGGTCATCAAGAGCATCTGAGGCTTGACACTATGCCAGCTGTGAAGTCCCTAGAGAGTCTTGAAGCAGCTATTAGTGAAAGTGCAGACCAACTGCAGAAGAAAACACCAGCATGTTGGCCCCAGTAACATGGGATGGCCACCAAGGAAAGCAGCAGCTATGGAGTAGAGCCAGTCTGAACCTAGAAGACAACCTGTGTGCTGAAGAAGGCAGAGTCAAAGAAATGACCCTTTGGAGGAAGATCATGACTAGAAGATAGTGACTAGATCACAGACGTTAGGCAATGAATGAGTTATTTACACTGTAGTGACTTTGGTTTTACTTTGTTCAGATTGTGACTATGCCTAGGTTCTTCCTTCTTAAAGTAAGAAAGTGTTTAACTTAACTTTGATTTTTACAAGAGCACACAATGAAAATATTTTGAATTAAAAAAATATTTGGAATTTTAAAGACACTGAATATTTTAAAGGGATTGAAATTTAATGAGTTTGAATTTGTAAAGACTATGGGACTTTTAAAGTTATTTATGTTTTTAATGTGAGATCATGGGGATGAATGAGAAAGGAAAGGTTGTGGCTTGATTTTGATGTGCTGGAGGCCAGCACCAGCAGTTAGTAGGTCCCAAGAAGATGTATGGAATTGGTGAAGGAAGGATGACCCAGGCATGATAGGAGAATCTTGCAGCCGGGCTAACTGACAACTGGAGTGCTTCTTTATTTATACAGAATGCATTAAGTAGGGGTAGATTCATGTTGTTTCAAAACATAGCTCATATAATTTTTGGTTTTGGATGTGTGTATCACTTACTCTTGCATATCTTTTAGTCATCATTGATAAACCATGACAAAACAGCTATCATTCATAATCAATTTTCCCTCGTTTAATCATCATTGATAAAACTTTCTCTTTTAAAACCATTTTTACTCATTAACCCAATAACCCAATTTTTAAGGATCTAGAGGCATATGACAGCCTGTATTCAGACTAGTAGCTTTTGTGGCCTCAAGGACGCTAGAATCTCCAAAGCAGCCAGGACAGATTTCCATGTCCCAAGCAGTTTATTATTAACTCTTAATGGTCAGAGTGCCCAAGGAATATCCTCAGGCCAAAGCTGCTGCAGTTATTATTCAAATTCTGGCATAATACAATGTTTACATTTTATATCTTTATAGAATTCATTTATATGTCTAATCCTGGCATTCTGTTGCTCTTTGGTCATATGACATCACAGTGGTTCTACATGTCCTCTGAATTTTCTAAGAAAGGAGGATCGTGACATCTCATTCTTTATCATCTTCTATATCATTCTTTGCTCATCAATATAAGTCACTGTGTAGGGTAAACTTAACTTCAGCCAATCTAACTTTATTGCCATATAGTCAGATAATTGCCTGAGTGTATGGTAGGAAGACACTTGTAATCTGAACTGTGACTCACTCCTCTAGCCCACCAAATCCTATTGACTTTTTTATATTTACTTTGTTCTGAATATCTTCTTCCTGAGTAAGTACAAGGACAGATGATTTAAGAATATTTTATAGCCTCATGAAGAGACCCCTGGCTTCTTCATGTGTGTCACAACTTCTAAGGTGTAAGGAAGACCTTCAAGTAGATTAGGATATCTCCCTATAAGGGGAAGGGGTAGTACGTTCAGGACTTTCCTGGAGAAGCTTAAAAGCAGTACTTCTGAGAGAAGGCATAAATGATTAATAAGAAATTTTAATTGATCCAATATCCCCAAACTATACAAATATTAAATGTCCCCCAAGTATGCAACAGGTAGAGATCAAAACCAAAAGTGCCATGGCAGCCATTATGCAGCTCAGCCAGCTTTGCTGGATCTTTGTCAAGCAGCTGTGTTGGCTTTATGACTTTTGCAGCTCCCATCAGATATGGCTGTGACAGTGATGTATTTGCGTGTTCAGCTGGCAAGTGGTCGATTTTGCATTATAGTTTTCTGTTAACTTGACACAAACTAATATCACCTGAGAGGAGGGAACCTCAATTAAGTGTAAAAAAATAAGCCACATAAGCCATTTCCTCCCCAATTTTTCTTTGGTCTTGGTGTTTCATCACAGCATTAGTAAACCTAAATAAGACAGCTTCCCAAGAGACCACTACATATTGAATGCTGAGCTGCTTTAGAGAAGGGTATAGAATCAGAATAGGGTTCAGCTCCGTGTCATGTAGACTGACTGTGCAGTGGGTTAGTTACTACCCACCACCACCCTGAACACAGTGGTGGTGATGTTTCAGAGCTACAACTCACAGTGGACTCTCCTGAGTACTAGTTAGAAGACATTAAATGATGGCCTTTTACAAAGTTCATAGTTTGAGGTAATAGCTTCCCTCAGGTCAGTTTTATTTCAGACCCCAAATTTGTGCTAGGCATTGTCTTCCAGTTAGTCCTCACATATACCCCTACCCAGCATCTGAACACACAAATATCCCTGCCTTCTTTCCATAGCTCTAACTTTGTCCTTCCTTCCTTCCTTCCTTCCTTCCTTTCTTCCTTCCTTCCTTCCTTCCTTCCTTCCTTCCTTCCTTCCTTCCTTCCTTCCTTCCTTCCTTTCTTTCTTTCTTTGGTTTTGTTTAATTTTTAATCAAGCTCTTATGGAAAGATAAGAGAGAAGCTCCTCATCCCTCTGTGTAAAACTACAGGCTTCTGATTAGAAAAGGCAGTTGTGTGTAAATCATTCTTCTATGACACTGCACAGCTGCAGCTCCAACTTTCCTGCATCCAAACTCTTTAGAGATTCAAACTCAGTGTGATGAGTACGACAATGGTGGCCAAGACAGAGGTGAGATCTTGACATCCCTTCCATCTAAGCCAAACATGATCCCCTTTCCAGCACCAATTAAAGAGTTATTTGCAAATGGGTTGTTGTTGGGGGAGTGTGTGTGTGTGTGTGTGTGTGTGTGTGTGTGTGTGTGTTTACACTCACTCATACTTACACATTCAGAAGATAGACATTTGATGTTTTTCTCTTCCACTTTCTACCTTAATCCCTTGATACAGGGTCTCTCACCGAACTCAAAGCTAACTGAAGAGACCTCCCAAGATCTGCCTTTCTGTGCTTTGATTATACGCAATTATTGCCATACTGAGATTTTATGTGAGTGCTGGGGTTTCAAACTCAGGTCCCCATGCTTGCACAAGTACTTTTCCCCACTTAACTGTTGCTAAGTATCCATATTTCGATGATTTTTATATATTTTTTCCTCTAGTAAAACATTCTAGTTCTATTCCTTGTGTGTGCTTGGTTGTGTATGTGTGTTGGTGTGTGCTATACATGTGTACATGCTTGTGTTTATGTACACATGTGTGTATTGATTTGGAGGTCAGTAGTGGAAGTCTGTGTCTTCCTCTATGCCTTTCCATGTGCTTATTTTCTTAGACAGGATCTATCATAAATTGAAACTCTTTGAGTGGGTAGGCTGCTTGGCCAGCTATCTAGGGATCCACATGTTTCCACTTCATCTAGAACTGAGTTGCAGGTATGAGCTTTGTGCCCAGATTTTACACTGATGCTGTAAATAAAAGAAAAAAATGTTATCATGCTTTTCTAGCAAGTATTTTATAGACTAAACCTTTTTCTCAGGCCCCTATGGCTAAATTTCACATGATCGTCCAGACACCAACTTTTTTTTTTTTTACTCTGAAACATCTTTGATGATTTCCTTGTCCAGACCTGGATCATCTTCCTTATAATATTTCTTTTGACCACATTGTAATGACTGCTATAGCTCTCCATGGCTCCCTGGTGCCTTGCTTATGAGCTGGTTCTTGTATACTGTGCATGCAGAGGGATGTCCACCTTGAATGGAACATGTCAATAGATGGCCTGCACATGCTGAATTCTGCACGAGATAAAAGAAAGATAAGAACAGAGGAGGGAGTTCATTGTGAGAGGGAATAGGACATCTGAGCAGCATTCCACCAAGGAGGAAACAAGCTTCAGATGGTCACCCAGTATTCCTTCTTTCGATCACCATATATGGCCATTTAAACAAAGATTACTCAAAGACACACATGAGTGATGTTACTGCCAAATATTTTAAAATTTTAAGTGTTGTTATGAAGAGTGTCTATAGACAAAAGAAAGGGGATCATAAAGCTTAATGTGAAATGCACAAAGCTACCTCATTGGGACTACTTCAATGAGTAATTACTGCATTGAGTCCTAATGACTGTTGCCTTCAAATAACTTAAATCATAAACAAATAGAAGAAATGTTTTCCTCTTAATGAAGTGAAATCTAATTTGGTCTCCAAAGAAAGAAACACATATCTTTAGTAACTTAGTGTGATCTCGTAGCACATAAAGGATCACCAAGTCTCTCCCTTGGCACCATGTCTCATATCCATGTGGTAAAGACTGAGCTGAGAGCATAGATGTGAAGCAGAGAGCTGGATTGGATTTGTTCACACCCGTTCTAGTTCCATTTCTGTTTCTGTGATAAAAATACCCGGGCAGAAAGCAACTTATGGGAGAAAGGGGCTTATGCAGCATACAGTTCTACATTACAGCCCATCACTGTAGAGACAGGTGAGGGAAGCTATTCCCATTGTATCCACAGTCAAGAACAGAGAGAAATAGATGTCTGCAGTCCTGCATGCTTCCTTATTTGCTTGCTTTTTTCTCTCCTATCCATACAGTTCAGGATCCCCTGCCTCAGAAATAGTGTCACTCAAAGTGGGCTGGGTCCTCCCACATCAATTAAAAGTGAAGACAGCCCACTCCCCAAGACCTACCTTCAGGCTAAGCTGATCTAGAGAATTCTTCCATTAAGTCTCTCTTTCTAGATGATTTCAAAATGTGTCAAATCAACAGTTGAAATTTAATATTTATCAAGGGAGAAATTAAAATTAAAGAAACTCTTAATTTCATCATTCAGCATATCTTCCTGCCATTCAGGAAAGCCTCCTATTCTGTGAACCAGGACATAAGGAAATAACTAGGAATGGGGTGCCACAGGGAAGTGGCAACTGCTCTGCATTTAGTTGCAGTAATGGGACTTGGTTCTATGCAAACACGTTTTGAGCTAAAGGTAGGACAGGTTGTGGGATATTTTGTGCTAGCGTAAACAGAAGCAGTGAAATAGAAGAAGATAATTGTTTCTTATTAAAGTGCTTAGAGCACGGCTGAATGAAGTAAACCGGAGCCCATCCACTGAATTCGCTGGAGGCCTTGGCTCTGCTTATGACTTCCTCTAAGGATTTTCAAGGTTGTTTTGAATAAGGAATGAATTGAGCCCAAGAAAGCCATAAGAGCAGAGTGGATGAAGGAAGCTTAGAGCATTGAAGTTACTAATTCAGGAGAAATTCTCAAAGAGCTCCTGGGTGACTGATTTTCTTCCAACTAACCTGCTCTTCCCTATGCAAGTTAGAAATTGTGTGAAATAACCTTAATATTTACCTTTGCTCCAAAGGTGACTATAATTTCCACACACTACAGCTTTGCCAATAAGCTTCCAAATATTAGTTTTTTTAAAAACAGAGTAATCTCACTGTATGTTTAAAGATTTCTTTATATTTAAATAGTGTGTGTGTGCGTGCATGTGTGTGTGCATGTGTATGTGTGTGCATGTGTGTGTGCATGCATGTGTGCGTGCGTGTGTGTGTGTGTGTGTGTGTGTGTGTGTGTGTGTGTGTGTGCATATATGTGCAGGGGCCTTCAGAGGCCAGAAAAGGCCATTAGGTTCCTGGAACCAGAATTACAGGCAGCTGTGAGCTGCCTCACAAGGGTGCTGGGAACTGAGCTCGGGTGCTCTGTGAAAGCAGCACATGCTTGTAAGTGCTAAGGCATCATTCCTGTTCCCCATCTTACTTCTTTAAGTCGACAAATATTCAGTGTGTGCAGAGTAAATAAATTATGATTCTGTAATAAGTGATGCAGTTAAATGAACAGTTCTATAACCTGGGTTCCTAGGCACTCACAGACACTGGACTGACAGTTAAGGAGTCTGTATGGGACCGACCTAGTCCCTCTACATATGTGTAACAGTTGTATAGTTTGGTCTATTTGTGGGACTCCTGACAGTGGGAGCAGGGCCTGTCCCTGATGCTTTGGCAGGTTTTGGGAACCTATTCTTCATACTGAGTTCCTTACCAAGCCTTAATATGTGGGGAGGAGCTTAGTCTTACCTGGACTTGATATACTATGCTTTGTTGACACTCATGGGAGGCCTGCCCCTTTCTGAACAGAAACAGAGGAGGAGTGGTCTCATGGTGGAGGCGAGGAGAGGAAGGGAAGGTGGGGGGAGGGAATACAAGGAGAAGAGTGGGGGGAAACTGCAGTTAGGATATAAAAAAAAAGAATGAGTTTAGTTAATTAAAAAAGAGGGGAGAAAAAGAGTTGTTAACCTTCCTATAACTTATATAACACAATATCCTTGTCCCCAGGGTGTGTGGCTAGGCCATGGTAAGATAGGGACATTTCTTGGTTCCTGGCCCCAAAGTAGTACAATCCTTTGATAATACTACAGTTTATTTCAGCATATTGTCCCTGTTCCCATGGACACTATGTCTGTAGATACCAATCCAGTGCTTAGTTAGGCTTCCTAATGACTGTCACCCTCCCTCTTGGAACTCTTATCCATCATAGAAACCACACACAGACGGAGAGAGGGGTTTGTGCCTTTGTATTCATTTTATTCTAGTGGGTGAGTGGCGGTGTCTAGAGCTGAAATCCTAATTGTCATTAAGGGGGGTTTATAAGATTTTCATCATATTATCAGGTTATGAGTTTATAGAAAAAAAACTTCCTTGGGAAATTTGGCTGTGTACTCTAGACTAGAGGCACTTTTATTGTTGTAGTTATTTATTTTTGATGATTAAATATATGTATAAAAAATTAACAGTTCCATTTCCAGCTACAAATATATTATCTCCCCAAAACTTGCTCTTCTTCTTCCTATAGCTGGAGGGATGTGCTCTTTGATCTTCATCTCTGTCTCAGCCTGTACTTACCGCCTCTCTCTTAAGCGAGTCTATGGGATCGACATTTTCAGAGTCCAGTGTTAGAGAGAACCTGTGCAGTCTTTCTGTGTCTGGACTGTTCCACTTCTCAGAATGCACCCAGGCACATCCATGTGACAAATCGAAAGGTGTCCTTCTTTTTCTACAAGATACTGTATACATAAGCCACATTTCCTTCAGTCATGCCTCGGCAGACTTCAAGGGCAAGGGCTTAGCTGAATATTTGGAGTATGTCTCTCTTGCAGAAAAGCATGTGAGAGGCAGGTATCTCTTTGGAGTTTTCATTTTATTCCCATTTTATATGTATAACATATGAATATATAATATATAAAATATAATATATTAGATAGCTGAATCACATGGTCGTTCCATTCAAACAATTTTCAATACATTTATTTTTTATGTATTTATTTTGTGTGTGTGTGTGTGTGTGTGTGTGTGTGTGTGTGTGTGTGTGTGTGTTTGCACATGCTATGACAGTGCACATGCAGAAGTCAGAGGACAACTTGGATGAATAAGTTTCTCTATCTACCACCTGTTTCCTGGGGATTAAACTCAGTTCTTCTACCTTAGCAGCAAGCACCTTTATTGACTGAGCCAACTCATCACACCCATATTTTAAACACTAATACACAAGCACCCACCTTATTTTCCAAAAAGCTGTATGATATATATTTCATGCATAGTCTGTAGGAGTTCCTCTTTCTTCGTTGTCTTGCAAACTTTTGTGATCTCTTGTCATTTAAGTAATGCCCGTGCCAGTGAGTGTAAGATCATATCTCAGTATGATTTAGATTCACACTTTTTGATGAGGGTTGAACATTTTTGGGTTTTCTTTTTCTTTTTCTTTTTTTTTTTTTCAGACAGGGTTTTTGTGTGCAATAGCACTGGCTGTCCTGGAACTCACTCTGTAGACGAGGCTGGCATCAAACTCACAGTGATCCTCCTGCCTCTGCCTCACATGTGCTGGGATTAAAGGCATGAGCCACCACTGCCAACTGGTTGAGTACTGTTTATTCCCTTTAGACAGTGTGTGTTTTCCTTGAAAATATCCATTCAGGATGTGTCCATTTCATCCAGATCGTGTGTTTTGTATGGCCGCTGAGTAGTAAAATCTTTATGTATTTGGATGTTTGTAGACTCTTTGCTATAATCTGTTTTGAGGTGGGTTTTTTTTTCCCCAGTTCTGTTCGTCACCATTTTCTTATATTGGTTGTTCTGTATGCTGTACATGAGCTTTAAAAATGATATTCAATTCATGTATTATTTGTGTATATGTGGGTCCATGAAGTATGTATTAAGTGTAAGTGCCTGTGCCAAGGTGAACTTGAGCAATGAGAGGACAGCATTCAGGAGTCTGTTCTCTCCTTCCCCTGTGGGTTCTGGAGCTTGAACTAATCAGGCTTGCTCAGCAGTGACTGTCATAGGTGACCATCTGGCTGGACCTGGCCCTAGGAAGCCAAGAAGCATCTCCATTTGATGCAGTCCACCTTATCTTCTGGCTATTATAACCTTCCATTTTGAATTTATAGTTTTAAGAAATGTTTTTCATTTTTTTCTCTAGGAGTTTTTTAGTTTTATATCATAAAGTTTAGCTTTTAATATGTTCTAGGTCAGCTTCTGAATGTGTTCCAAAAAATATCTCATTTTGTTCTTTTGTGGAAGCTTCATTAGTTCATCATTATTTACTAAAGAGGCAGTTCATGTCCCTTTATGTATTCTTTGAGATTTGTCAAGACTTAGTCTGGGAAGAGTTATAAGAGTCAGTGTGGGGTGGGCATGATCAGAATACATTTATGAAATGCTCAAGAAAAAAACAAAAATATTTTAATCATTGGGTATTTTTCTTTGTGTGTGTATGTTTAGCTATGAGCTCTTTATTATGTTACATAGATTTAGATGTCTAATTCTATGACAGCACCATTCTCTTGTAAATACTATTGATTTTTTCCATATTATTTTACATCCATGATGGTTTTGTTTTTGCTTCTCAAAATTCTTTTTATCCTTCAGGGTCTTTTCAGTTCCATATAAATTTAGGAATCTATTTTATTAAATATTGTGACTAGAATTTTGATACATATTTTAGTCAATCTGTAATTTGCCTTGAGCAGTATGAACATTTTATGATAGTAGATCTTCCAATCTATGCAGTTTTCTTAAAGAATTTATGGGTCTTCTAGATTTTTGTAACTATATCACTGCATCCAACCATCACCTTGTACAAGCCAGTGTGAATACAAGCCCTGGAAAATGGGTTTAGCTTAAGAATGGACTTATGTAGTTTCTCAAGGTAGGTGTATTTTTTCTGGTCTGTTTTGTGAAACGAAAGTGGCATTATTGTATGAATTGATCCCAAGGCTTCTAACCCACACTTTGTGTTTTTATGGTGGGATCTAAGAGGAGGCAAGCATGATGAAACTTAAATTGTAATGTAAGTCATAATTAAATGTAAGGGAAGAGCTCTACAAAATGACTAATGTTCACATGTTAAGATTAGTTTCACAGATATTAATTCCCTTCTATTTGAATTTGATATAAGATAATAATACACATGTGATTTTGCTTTTTCTGTTGTGGTTGCTGTTTTTTGGCATGCCAGGGATCACATGGCCCTGTGAGTGTTAACCACAGTACTCCATCACTGAGCTATAACCTTAGTCTCAATAACTTCAGTGACTGAATAAAAAAGGATGAAAACAATAGTTACAACAGATCCTGAAGCAAAATTCACTAACCAAAAATATTTATTATATTGATAGTAAATCTAATTTTTAAACTCTCCTAGCCAGTTTAACATCTTTACAGAATTCAGAATGACATTTGGAAATAGAATATGAACTGATATACTTAGTCAAGATGAAGTCCTACTGGATTAGACTGGGAATTTAACACAATGGCTAGCATCTTTTTAAGGCAAAAAGTAGGTAGAGATAAACCAAGGAAGACTCTTAGTCTAGACCTTTAGCCTACACGGGTGCACAAATGGATATGCACAGTGGGTTATATGCACACTACATATACATACAAATAAGCATCAAACACACACACACACACACACACACACACACACACACACCCCAAAACTATTTTCTGACATCTATAGAATCTGCAGATTATAATCAACATGCCACAGTGTATGCTGAAATAAAGATAGACAGGCCTATAAGCTTAAAGAATCTAGGTAGTTTCCCAATGGAAACATCATGATGAGTTCTGAAGGACAAGGAGGAAGGAGCCTAATGTGAAAGCTTCTCCTCACTGAAGGCCCCTCTGGAAAGGGATGGCTGATTATTCAGGACTATTGCATTCTAAAGAAAACCCATGAGTGCTGAAACAACTAAGACGTAGATGCTACACCTGACTCTAAAAATTATTAAGTAAATATTTTAAGAAGTTCTTCAATTTCCAAAACTTTCATTTTTTTATATCTATAAAATTAATAGAAAAAAAGGAAAGAACTTTCTAGATGAACATGGAAGGCAGGAACTCAATCATGGTGAATCTGTTTAGTAAGGCAAGCAATGTAATTCTGTCCAGTTTGACGAGGTTATTATTTAGAATGTGATTCTTTTGAAGAAGGATCCTCACCGTGATGTTTAGTTCTAGGGTTTTGTTTGTTTGTTTTTAGTATAAGTTTTATACTATTATTTTTAATTAAATACTATTTATCACATTAATATATTCATTGTGTGTTTCTGTATGAGTGTTTGTTGTGCCATGCCATGTATATAGAAGTCAGAAAAGAACTTTTGAGAGTCAATTCTCTCCTTATGTGTGGGACCCAGGAATGGAACGCAGGTAGTCAACCACCATTACCTGCTGAGACATCTCACCAGACATCACTATTACTTTTCTAAGTAGTATTGATGATAACTTTGTGGGGTTCTCACACACAGAAGGGAATAAAGGTATAGATTTGGCTCAAAGGTATAAAAATGGAAGAAAAAAGAAGATTGATAAAATTTGAGTGTATTAACATTAAAAGAACCCGCTAAAATTTTGAGGCACTTGCTGGTGACCAGAGTTCATTCTGTTACAAATGCTTATTTCAGGAACATATTTAGAGAGGAGGCGATAACTGCATCTCAAAAATCACTTTTATTTTTAATTTCCATATTGTAAACAGAAAATCTCTGCCCATATTCATGCAGAGGAAGTATCCCATTTATGCACAGCACTGCTAATGTAGGCTAGAGAGAAAAATGAGACCAAGTGGGAGATAAATGCAGTATGATGCATTGCTCTCAATGCTCTTCTGACCTGGCACTTGGCCAATTCTTCAGTTTGTTATATTGACAGTGCATTCCCTGTGACAGTTTGCTACCTCTGGGACTGTAAACCTAAAGTGTTTACCATTGTGTAGGCCTGAGGGAGGACTGTAGTGATAGAGAACCCTAGGGAAGAGAGAGACAATGAATATTAACAAACACAGAAAGAAGCAGAGCAAGGAAAAGAGAATTCAAACACTGGCATGATGACTAAGAATATCCATCTTCAACACAATCCCTGTTGTTTTTCTATGATTGTCGGCAATGGGAAATTGAGTCGGTCGAGGCAGGTCACAGAAATGGGCGGATGTGAAGGGATGGACCAGAACCATACTTGGCCCAAATTTGAGTAAATGTATTTTCTCCTTAATGCCCCTCAGAGTATGATACTGTACTCTGTTCTTAGCATAGTGTGCTCTCTTGTGTACTCAAGGAGAGAGCTTCTGGTGTCTGAGGAAGAGTCCAACTGTATAGTACACGTGAATCCTCAGAGTAGACAGAGCAACCTGGGCCACTCACTAGCCATGTTGGAGAGGTGAAATGGGAAGACATGCCTGAGATAAAGAAGCCAGTGAATGTTTGCCTTCCATGGCACTATTTCATGTAGTGTAGCTTTCAAGTTGACCAAGAATGTTCACCCTAAAGTAGGCATTCTGCTTATGCTGCAATGCTCTGTCTTCCTCAACCCCTCAACCCTCTTCTCTCCCTTCTTTATATGTGTTTCCAGACTCTTAAATCCCTTTAGTTTCCCCCCATTTTGTAACCTCTAAGGTTGAGATTTAGCAGATTGATTTCCTGAGCTCATAGATAGTGAATAGTCGCTTGAAAAACACTCTCCTAGTAAATTTGAATTTCCCAAGGGGCCATGAAGGATTAGGTTGGTCACCACACCTTAGTCAGACCACACTTAAACTGAAACATTGTATTATACATCAGTGGGTGGGAAAGGGTAGGTTTCCACTTTCTCAAGCTCAGAAGGAGGAAGGCGATTTTGAGAGAATCATGTCATGAGAATAATCAAGTCGTGCTCATGATCTCACACTCCAATTACAAAATAGGTCTGTGGGTGTACTTGTCAAAGTGGACCTCTGACTTCCTCTCTTCCCCTCCCCCCTTCCTTCTCTCTTTTCCTTTCTTTCTTCCCCTCTCTCCCTGTTCTCTTTCTTCTAGTTGCCTTTTTGAGGCAGGGTTACTCTGTAGTGCAGCTGGCCTGTAACCCTGATTCTCCCGTCTCAGCCTCCAAAGTGCTGAAATTACAAGTCTACACCACCATGCTGATCTCAAACTAGAATTTTAATTTAAAATGACACCTATAGAAAACAACAACAAGATCAATACAGAGACACACTCACTTTTCTTAGTAGCTATATTCAGAAGTCTATATTTCAACTCTGATGAACATATTGATTTACAAAAGTTTAATACTGAGTCGTTGAGACTCAGGAAACAGAAACAAAATGACCAATTCATGAACAATTTAATCACATCTTTCTATGTTGTGCTTACTATTCTTAGTTCTAATCCTTCCCCACTTCTTTGCTTTCAAGGAAGTTTACAAGTTCGCTATCGGCTAAACAAGGAAGAAAGTCATGTGTTCACCATCAGCACAGAGAACTTGGCCAACAGAAGGGTGCATCAGGTGAAGATTAGCCGAGAGGGGCCAGAGCTTTCCATTCAGGTATTTCATGTCTCATCTTTCCACTCAGCCTACATGCCAAGGCTTCTCCATCAAACATGTCTGAGTTCCTGAGCCCAGGCACATACTGTAGTGTAGAGTTGCCCTGGACACCAGGCCAGCCCCGAGCCATACTTCTTCTTCTCACTGGCACTGTCATCACCCAGAAAACAGCTGGAAATGCAAATTTGTGAATCCCCAACTAGAGCTAATCCATCATAGAACTACTGGAGAGGAAGAGGAAGCACTGTCAATTCTGGTTGTGCTCAAGTTTAATCCGGTCTTAACCAGATTGAGTTATGAAGGGATTCATGCAAAGAGGAAAGTACAAAAGACAGTAGGGGAAGTGGGCAAAGAGTACAGGTGGGTACAGAGAAGGGAACAGGTGATGTGGAGGCCCTTGGAAAGAAGGCACAGGTCTCCTCTACACATCACTTCTTCCTTCCTAATGCAAACTGGGTCTTAAAGACAAGGAAGAGCTGACTGGGTAGAGAAGGTTCTTAGACAGTTCATATGAGCAAAGACATAGCTTTCAGAGAAAACAGAGTGTGATAGGCTTCTCTGAAAGATTAGTGACTCTGTATAGAGCCAAAGGCATGGTAGGGCAGATCCCAAATAAAGTCCAGCCAAACCTAGATGACCCTTCTTTGATTAAAACCTAAAGAGAGAATGTTCATCAGATAAGCAATCACCAGCTTGCATAGGTGAGTTTAATCCATTCATATGTGTTCTCCCCATTTATCTTTTATCACTTAAAATGCCCTTTTCTTTGCTGGTCAGCAACAGGTACAAAGACATCTGCCCTCTCAGAAGATGACTTTGCTGTCTTCCTCTGTGAACAATGTATTCTTTAGAAAAGACATCACACATTCTCATTAGCCTATCCCCTCCTACCCTAGCTCCTCCTACCTGGATCTGGGGACTTGTGAATTCTCTCCCTCCCATGCCTGGGCTCAATATCTCAGCACTCTAAGACCTATCCTGTGAATCAGATCTCATGACCCTCTCACAAGTATACCTCCAACATCCTCCTGTCTTCTATCCTTTTTACCACCTTTCCAGCTCCACCAGTTGGCACCCTGAAGCACAGCCTACATAATGCATCAAAAAACAAGCAAGCAAACAAATCAACCAAGATCCTTCTGGCTCAAGGAAAGAAACTCATTTCTCACGAGTTTTACATATTGCTAGACTTTATCATTTTATTTTCAAATTTCTTGGAAAATTTGATATCTACCAATTTCCAAAGTGTAACTTCTATGTCAGTTTATTCATTGCTATGACAAAATACCTAAGAAACAGTTTAAATGACTCTGACTTGCAGTTTGAGAGTACAGTCTGTTATTGTAACAGTAGCATGAGGCAGCTGGTCACATTCCATTCTTAGTATCAGAGAGAGTTGAATGAAGGTATTCAGCTCACTTTCTACTTTTTACTTATTCAAGAATCCCAGTTTTTGGAATGGTGCCACACACATTTGGGGTGGGTCTTTCCAACTCAATTAATCTAATCTAGAAACTCACACACAGATATGCCTAGAAGTTTATTTCCATGATAATTTTAAATTCCATGTAGTTGACAATCAAAATTAACTATTGTGCTTTTCTTCCCCATAGTCCCAGCATGTTACACAAAAACTGCACTGCTGGAGATATGAATGGGGTAGATCCCAGTGGTATAGTGGTGTGTGAAATATTTCTGGGAGGCATGAACAAATGTCTACTCACTCCATATAGAGAACAAACAGCAAACCAATATAAGGATGCCACTAAACCCAAATTAGTGAGCCAGTGAGATTACTAACAGGAGAATTTTTAGATTTATTGAGATTACTAATGGGAGAATAGTTGAGGGGTTACAGAGCAAAAGTGATTTAAAAACAGATACATCACTACACTACACTCCAGCATGGGTAGCAACCTGAGGAAACCTGACATGCAGATCAATAGGTAGGAAAATTCTTGTTTCAAGCAAGTCAGTTTGGGGAGTTAATAACCTAGCCCCAGTGTATCTGGTCAGTTTCAGGGACTTCCTGAAGCCTTTGACTCATTTACTTACCAAGCTTAATGAGCTTCCTGGAAGGATGTACTGTTCCACTTCCCCTGGTGTAAGTGCCGCACTTCCTTACTGAGCCAAGGTCACCTGATATGGCTCGTCAAGGCATAAAATCAGACTTGGGTTAGAGGGGTCAGAGCAAGACTGAGGCACGGACAATTTTATTGAGAAAAGTTTGACTTTTATACCCTTATCAGAAAGAGGATATAGTAGCAATTGCCAGGATCAATACAGTTGTTGCCAAGATACAATGACATTTCCAAGCTGTACAGGGTACACAAGATTGATGTCTAATACCAATTGTCCTCTTAAGCTTTCATGCTTTCTTGACTTCTAAGGGAAAATACAGACAAACACAAAATGGCCTGAAGGCTTTACTGCCTGAGGGAGTGCATATTGCTATTGCTGTGTTAAATATCCTGACAAAACTCAACTTCAGTCAGAAGGGGTTTATTTTCCACTCGTAATTCCAGGTTACAGTCCACCATAAGAGCGATGTCAAGGTGACAGGAAGTTAAAACAACTAGTTCCCTTCAACATCCAAGAGCAGAGAGAAATGAATGTATATATGATCACTTGTTTGCTTGTGTCCATCTTGATTTCTCTACTCTCATAGAGTTTAGGACTCCCTTACTAAAGAATGGTGCTGCCCACAGTGGGCTGGGTCTTCTCACATCAATTAACTTAGGATAATTCCTTATATACATGTCCACAGGTCAATCCAATGTAGAAAATTTCTCATTAAGACTTTCCCAGGTGACTCTGGGCTGTGTCAAGTTCATTCTTAAACCAAGACTGGTGGGGTGAGTTTAGGGTTTAAGCTTAGGAGTACACAGTTTGGAGTCTCCCTTTTAGAACTCCTTATCATCCTGTATGGAAAGATATATTTAGCAGTGATGAGGTAAAAATCAGTCAGGAAGATTCTATGCCCCTTGAAACATGCCACAGGGGGAGCCATGGAGAGAATTTCAGGGGTGCCAGGATGCAGCATTGGAGACCATTTTAATGTGGCCTGTGGGAGAAAGTAAGGATGACTATTAGTTAGTCTAATTAGATGGAAGTTCAGAAATAATTGTTGGATATATGACACAAATAATTTCCATACCATTAGAAATTAACCTCTTATCGGTTACAATATTCCTGAAATGAGAAAGGGGTCACACCTTTGAGCACATTTGAATTGGGTGGGGAGAGCAGCTGCTGAACTGGTAAATGGTAGGATTTTTTTTTTTTTTTTTTTGTAATGATAGCTTCCTGCTTGTATAATCCGTGGGAGTTCCATGTATAGGTCAGAGGTCAACCTCAAGTCTCATTCCTGAGAAGGGGCAGTTCTCTTCAGTTTTTTGATACAAGGACTCTCATTGGTATAGAAATCACAGAGGAGGTTAGGTTGGCTCTCCAGTGAGCTCAAGAGATCTCCCTGACTCTTCATCCTAAGTTATGGGATTACAAACACATGCCACCCCACCTGACATTTTACAGGGGTTTTACAGACCAAACTCAGGTCCTTGGACTCTTGTGGCAAACACTTCACTGATTGAGCTATGCCCCCAAGCTGTGTTTGTTTAGACTTTTAATGAAGTCCTGATGGAAAACTGGGGCATGTTTGGTAGAGCGTTTTACATATGAACATTTTTAGTACCTTTATATTTTCTGTGCTCTTCACAAATGAAAAAAGGAAGTAGAACACAGAGAGAGCAATAAGATGTATGTGTTTTCCTTCTCTGTCTACGTAATTTTCACCAATCAATTTACAGTCAATACTAAGCAGCCACTTGCTATTTGCATAGTGCTGAAGAGAGCAGGAAAAAAAAAAAAAAAAGAACTAGAGCAGAAACTTTACGTTTTGATCCTTAAGTCTGTTTATTGTCTCAGAAAGACAGCAGGTTTGTTTTCTGGACCATCCTTATACCCTCTCAATCCAATCTATATTTCTTTTTCGTCATTTGTAAAAAGCTGTTTAGTGTAAACAAACAAGCACAACAGCAAAAAAAAAGCAGGCCCCTGGTAGATCTTTATTTCCTGGTTGGCCAGTAAGGAACATTTCAGGAATGCTGCCTACCTATCAGAGGGAAAGGACACTCAGCCACCAAGATCACAAGACTCCTGGCTTTCCCCATAATCTTAATTTAGCTGTTCAAATTGCTTTTTCAAGGACAGATAGACAAACCTGGTTATTTGAAGACAAAAATAGAGATCCCAAGTCCAGAAACAACATGGCCATGGACAACTGTTAAAATACTAATATGTGGCTTGACTAACTTATTCGTCTTTGTGACTTCTCTGTCACTAGATTAAACTATGTCACAGCATTATAAGGAGAAAGGCATTTGGAAGTATGCATCTGTGTCACATTTCAAATATTCTTTACTAAAAAAGAAATTATAGTTTAATTCACAAAACAGTGATATAGACCATGGGTCATAGTTTGTACTAAATTCATGGATAAATGACAAGGTCAGGAGGTTCCTGAAGAGAGTAACTCTTAACGGATGTATATAGAAAGAGAGTTGTGAAAGGAGGAACTGAATGGAAGGATTAGATATTAGTCCTGATCCATTTGATTTTCCCCAAGCAGAGAAAACTCACCCACCTCGCTGTATTACTGTTTGTCTTCATTTCTAGCATTGTCATAGACAAAGATGAGGATAGAATCATTTGTATGTTCAGAGTGGAGATTGGAAGGCGGGGGTCAGGGTGCAATTGATAAAGCATTTGCCTTGTCAGCCTGAGGATCTGAGTTCAGATCCCAGAAGCATTGTAATGATCAAGGAGAGATGACAAATACATGCTTGTAATCCCTGTGATGTTGAGAGAAGAGAGAGAGACAAGGTGATCCCTGAGAGCTGGCTAGACAGGAAGCCTAGCCTGTTGGATGCAGCAGTTCTGGGCCAAAGAGAGAGCCTGTCTCAGCCAAAAAGTGGAAGGCACCTGAAGAATGGCGGCTGGGGTTGTCCCCTGGCTTTTATGGCCATATACATGTATCTATACATGTATCTTCACCAAATAATAGAGATTGGAGGAATCTGTTGGCTCTCTAGATTGAGAAAAATGGAGATAGATTGGTGGTGCAGCCCAGGAAGGAGAAAGAGGAGGGGAGCAAACCAGAACCAGCAGTGTATGAAGGTGATGGCTAAGGGAGGACCTTCGAAATCAAGGCCTGGAGCACCCAGCGGTGACTTCTGCTGAGCCTGCCAGTGGGATGTGATCAGCCAGCTCTGGCAGTGTCAGCAATATGTGCAGCTTTCCTCAAGTGCTTACCCAACTATGTTGCATGATGAGGAAGCTCTGCAGTCCACACCGGAAAACAGGTCAGGGTTAGGGAGGAAGAGAAAATGATTGTGGCTGCAGGAATAAGAGGGGAGGAAGAAGTCAAAATGGGCAGCACTGCTGGGTCCCATCTAATGTGCTACAGCAGGTGCCAGATGGGCTTCTCTGTTTACTTGTTTTCAGTGAAGGATTTGGTGAAAAATTCTAAGTGGGGAGAAAATACTTGACAATAGGCCTGTCTGTAGGATCTCCAAGGGAATGTAAGCATGTCAAAGACCTTATTTTACAAGGAAGAAAGAAAGGGCACTTTATGTGCATTGTGAGACAGCTTGTGGGACATTTTGAATCTCTCCTGGGAGAAAAACCCTGAGAAGAATCTATCCTGTGTAAGAATGTAGGCTGTTTACAAAAGAGATTGCCTTATGCCTTCCGAAACCCGGGCTGATGGCTTTATTTTGTTTTCCTACAGGTGGACCAACAACTCTTCAGCTATAACTTCTCCCCAGACGTTGAGTTCAGGTCACTTACTCTAGGCAAAGTCACAGGTCTGTTTCTCTGTCTTATACTTTTCAATGGATGTTGTTAAAATTAATAAATTAGTAGTCTTTGTTGGTGTGGTCAGCAATTCACAGCTGCAGACATTACCTCCATCTGTAGTCTCCATACAGGTTTTGAAAGAGGATATACCGACACATACATATGGCAGTCATGCAGAATGTCATTTATATCTGCTTTATTGTTTGGTTAGTTCGTTGTTAATGGTTAGTTATTTGTGGTAATTATTTTGTTGGTTAAGTGTCAGTAATCGGGCAGAAAGGTAAACAAAAATTTATTTAAAATTTACATTTATTAATTATTTTTTCAGAAAGTCAACATTTTACTTGAATTTCCTTGGTTTTAAACTAAAGGGATGAAGTAGGAAGCTGAGCAGCAGGATAAGGATTGAAATCTCTATTAGAAGAGTGGGTTCCCTTCTTGTTCTCATACAGGTTTTGTGAATTTTCACTTTCAGTTTGAAAATGTTTGCCTGTACAGCACTGAACTTTTCATACTTTCCTGAAGAATAGGATATTTTAAACAATATCCCACTTTTAACAATGGCGCTTAGACCTTGAATATATTTTGTTTACAACAATGCAGATAATAGGCCGTTGCTTTGGTCACAATTTGGTCAACCTTTCCTTTTAATTCATTTTTCCCTTTTTTAGCCTCATGTATTACCTTGTGTAGAACACACAGCTAATTTTAATTTTAAGTATTGCACATGCATACATGTACAATGTGTGGTGTGTGCACATTCACATGTGTGACTGTGGGCAAGCATGTGGCACAGGATGCTTTTGGAGATCAACAACCTTGTTTGAGATAGGATCTTTCGTTCTGTGCTTTGTGCACAAATGGAGAGCATCCTGGTTTATGAGCTTCCAGGATTCTATCTTCTCCTCCTATCATCCATAAGAGCACTGGAATTTCAGATACCTGGACTACTAAGTCTAGCTTTACTTTGGTTCTGAGGATTGGAACTCAGACTTTCAAGAAGCTATCATCTCCCTAGCTCCAATTTTTGTTTTTTATCTATCTATATAATCTGGAGATCTGTGCTTTACAAATTAGTAAATGCAAGTCTTTTTCAGATTTTAAAATCACTTGTACATTTGGACTCCTACCTACAGCCTTATTTCCTTCTGAGTCAGCTATTTTTGTGACTTTCTCAGGTTCTCTGTGGCTGTGTTGGTCACAGTACAGTTTAGAAATCATTTACAACTTTGGGTATCTTAAGCAGGAATGGACAACATAAGAAATCACTTTCTTATGAAAGTTTTGTAGCCCTCAACTCTGAGTCTTGATAGCACCTTTTGGAATGGCTTCTCACAAACTCTGAGGGTCTTTGTGGGAAATGTAGGGGTGCTCTTGTTTACCTACTAATCTCCAACTAGAATCTGTTCTAACTCATACAGAATGTAGATTTACAAGGCAAAGAAGACATTCTCTGAAAAATGGCTGCAGAAAATATGTTTCTCTAACAGTGGAGCAGCTTTGATAGGACAATGATCTGCTGTTTCTCCAGTCTTCTAGATTCGTTAAGAATATGACATCTCCAGAACATAATGTGAATGCACAATAAGTCTAGAAAATGTCTATTTCAGTTTCACAAGGTGACAGACAGATGAATCAATCAATAGGAATGATTTCTGAATGGGCTTATTTCTTACCCCACCCCCACAAGCCCAATAATAATACTGTCATAATAAAAATGCTGCTTCTGAAGCTGTTTATTCTGGTTCATTAATGTGGCCCTGGTGAGTTTTAACTTCCTATTCTCTGTATCTTAAACATTTCTGCTTTGGAAAAAATGTCATTTTTTCCCCTTTCTGAGCCAAATCTTTTTGATATATATTTTTTCTGTCTTAAAGTCCTTGAATTATAAACTTTTATCTGAACCAAGGTATTTATCTCACCTTGAGTCTTAGAATATCATTCTGCTAGACAGTTGAAGGGTGTTATATTTCAGATGGGAGGTGAAGGAGAGAGAGAGAGAGAGAGAGAGAGAGAGAGAGAGAGAGAGAGAGAGAGAGAGAGATCATGTGCACTCTGGGTATAGAGGCAGAAGCACTGGCTCATGACTGCTACCAATGCACAGCTTTCCCAGCTCTGCATCCACGATGTTATGATGGGAGCCTGCAACTCTCTACATGAGGAGAGATCACATTGTAGAAATCACAAATGCACATGACAATCATTGTTATCCTTTATATGGTCTGATTTGAAATGCAAAATTTATCAATGAGTACACACCTACTTAGTAGTCTCCTGCTCTTGAATTCTCCTGTTAGTTGGTTCTACTTTTGGAAGTTCTTACTTCGGCCAAACCAGCAAACAGAGCTGCTTTGATTGTATGTTCTTAAGCATAAAAAACTTGGCGTGTGGGTTGATGTTGTGCATTTATATGTGTCTGGTTGTACATTTCTTATTAAAGTTTCCTATTTAATATTTTTATACTTCCTGAGTCTATTAATTAGTTCCTATATATCTTTGTATCTAGTCACATACAGAATTCATCTTTATTCACTAATTCTCAGATTCTAGGCATATCAACTATTGATTCTTTCACATTCTATATATTCAACTCTTTGAGATCTGAATTCGGTCAACCTTGGACTTTCTAATTTCACCCTCACATATTTTAAAAACGTTGACTGCTGTCAAAACAGTATAAATTCGAAGCATATAAGACCCTCTTGTTTTTGCCCATGGCTTTGTCTCTGTGTGTGTTTGTGTGTGAGGGGAGAGGGGAGGTGAATGTGGGTGCATGCTATTGAGTGCTTGGTGCAGCAAACCAAACTAAATTCAGGTTTATCAGGCTTGCACAGCAAGGGAGAAGGACTTCAGCCACAGAGCCACTTTGGAGCCAGTTTTTACTTACTTTTAATCTTCTGATTTTTTAATTCCTTCAAGTGTGCTTAACTACAATTAACATAATATGTAAACCATTTTTTTGATAATGTTTTCTTTTCATTTTAAAACTAAAATTCTATCGTTTGGACAATGAAACTGTTAATTAAAAAAACCTGTTGTCTTTGCTTATTTCTTCTGGGTTCCATCTGTTTGTAAAGCATGTGGATAACTGTTATCAAACACTCTCCCTCTGCTGGTCCCACTTCCTGACTCTCTGAGGACCTGATTCTGTAACTAGCTGTTTTATAAATCTTTCCTCCAGCAACTTCTGATTCTGTGTATACTGTGTGTGAGTGTGCAGGAATGTGTGCTCATCCATGTGTTGACACACACATGTACAAACACATACTTACATATTTAGTTGGAACTGTTATCTGAGAACCTGAAGCATGGAAAATGGAGCATTTCCCTCCTGATAAGATTCAGACTTTTTCTACCAGGTGTTACATGGAGACACTGACTAGGATAATTTCAGTCTCTCATTATTTTCATTCCTGGATATAACAGGAGTATAAATTTGAATTCTGAAGCTCAATGATATTAAAGCTTTTGTTAGAGTTTTTCAGAATAAATGCTGTTGATGTTAGTACTATGCTATATAGTAGTTTATTTTATTAATCCTTTCATGATTTTATAATTGGCTCATATTCACCCTCATTGCTCTTTCCTACACTTCTTGCTTATTTTTTTCTTCTTTCCAAGTCCCCAGTGACCACATTGCTTATTCCTAAACTATAATTTGTTTATATTTTCTGGTTTCTATTGTCCTATGTTTTTAAAGTATTTTGTGTCACTGAATCCTCAGTTCAACTGACAGTATAAATCTAAGGGGAAAGTTCACTAAAGCTTTCACATTATCAATCTCAGACTCATGTGTGTGTGTAGACCAAAAGATAAGTAGTGATCTTCGGGCTTAGTCCATGTTAATTTCTGAGTCAGGATTACAGAGTGTACCAGGCTGGCTGACCAGCAAGTCCTAGAATCTGCCTCTCTGTCTCCCCAACGTTAACTTATAGACACATGCCTCTAGGTCTAGCTTTTTTTCTTTTGTTCAGTGATCAAATGAAAGTCCCCATGCTTGTACAGCAATGACTTCACTGACTAAGCCATCTGCCCAGCTGAAGCTTGGATGAAACCATCCATGTGCAATAGAAGCTACAAGGACATTCTCTTCTAAAATCCCTTCAGGAACTTTGCTGTTGGACCTGATGTTCATAGGCCCCTTCACTTATGAAAATCAACTGAATGGCAGCATGTATACAATGAAGACTAAAGAAAGATGCCTAAGTGTTTGAGCGCCAGATTGTTCTCTGCTTATGACACTTTCATATCAGGTATCAGGTAGGAGTATTCTGGGATATGATTGAGTAGATAAATCAATAAACTTGCCCACTCTTCTAAATAGGAAACATTTTCCCGAAGCTAGATAGTCTTCCTCCACACCCAAAATGCTGTTAGGATAATGATTTGGGATCACCATCAAACTCAAATCTGTGGCCTGTGAATGATCGCTACCTGAAAATGAAAGGAGCCCTATGAGTATCTGGCCCATGATCAGCGAGACACAGTTAGCCTGAGAGAAAGGCAGAGGAGGGTGGGGCAGAACACAGAGTAAGCTCTGTATTCACTGACCTAATGACCTGGGTTTAATCCCCAAAGCCCACCTGATAGAAGAGAACTGAATCCTAAAAGCTTTCCCCTGATTTCTACACATGTGCCATGGCACTTGTGTCTCCCCTCCCAAATAAACAAATGCAATTTTTAAATTAAAAGCAAAAGGAAAGAGAGCAAAAGAATGGTGGCCCCAGGCTTCAGAGCAGCACAGAAATATAGGAAACGAGAATGGTTTGGACAGAAGTGAGTGGCATGGCACAGACGAAGCAAGGGGAGGGCAGTAGTGGGTGCTCAGCCCTGATGACAAATGCCACCCACACCACGATTTTAGAAGGGACACTTTCTACTGTAACATACAGATCTGCAAGCATTTTTCATAGTAGATTCTAAGGGAAAGAATGCGTATATAATTTGTCTCAGTTTTCTTCAAGAGCATTCCATTTCAAAGCCAAACCAAATTTGTTCATTTTCTTTCTGTGAGAGGAAGGAACAATTCACTGTCCTAAAGTCTGGTGATTTAGTGCACACTCTTTGCCAGCCCTGGTGCTCTAGGCCCCATGATAAATAGAATAGATTAGTTTCTGAGGGCTTCTGAGATGGAGACACGAGCCTACGAGGAGAGCCAATGCCACTGTCCACATCAAAACTGAGGTGGGGCAGGCGAGATGGCCCAGTAGGCAAAGGTCCCTGCCACCAAGCCTGGCAATCTGAGTTTGAGCTCCAGGACCTCCATGGCAGGAGGAAAGAACTAATTTCCCACATTGTCCTCTAAACTACTTGTATGTGCTGTAACATGCTGGTTCACACACCACAAAATAAATAAATGATAAAGTCGAGGTATGTTGTTGGCTCTCCATGAATGAAGACACTTTTCTATGGCAAGTCCTAAGATGTTGCTAAGTTTGATTTTTAATTGCTCACTATCATTTTGTTTAACTCTCCAAATATTTTACCTGGTTATAGCAAATATGATGTTAATGACATTAAGAGAAAGCCACATTAAGGACCAATGAAGTAACTCAGCACATTAAGTGATTGCTTTGAATGGGAACCCCAGAACCTGTGTAGAAAAAGCCAGACATAGTGGCATGTACTTTTAATCCCACTTCTGTGGAAGCAGAGTGGATACCTCCAGGTGCCTGGCCAGCCAGCCTAGGCTGACTGGTGAGCTCCAGGGCAATAATGAATCTGTGAAATAAAGAAAACAAAAATCAACAGAGAGAAGCATAGACAGTGCCCGGGAAATGACAACTAGTGCATGTACGCACATACTGTGGTGGTTTGCAAGAAATTGGTCCCCAAAGGAAGTGGTACTATTAGGGGGTGTGGCCTTGCTGGAGTAGGTGTGGCCTTACTGGAGTAGGTATGACCTTGTTGGAGGAAGTGTGTCACTGTGAAGGTGAGCTTTGAGGTTTCATATGTGCTCAAACCTCACCCCATGAGACAGACCATTTCCTGTTGCCTGTGAGATGTATCACTCTCAGCTACTTCTCCATCACCATGTCTCCCTGCACTCTGCCATGTCCCACTATGATGATAATGGACTGAACCTCTGAATTATAAGGGAACAACCCCTGGTAAATGCTTTCCTTTCTAAGAGTTGCCCTTGTAACTCAAATTCTAATATGGTCTTGTAATAAAAATCCCAGGAGCCTGATATTGGGGTAAATGTTGAAAGATCAGAGATACAAAGGAACAAGCTACTGTCACATTTCACCTCACCAACTCCATCAATCCTCTGACTGAAATCCTTTGAGTCCTCACTGGAAAGGCTCTAGCCAAAAGAGCCTCTAGTTGAAAGGGATGCTAATGCCAAAAAGCCTTTAGTTCCTGTCTCCTCATGCCTTTTATATCTTTCTTCACCTAGCCATCACTTCCTGGGATTAAAGGCATGTGTGCTTCCCAGTACTGGGATTAAAGGTGTGTGCCACCACTACTTGGTTCTGTTCTCTCCTAGACTGAGTCAATCTCATGTAGTTCAGGGTGTCTTTGAACTCACAGAGATCCAGACATACTCTGCCTCCTGAGTGCTAGGATTAAAGGTGTGTGCCATCACTGCCTGGCCTCTATGTTTTGTTGTCTGATCTTCAGGCAAATTTTATTAGTGTTCATAATATATCATCACATGCCCTGGTCTCTTCACAGAATTAGAAACTCTAACTAGGACACACACCCACTAATGCACACATGTGTATATTCATACATAAAATCACAAACTCATACATATACACCAAAAAGAAATAAAGTAACATTTTAGAAAGAAGGAGACAGAAACATATTTAAGCAAGTCAATCATTTGAACAAAGCCACCTCTTTCTGGAGAAATTCCCTAATACCTCAGAAAGTACCATTGTGCATTCATCAGAACCAACTCGCCTGTGGTTTTTTGTTTGTTTGTTTTGTTTGTTTGTTTTTTTTTTTTTTTTTTTTTTTTTGAGACAGGGTTTCTCTGTGTAGCTTTTCAACTTTCCTGGAACTCACTCTGTAGCCCAGGTTGGCCTTGAACTCACAAAGATCTCTCTGCCTCTGCCTCCCAAGTGCTGGCATTAAAGGCATGCACCACCGCCTCCCAGCCTCACCTGTGTGTTTTAATGCCTTTGTTTAGCTTACTCCTTTCGTAAGAACCAATGGATCTTAGAATTCAAAAAATTTGAAGTTCCTAAAGAAAACCAAAACAGCAACCTATAGCAACTGCAACATTAGAATTGGTGGAGACTTTTCTGGGTGGGGATTGAACCCAGGGCCTGCACTTGATAGGCAAGTGCTGTATTTCTTAGCCTACCTCCAGACTAACTCGGTCCTAATATATTTTCCCTGGGAGTCACATTTAAAGGGTTGTTATCGCTGTTTTCCTAAGAAGTGACTTCTGCATGATCACAGATTTAGGGGAAAAGTACCCTTTAAAATAGAGAAACATGTAAATGTCAGATGGAAATAGCCACAATGATACAATTCTAAATTGGCATTAAGATGGCATTCAGAGCATGCTGGCAGGGATTTGTTTCTACAGGTAGCAATGACAGCCCTCCCCTGCTTGGGGAATTTGTAGCTCAAAGCTTAAACCCAGGAGAGACATTATTTCTAAGGGTTAAATGGGCTAAATATCTGCTCATGTGGCTTTCTGCATCCACTTGACCCTAAAAAAGCCACATGGAAATGAGATGAATTCCATCTTACCCTGCATGGAACCCCATTCATCAAAAAATCATAGAGCAATGAGAGATAAACTTCAAATGCCTTTGATCTGGTAAGCTGAAGCAATTTTAACAGTGCCTATTAACAAACAGGGTTGTTAAGTTCTTGGAGTTCTTTCATTTCAAGTCCACGGCATCTTCCTCAGCACCAAAGCATAGCTGAGTGAAAATCCTGAGTGTTCTATACAGCTTATAGACGATGACAAAGAGGAGGTTTACACTATCAATGAAAGGTATGTTCCTTGAAGTACTCATCTTGAAGGACTATAATTTCATTTTGATTGCGTGCACAGTTAGACTTTCTTATGATTAAGTTCTGGTGCAGTCTATATAAGACCAAGAAACAAACCTACAAACTGGATGATGATTAGCATGTATGATGTTATGCGCTTCTACATGGCTGTGTGTGTTGGTTATTTGTGTGAATACTGCTGCAGATGTGCCTGTCACAGATGTGTGTGGAGGTCAGAGGGCAGTCTTGGATGTTGGCCCCAGACTTCCACGTTAGGGCAAGGGTCTCTTGTTTACCACTGAATACAGCAGGTCAGCGGGCTAGAAAGCTTTAAAGGATCCTCCTCAATCTTCCCTGTCTCAAGGGAAAAGCCTCTTGCTTCTACCCACATATTACTGTTTGTGGGTTTTGAGGAGTATGCTTACACAGTTACTGCTTCACCCACTGAGCCATCTACTAAGCTGAGTTTCTCAGTTTTAAAGATTATATAAATACTAAAGGGAACTGACTTTATAATATAATATAACTTTATACCAAGGCTACTGTAAAGGGGACTTCCAAAGAGGAATGGTTAGATTCTGAATGAATGTGTCTCTCCAGCACATTGGGAAGTAGGTGTTGCTCCCAAACTGTTAATGTCTTAAGGATGTATCACATCCAGGTCAGCACAATGCTGAGAGAAAATCTGAGTGTGAAGTCGGGTTAACTTACAGAATTCTGATGAATTTAGAAACACAGATGACACGATAATTCAGTCTTTCTGGACCTGTCTGGTTGTTTCTGACTCCACATGACTCCACTACCTTCTTTGTGTGGATTCAGTCTTAGACAGAATGTTAGTGACAAAAATGATGAGATCAGCCACCTGGGGCTTAAACACATTGGATCCTCTTGAAGGAAAATCTCTCCTTTGGAAAAAAAAATTTCCAAGGTAAGTCCTGGAATGAATATCCAGATATCAGTTTGTCAACTGACAATGCCCAGGTGGTGGGCAGACACTGACTACCATGTCCTGATCATCCACCATCTCTAAGTATGAAGGAGAAAGGCTCACTTTGGTGTTAACTATTGTGGTGGTCTGAATGAGAATGCCCCCATAGGCTCATATATTTGAATACTTGGTCAACAATTAGTGACCTGTTTGGGCCTTGTAGCCTTGTTTGAGGAGGTGTGCCAATATGGGTGAGCTTCAAAGTTTCAAAAGTGCACACCATTCACAGCTAGCTCTCTCCCTCTGCTTTGTAGTTTTTGTCTCAACATTTAAGCTCTTAGTTAATGCTCCAATGCATGCCTACCTGCCTGCTGCCTTTCTCCCACAATGATGGTCATGGATTCACCCCTGAAGCTGTAAGCAAATAACCCAAATTAAATTCTTTATTCTATATAGGTTGCCTTGGTCATAGTGTCTCTTTACAGCAATACAAAAGGAACTCTATCAACTATGTATGTTTGAAACAGGAAAGATGATGTCTGAACAGGAAATGCAGGTGCTCTTTTCAGATAGCTATGGATTGTGAGAAGGAACAACCAACATTGATTCAAAAATAAAACAGAAGAAATTGGGTGCCGCTTCAGGAAGAACTGGGAATTGTGGGTAATCTTAACCCTGGGATGTGCTTATCATTAACAATAGTCCAACTGAAGAAATTATATTTGAGAGAATTTTAAACTTCTGTTTCTTTCTTTTTAATGTGGTCTGCATACATGTGTGTGTGTGCTTGAGTTGTATACATGTGTGTCAGTACACATGTGTATGTGTGTGTGATTGTGTGTGTGCAGGTATACTTGTAGAAGATGGAATGTGACATCAGAAGTCTTCCTTGATTGCTCTCTATCTTATTTACTGAGGCAAAGCTTCTCAATCGAACACATGGTTCACCTCTACAGCTAGTCTAGCTAGCCAGTCTGCTGGATGAATCTTGTCTCCACCTTTTGAGGCTGGAATTAAAGGCGAGGCTGCCGCATGTCACCCAGCATTTATCTAGGTTCCTGAGATCCATAACTCCTATCCTCATGTTTGCATGGCAAGAGCTTTTAACAAGAGCCACTTTTCCAGCACCAGAGAGACTCATTTTCTTTTAAAAAGATGTGTGTTATTTGCTTTGGAACGAGTTTATAGCTTTCCAAGTATCCTACTTACTTTTCTATTGCTGTGAAGCAACACCATGACCAAAGGCAGAAGGGGGGGGGCGTTTGTTTGACTTAGATATCATGAGAAAGAGTCCATTGAGGGAAGCCAGGACAGGAACTCAAACATGGCAGGAACCCACAGGCAGAAGCTGATGCAGAGGCCTTGCTACTCATGGCTTGCTCAGCCTGCTTTATTATAAAATCTAAGACCATCAGTGCAGGGTTGGCACTACTAATAATGGGATGGAACCTCCCACATCAATCACTAATTTAAAAAAATGCCCTACAACCTGATATTGTGGAAGCATTTTCTCAATTGAGGTTCCCTCCTCTCTGATGACTCTAACTTTTGTCAATTTGAAATAAATACTAGCTACCACAATTGATCCTAAGTGAACTTGTCATACAAACACATCATTGTTAAATCACATCCTTTCTCTTTTTGGTCATCCTTAAGATTACATGTTAATATCAACACCACAATATAAAATATTTTGCAAACTTAAATGTCCCACAGGCTTACAAATTCAAACACTTAAAAGTCCAAAGTTTCTTTAAAATATTCTAAAAATCTTTCTAAAATTACAAAGTTTCTCCAAAATTTCAGCCTCTCACCTGTGGGCTCCTGTGAAATAAAAAATATGTTAAATACTTTCTTTTTCCAAGAGGGGAGAACTAGGATACAGTCCTCAAAGCAGAATCAACCCAACACTAAACAACTCAGTGTCTAAGGTCTGGGATCTACTTACGATCTCCTGAGCTTCTCCAAAAGACCTGAATCTCTTCTCTGCCTCCACCTTCTGCAACCCATACAGCCTGTTTGCTAGGCTGAGGATTGTGCCACTCCATGGCTGCTGCTGCTTCATTTTACAGCATGGGCATTGTCAAAGTCTGAGGTCTTCTGCTGCAACTGACTGCACTTTCACCAATAGCCTCTTCTGGGCTCTGTTCAAGGACTATCAATGCGGCACAATGCCAAGCCTCATCAAGCCTCAGCTATTCTCTATGACCCCTTAATGCCTTCAGAACTATTACTACCTAGGTTACTCTTATACTACCAAGTTTGGCTCCCAGCATAAGGTACAAACTTGGTCACCTCTGGAACACAGCTTCTGTGTGCTGACCCTGAGGAAACACTTCTCAGAAGACTTGACCTCAACAATACTGGTCTCTTCATAATCTCCACTAATTTCTCAACTCCAGCTAACCAACATTGATTGCCCTGCAAGGCAAAGGTTTCTCACTAATGGTTCTCATATCTTGTTAATCACAGCCAATTCTTCAACCCCACCTGTCTAGATCTATAGAGTTTTAATTGAAAATATGCAATGATGCTGGTGGTGGTGGAGCAGGCCTTTAATCCCAGCACTTGGGAGGCAGAGCCAAGTGGATCTCTGTGAGTTCAAGGACAGCCTGGGTTACCAAGTGAGTTCCAGGAAAAGGCGCAAAGCTACACAGAGAAACCCTGTCTCAAAAAAAAAAAAAAAAAAAAAAAAAAAAAAAAAAAAAAGAAAGAAAGAAAGAAAGAAAGAAAGAAAAGAAAATATACAATGACTCAGATAGGGTCCTTAAATGCCTCTCAAATTTCCCTCTGAAATTTTACAAGTCAGGCTTCTATCATCTTTCTATCATCTGCACTTCTACCAATACTCTATCTTTATCTTCTATGGTTGCACAGGAAAAGTTTTGACCACTCAATGGTTTTTCCCATGACAAATTCCTAAGCCCTTCCACAATCCTCCCCCAAATCACAGCCAGCTTTGTCACAACAGTACCCCACAATCCTGGTACCAATTTCTGTCTTAGTTAGGGTTACTATTGTAGTGATTAAACACTGGAACCAAAAGCAACTTGGAGTGGTGCTATTTTATTCACATTTCTATAAAATGGTTCATCATAAAAATCATGGTTGAGAGACAGCCCAAACTGACCTACTCTGTTGATGGGATGGCCAAACACCCTAATTGTCATGCTAGAAACACCATCCAACGACTGAGAGATCTGGATGCAGAGATCCACGGCTAGGCCCCGGGTGGAGCTCCGGGGAGTCTAATTAGCAAGAAAGAGGAGGGTTTATGTGTGCAAGAATTGTTGAAACCAAGGTTGGATAAAGCACAGGGACAAATAGCCAAATGAATGGAAACACATGAACTATGAACCAATGGCTGAGGGGCCCCCAACTGGATCAGGCCCCTGAATGGGTGAGACAGTTGATTGGCTTGATCTGTTTGGGAGGCATCTAGGCAGTGGGACCAAGTCCTGTGCTCATTGCATGAGTTGGCTGTTTGAAACCTGGGGCTTATGCAGGGTCGCTTGGCTTGGCCTGGGAGGAGGGGACTGGATCTGCCTGGACTGAGTCTACCAGGTTGATCTCAGTCCTCAGGTGAGGCTTTGCCCTGGAAGAGATGGAAATGGGGGGTGTGCTGGGGGGAGTTGGAGGGTCAGGAGGGGGGAGAACAAGGGAATCCATGGCTGATATGTAGAACTGAATTGTATTGTAAAATTAAAACAAAATGAAACAAAACAAAACAAAACATTGTGAGGACTGGAACTCAAGCTAGAAATCTGGAGGCAGGAACAATGCAGAGGTCATGGAGGAACGCTGCTTACAGCCTTGCTCCTGTTGGCTTTCTCTGCCTACTTTCTTATAGAACCCAGGACCACCAGCCTAGCAATGGTATCACCAATAATGGGCTGGATTGTTTCTGATCAATAACTAAATAAGAAAAATGCCCTACAGGCTTGCCTACAGTATGATCTTATGAAGGCATTTTCTCAACTGAGAATTCCTCCTCATATTTATATTTATATATATTTATATCAACTTGAACTCTAGCTTCTGTCAGGTTGATATAAAACTAGCCATTACACCATGTGACTCTAATACAGTACTTCAATCTAGATGCATAGACTTTAAAAAATAATTTCAATTTGTGTTTGTGCCTGGCCCTTCAAGACTAAAATACCCTTGGTTTGGATGTAGCCCATTGGTCAGTTCCTGTCTGATATGCATGACAGCTGGGTTGATTTGCAGCATTGCATGAACTAACTGTGGTGGCCCATCTGAACAGTTGAGCTGTGGAAGCAGGACAATTAGGAATTCAAGGTCGTCTTTGGTTACTTGGGGAGCTTAAAGGCAGCTTGGCTGCATGAGAACTTGTCTCAAGGAATGCAATAATAGAAATAAAACAATTCCTAAACCACAGAGCCCTCCTGATTTGCATTACAATACTGTTTCCATGCTGCATCTGGATAATACTTAATTATGTTGTTTTTCTGTGTCATAAAATATCGTAGACTCATTAATCCAACTTGAACTTCTGCACCATTAAATGAAAACACAAACCTGAAATACGATATTTCAGTAACTTTCATCTTTTTAAGTACATACTTCTTACTTTTTGATCAAGGAAGACTAACAAGTGGATAATATGACATTGTTGTTGTTACTCTTTTAACAGAAATAACGTACATTTCTCCTCATGAGAAACTCAAGAGATAACTTAGTTTTGTCTAATGCAGCAGAATTGTGAATTATCTCCTGGAGCAAAGATATCAATGGCATGTTGTTTCCAAGTCAATTGTCGTTTGATGGGTGTAACAGTTACTACTCTACTCCGCAGAGGGACAGTCTTTCCAGTGTGGAGTTAGGCTTACACATTTGTGCCTGGCTCTGGTAGTAAAGGGTGTTTTGTGTTACTGACCAGAATATAGGTGCCATGACTATTATTTATCAAAATTTCAAGTTGGTTGTTTTTAAAGAAAAATTGTGAATCATTACTATGAGGAATGAATTCAGATACCCAGAGCCCAAGAAAAAAGCAGGGCATCAGAGCAGACTTCTCTAAACCCTGTGTTCTTTTGAAGTCAGGGACAGACAGATCCTGAGGTCTTGCTGCTCTATAGAGACAAATCAGTGAGCTCCAGGTCCACTGAAAGCTTGCCTAAGAAAATATGGTAAATTGCTTAGTGGTTAAAAGTACTTCTGGTCTTCCAGGAAACCTGAGTTAGGTTCTCAAAACCCGCTTCTTGCATTTTATAGTTTTGTTTGATACAGCTCCATGGAATCTGATGCCTCTTCTGTTCTCGATAGGCAACTGCTTCTAGACACACAGATAGAGAGAAACAATTAGAATAAAATGATTCTTTATAAAAGTATGGTGGAGAGTGGTTAAAGAAGACCCTTGCCGTGGATCTGTGTACTCATCAGACTCATTCACAGGCAACACATCTGTACACACATACATCTGCATTCACACGCAGACACCACTATCAGACACAAACACGCACACAAACAGAGAAGTGGGTAGGAAGAGAGAGGTGGGGAGAGGGAAAAGAAGAGGGAGAAGGAGAGGGAAAGAGGAACTGAGGAATTTGCCCAGTGTCACAATGCAGTAGGTGGTAGATGTAAAATTTAAAGGCTGGGATTTCAGTTTCCTAATCAATCTTTCTTCATTTCAATTGTCAGGGAATAGCATTCCTAACAAGAATAGGCACAAAGTGATGGTCCACACACACTTTTCTGTCTGAGAGCTCTTTCATCAATGGTTTACTCTTTAGAACTGGTGAGGTGAATGCCCCAGGTAGTGTAGGACTTTAATCATGAAGCAGATTTCCTGGAAGTCATGTTTTGGAGTCAGCCCTGAGTTTCTCTCATCAATCCCTGCTGGCTAATGTGACATAGACAAAAGATCTATTCTGTGAACTTAGGTGATCATGTACATGGTTTGCTTGACTTATACTAGAAGCTCAGCAAAATATCAGAGCACTAATGGTGATCATGACCTTGATGATGTGAGAGGCTCTCCATTGACCTTGTCCAAAGAAAGAGTGATACTGGACTCTTTAGTTATGATTCAGAGCTAGGTGTTTTATAAGGGAAAGAATGTGATTTCTGCCTTTTATATAATTAAACCCGAACTTCACTTTCTCTGGTTGGGGTCACAGTGAACAGAACAATGTCTTGCCTCTAATTGATGATTGGTAACCAGTAGAATAGGGTATAGACAATAGTAATTTTCTGATCATTAAACCGTCTTTAAAGAATTAAACCAGAGAACTGGGGATATAGCTTAATCATCACATGATATATACCTCTGGGCTTCTCACTCACATGCATACACAATACACATGCAAAACCACACACACACACACACACACACACACACAGACACACACACACATTCAGAAAAGAAATGGAGAGTGTTTACCTAGCATCCAGGAAACTCTGGCTTTGATCCTCAGCATTATGTAAATGGGATATGCTGGCACAAACCTGTAATCACAGCACTCGGGAAAAGTGGGCAAGTATATCATAATATCAAGGTCATCTTTAGCTACACAAAGACATCATGGCCTGCCTGGGCTATGTTTGACTTTATCTTAAAAACAAACAAACAAACAAAAAGGTGAACCAGACTAATCACATCTAGTGTTATTTGGGCTTCTATTTTCTATAGCAAAGCTGCTACTAATAGATTCTAGCAGTGGGTATTTGGTATGCTAGAATTAAAATCATAGAATATACTCTGATGTTTGAATATTTTAGATATTATTTCTATCTTTCTCAGCGTGGTGTAATTATGAGGTGCCAAATAGAGAACATGAGACTTATTTATGGATTTACCCTCTTAGTAAATTACACTATTGGCATCATATACTGTACTTTATAATTGTCAAAAAACATGTATGCATACATGTGTACACATGTGTGGGCAAATGTGTATGCATGTGTGTCCTTTGTATGTATGGATGTATGCATGGACATGTGGAAGTGTGTGTGTGTGTGTGTGTGTGTGTGTGTGTGTGTGTGTGTTAGCAAATGTGTATATGCATGTGTGTGCAGGAAGAACTTGAAAATCATCATATTCTATCATAACTCATTCTGGTGCAGTGTCATGCTCTGCAGCCTGGACCTTGGATCTCCAGTATTCCCTATACATATCTTTATTCTTACAGTGACACATGGCAGTCAGGTGAAAAGCAAATGGATTTGGAATTAAATAGCTCTGGGTTAAAATTTTGAAGAAGACCACTTGGCTAGACTAGTCACTGCTAAAGTGACCTCTGTAATTTGTAATATCGATTACACACTTGGCAGAATCTAGAATTGCTTAAGGAGCAAAGTGAAGTGAGAAGACTCACCCTCAATGTGGGCAGCATTATTTCATGGCTAGGGGCCTGGGCTGGATAGAAAGGATAAGGAGAGCTGAGCACTAGAGTTCATCTCTCTCTGCTTCCTGACTGTGGATGCGATGAGCCCAGCTGCTTTATCCTGCAGCCCTGACTTCCCTGCCATGATTGCCTGGACCTTCAAGCTGTAAGCCCAAATTAAGCCTTTCTTCCTTAAACTGCTTTATCACATCAACAAAAAACTGGTAACTAATACAACCTCTATGTGCCTCAGTTTCCTGATGTGTGCTGCAGGGGTAGGGATACTTCCTTACTGGACTTGTGTGAAGGTAAGTTACCAGATATGTAAAGTGTGGAGCGATGCAGCATTTTACAAAAGAAGTTGTTCCTAAGCTTGCACAACAGTGCTTTCTTTTAATCTTTCTTGCTGGGATTTTTCTTCCTGGCCAGTGGCACTGCTATTGACTTGTTCGACCTTTGCCTGGGGAGTCTGACCTAGGATTGTAAATGTCAACGCTGAACTGAAGAGAACTCTTGGAATAGTGATAAACTCTCTGAGAAACTTTGGAGGGTCCCATTAACTGCTGTTTAGAAGGCCCCCAGGCAGTGGAGTGAGGACCTGTCCTTGGTGCATGGGCTGACTTTTTGGAACCTAGGGGCTATGCTGGGACACTTTGCTTAGGTTTGGTGTAGGGAGGAGGGGACTGGACCTGCCTCAACTGAATCTACCAGGCTGGGCTGACTCCCCAGGGGAGACCTTGCCTTGGAGGAGGTGGAAATGGGGGATGGGTTGGGGAGAAGGCTGGGGGATGGGAGGAGGGAGGACAGGGGAATCCTGGGCTGATATGTAAATTTAAATTAATTATAAAATAAAAACATTTTTAAAATACCATAACAAAATGTAACTTGTGAAAGACCTGACTTACTTTGGGTTGCAGTTTGATACCTGCAGTTTGAGTCCATTATGGCGGTAGACAGGGCAGGCATGACATCGGGAGCAGGAAGCTGATCAATTCCATTGACTCTGAACTTAGGAAGCACAAAGAAAGCAGCAAGTGGTGCCCTGCTATGACATTCAAACCCTGCTTCTAGTGGAGTACTTCTGCCCAAGACTCTCCACCTTGTAAAGCTCCATTTCCTTCCCAAAGCACATCTGGGGATGGAATGACCATATACAGGAGCTTATGGGGGACCCTTCATATTCAAACCACCACAGACACCATTACGGTCTTCTTTGAGATGGGGCCTTTTTCAGGATGAAAGATCATGAGTTTCAAGATGGAAGTGGATTTAGGCAAAGTAACACTGTAAGTCACCCAAAACCTTGCTCATGTTAGAGGCTTTCATAGTTGGATGGAACTGGATTCTCAGCAGCAATGTCATCTGAGCCATTGTTTTCTAGAGGTTTTTTGTTAATTTGTTTTGTTTTACAATGACAGCTGAATTTTGCTGCCACTGTCCAGGAAGGTGTGTTCAGAGGTATGTTAGGAGAGGTTGGGTGAGGAGTGAAAACAAATCAGTGGATACATGATGACTGGCAGTTTCTGAGTCTCAGTCAGGTGAACTGAATCAACAGTCTAGGCTTGAGTTCACTTCTGGTCTTAAAAGCCCAGTTCTAGTATAGAAATAAGATTATGTGCAAGAAGCTAATTCCAGAGCAAGTGATCTTAAAGCATAAAATTATTGTCTCCCAAGATAGGAGGAATCAAAAGTGAAAGCATTGTCACCAGGCTGACTGCTCCTGACCTTGGGTAGAGGGCCACACCCTCTCTGATGAAAGTGACCCCACCAAACTAGACAATGTGGAGCAGATGCATTTTAACACAGTAAAGGGCCAAGTGCGTAGTGTGCAATTGTCTTCCATCAGGGCCTAGCAAGAGCGAGCCCACATTGTCTTGTGACCCACGGCAGTCACTTTGGTGAAATGTGAAATATTGGGACTGAGGCCATGTGTTTGTAGAGCAATTTCCTCAGGATCCATCTAAGGTTTTTCTATAGAGGAAGGACCACAAAGGGAAACTCATGCAGGTGAAGATGTTGTTTCAAGTCTGAGTTATCTTTTCCAAAAAGAAAATGACTCATTCAATGGCATATGTACATGCATGGGTATACTTGTGTGTGTTTATGTGTGTATGCATGTTTGTGTGTGAGTATTTTTGTGTATGTTTGTCTATATATATGTTATTTGTCTCTGTATGTCCATATACATGAATGTATTAGTCAGAATTTTATTGACTTAATAGAATCTGAGAGATAAAATATTTCTAAGGAAAAAATAGATGTATTTAGCTAACACTTTTAGAACCTGGAAGTCCAAACAGAATTGTGCTCTCTCCAGTGGTTCTGCGGGTACGAATTTTATGTGGTGAGCACAGTTTGAAAGAGAAGTCAGAAGGAGATTCACAGGGTCACACACAAGATTTGTAATAACAATCTCTTGAGAAACACCCTAATCTCCTCTGAGAGCACTGTGACACAGGACATCACCACCCTAGGGACAAAGCCCTCAACTTACAAACATTCCAGGGAACGTAAAACCTCCAAACAATAGCAGTATATATGTGCATATCTGAAAATACATTGCTGTGTAGATGCACAGATTTGTGTACATGTATATGTGTATGTATTGGTGAATTTGTGTGCACAGACATGAGCATCTGTAGTTACATATAGCTGTAGTTTCCTGTCTGTTCATACACACACACACACACACACATAATTTTAAATGTCGAATGTCATTTCTTGAAGGGGGTAGGAGTCTAAATACAGGCTTACAGCACAATGGGAGGACCCCGGAGGGCAGAAGTTCACTACTGATGTTTTACAATCTTGCATCTAAGCTGTTAACGCCCATTATTCAGGATACACAGACAAGAAACTTCCCTTAAGTATTCAGGCGGGTGGAACCTGGCAGGGAATTAGCATTGGGAGGATATCAAGGTCAAAGTCCACAAGCAAGGCAACAGTTACCCAAAACGGGGGCCAGGGCCCTACAGGTCCCCCTTTTATTAAAAAATGAGCTTCTGACTTGGGTTGCATGGGATGTCAGCAGGTCACCTTACCCGTCATGGAGACGCCTGCCCAGGCCACACAACCAAGTCACTTCCAGAGCTATCTATGGCAATTATCAGAGGAGATGTAAACAATGGGGAATAAAAAGCTCCTTAGCAACCTTTTGAGATGTAACCTGAGAGCCACCAAACGGCATACTATATATGACAAATGTTAAGACAGTTATTTGTCACTTTCCCATGAGAAGCCCATTCCCACCTTTGAGCATTTCTTACTTTCTGTGACCCTTCTTCTTTGAAAAGCCCACACCTATGCTCCAAGCAGTGTTGTCATACTTTCTGCTGAGTGCCTTTCTTTCTTGTAACCCTTGTGTGTGTAACCTCATATTTAAATATCTTTAGTAAAATCTCTCACTCTGCTTCATAAACTGGCTAGTCCTAAAACTCTTTCCAGCACTGAAACTTACATTTCAGCACTGAAGAGCTTAGTGTAGCCCAAGCCACAGTCCCACAAACTCTCAAACTCCTTGGGCTACTGAGGCTTGCGGTGTGGTGCTGCATCTCTGTCCCCTCACCACTGACATCCTGACAACAAACATGGTCATGGATGGCCTTTCACAGAAAGGTGAAGAGTTCTTATGTACAGTGTTTTCTTTTCTTTTTTCTTTTCTTTTCTTTTCTTTTCTTTTCTTTTCTTTTCTTTTCTTTTCTTTTCTTTTCTTTTCTTTTCTTTTCTTTTCCCAGAGGGCACTTCTCTGAACTGTAGTTTTGTTTTTTACTGTAGTCTGCACTACTTTCGTGGGTTTTCCTAACATGTTATTTTGAGGAGACTGCTGTTCATAATGTTAAATCAAAATACACTTCCCATCTGTTGCACACAATGCTGGTAATCTCTGCAATAAATGTGTGACAAGTGCTTTTGGTTTAAATTGCCACTATTTTATGTAAAGTTTTCCCACTTACTTGTATTGTATTGTAATATTTGAGTGTTTTAAACCAAAGCAGTATTATTATCGTTCCATTATATCTCTGCCATTTCCCAGTTCACAGGAGTTATTTGTGTATATGTGGGGGGGGTGTGTTGTGTGTATAAGAGAGGGCCTGCATTCACATATACATGCATATGTTCATTTATGTGCTCATTGGAAGCCAGAGGAGAATGTCTAGTGCTCCACTCTGTTACTTTCTATCTTCTTCCCTTGAGACAGGGTTTCTCATTGCACCTGTAGCTTGGCCAGCCCTATCAACCCCCAGAAATCTCCCAGTTCCCAGCCTCACCATATTGGAGCCACAGGCACACATGTAAGCCATCCTCTGCCTTGTATTTATTTATTTTTACAAATTCAAGGAAATACTTTTACTTTTTTATTTATTTTTGAGATTATAATTTAAATGCAACTTTTCTTCCTTCCCATTCCTGCCCCCAAATCTTCCCATATATCCCTCCCAACTCTCTTTAAAATTTATAGCTTCTTTTTTCACTAATTGGTTTTGCATACATATATAAATATGTATATACATATATATTCCTAAATATAACTTGTTGAATTCATATAACGCTACCTGCTTGTACATTTTCAGGGCTGGTAATTTAGTATTGGCTAACCAGTTCAATGTGCTCTTTCATGGTGAAGGCCACCTCTCTCATTCTCAGCTTTCCTCAGTTGCCTGTAGTTCTTTGGGTAGGGTTGAAGCTTCACAGGCTTCATTCAGTTTGACATATTCAGCATACCTTGTTTTTAATGTGCATTCTGGGTATCAAAACTCAGGTCCTCATTATTGCTTATCAAGTGCTCTTACATGTTGAGCCAATTCTTGGAAGTAAATACATTAGACACTGTTTCCATTGTTTATTTTAGTGGAGTATTAGTTGTTGCATTGACTGTTTTTCTTAACTTTATTCGCTGGTGCATAAGAACTTGGGTGGGGATGATCATGCACAATATACAGGGAGTTCAGCATAGTTGCTCTACATAAGGAAGGTCTGGGTTTCATCCTGCACTCATTATGATTCTTTCACACCTTTAACCACTCCACTACTTTGTCCTTTGACTTTTCTCTCCTTTCAAATAAACTACTTGTACTCTAATACAGTCCTAGGGGAATTATAATGTTAGAGCTGTGGATCAGAGTTCATAGGGCACCTGCTGGGATTTCCAGGTCTGTGTGTCTTGGAACAAAGAACTGGAACAGGGGCACAGGAATAGTGATGCAGAGAGATTTATTAAGAGACACTAATGAGGGTGGCAGTGCAACAGTTTGCCAAGAATGGTTAGAAACTTGTGGTGCTGGCACATGAGCCCATGTCTCGAAGGGTCATTTGTATAGCCCCCACTTCTAGATCTTGGGCTTGTTTTTCAAATACTCTCTCCCATACATGTATCCCTGTTGTGGGGTGATTTTCAGGGTTTTTATCAAGTGGATTCAAATATTAACCATTTTCTCATGTGTATATATTTGTTCTGTGTGCAGGTCTGTGTGCAGATGAATATGTATGTTTATGCTGGTGTCCAAAGTTGGCATTGAATATTTACTGAGAATGCTCTTAACTTTTATTTGCTGAGTCAGGTCTCTTGATTTAACCTAGAGCTCACTAATTAGCTCGTCTAATTAATCAGCTTGCCTCCAGGATCTCTTATCTTGGTCTTCCAAAGACTGGGATTACAGACCACTCTTGTGACTGCCTTGTTTTCTTGTAGTTTCTAGAATTGGAATCTTTTAGGTGCTCAAGCTTTTATGACAAGTACTTCATCCACTGAACCATCTTGTCAGTCCTAACACATTAATCTTATACTTTTCTGTCCCTGTTCTCCCCTTTAGCCACTGTAACAGCTATTACTCCATTTACTAATTGATGGAGTTGGTAAGCAAACCCAGATTGCCTTCACTCCAAAGATCATCTGTACTCCACTATACCATTCAGTCTTCAATGAAAAGCACGTGAGGCATAAGCTTAATTCTAAAGTGTGGAGAATTATAGACAGACATCAAGTGACTACACAAATAGAGAAGCAGTCATGGAAAAGCTGAGTGAAAGTGAAATATGAACAGATACAGTTTGTGTTGCTGGGAGATTGCTCCACTGGACAGAGTCTCCTTCCATAATTACGCTATTCAGTGGGAGAATGTGATGTTTAAACACTGAGTGTTTGTCATGTGCCTGGTGGTGAGCGATAAGGCTTTTGCCTTCAGTACTGCATTTAACACTCAACAATCAGATAACACAGAGATCCAAGAATCTGTTACCAGGTATTAAAGCAGCACATCATCTAACAGCATAACTAGCATGTTTTGCAACAGTCCATGTGTTTGAGGGTTAGGAATGTGAGGGCTAGCCTGGGTTTCATAGGGATATTGAAGGAGGGGCAGGTCACTCTTCAAAGTATAAAGGAGTCACTCACCTGTGTGTTGCCTCAATCAGACATGTGGAGGGCTGTTAAATTTTATCCCCACATGGTCTCTGTGTCAGGGAGAAAGTTGGACCTGGAGCTGGCAGCATCACTTCCAGTGAGTTACAATGGAAAATCCACTACAAGTTAGTGCAGATACAAAGGAAAAGAGAAAGCTGGGCGGTGGTGGCTCATGCCTTTAATCTCAACACTCTGGAGGCAGAGACAGGTGGATCTCTGTGAGTTTGAGGCATACCTGGGCTAGAAAGTGAGTTCCAAGACAGGCTTCAAAGCTACGAAGAAACCCTGTCTTGGAAAAAGAAATAAAAACCAAAGGGAAAGAGAAACAGACCCTGTCCATGAGAAGATATGAAAAGCCATTTGTCTTATTTATTTGACTTCCTGTGTGTTTATGTGTGTGTGTGCTCAATGTATGTGTAGATACTCATGCACATATATGCATTGAAGAAGCCAACAGTCAACTTGGAGTGTCTTTTCTCAGCAACTGCACACCTTGTTTTTGAAAGGGTCTCTCACTGGGACTCAAAGCTGGTATAGAGGGCTGGCAGGTAAGCCCCCACACTCTCTGTTCTTTCCACTCCAGTGATGGTTTTACAACTGAACACCACCGTCTCCACCACCATTTTATGCAGGTTCTGGATATTGAACTCAGGTCTTCATGCTTGCATTCCAGTATTTTCGCCACTGGGTCATCTCCCCACTCTTTTTCCTATTGTCTCTAGTTAGTGCTATGTAAGGGACATCTTCCATCTTTATTTTATAGATTTAAAAAAAGTGTCCAAAAGATAATTTGTAAGATGTCAACAGGAACTGCTGTGGGATGGTCTGTATGTCAAATTGCTCTGATTGGTCAATAAATAAAACACTGGTTGGCCCGTGGCCAGGCAGGAAGTAGGTGGGACAAGGAGAGAGGAGAATTCTGGGAAGTGGAGGGCTGAGGCAGAGAGACACTGCCAGCCGCTACCATGACCAGCAGCATGTGAAGACGCCGGTAAGCCACCAGCCACGTGGCAAGGTATAGATTTATGGAAATGGATTAATTTAAGCTATAAGAACAATTAGCAAGAAGCCTGCCACGGCCATACAGTTTGTAAGCAATAAAAGTCTCTGTGTTTACTTGGTTGGGTCTGAGCGGCTGTGGGACTGGTGGGTGGCAAAGATTTGTCCTGACTGTGGGCAAGGCAGGAAAACTCTAGCTACAAATGGCGCCCAACGTGTTGGCAAGAGTTTCCACCTAAAACCTGAGAAAAGATTCTAAAATGGAGCTAAAAACAGCTTCCTAATTGTCTCTCTCAAACGAGCGGCAGCCTGCCGGTTTGAGCTACTGGCGGGTTCCTAGCGCGTGAGGTCGGTCTGCAGTATGGCGGGAATGAGGCCTCTGCAAGTGGCACATTAAGCTGCGTGGTGGATTTAGCCTTTACTAGTACAAAACAAAAAGAGGTTTCTGGGCTACACGCTGCTTTGATAAAAGCACAGACCCACGATGGCTCCCAGAGCTGGCGGAAAACGTACCACTGCCATGTTGGAAAGCTGAAGTGGGCGGAGCCAGCAGCCACAGCGCCGTTTCAGGCTTAAAAGGCTGCAGTTTAAAGCAATAGGCTCAAGGTAATATAAAAAATAAGCCATGTAAAGATGGCTACCACACAGAGAATCTGGATTATGTTCTCTTTGATATTCGTAACTGAAGAAAAACATTTGATTGCAAAAGCTGTTGAGTTATGACAAAATGTGTATTTTAAAGGTACCTTAACTTCAAAATTTGGATGTAAGGATATGTTGCTTTGGAAAGGAGGCTCTGCTTTTGTTTCCACAGAAAGCCAGAGGCTATGGATTTGTTCCAGATTAAGATACATCAGGTTTGACCAGCCAAGACCACCTGAAAGGTCTCCGATGACACCATGGCCCAGATGATCCAACATCCAGAATCATTTCAAGGCAACAGGCTCAGACAATACGGTCTCACGGACTACTCCATGATCCTAAAATTTTCTTTGTGTCCCCATAAGATACAGCGCCCCCCTCCAGCAGGAAGTAGTAAGAAAAGCTACGCCCAAATTCCCAAATATACCAAGCTGACTTTGGAGATGTGTAAAAGTTAAAACTTTCCTTTTAAAAAAAAGAAAGGGGAAGTGCTGTGGGATGGTCTGTATGTCAAATTGCTCTGATTGGTCAATAAATAAAACACTGGTTGGCCCGTGGCCAGGCAGGAAGTAGGTAGGACAAGGAGAGAGGAGAATTCTTGGAAGTGGAGGGCTGAGGCAGAGAGACACTGCCAGCCGCTACCATGACCAGCAGCATGTGAAGACGCCGGTAAGCCACCAGCCACGTGGCAAGGTATAGATTTATGGAAATGGATTAATTTAAGCTATAAGAACAATTAGCAAGAAGCCTGCCACGGCCATACAGTTTGTAAGCAATAAAAGTCTCTGTGTTTACTTGGTTGGGTCTGAGCGGCTGTGGGACTGGCGGGTGGCAAAGATTTGTCCTGACTGTGGGCAAGGCAGGAAAACTCTAGCTACAAGGAACAGTGTTAATAAATAGGAAAACTGCATGTTCAACCCAAGGATCCTGATTTATTAATGATAAAACCCTGTTCCTGGAGGAACTGTTATATAAATGTTTAATTGAAAGAAAAGATGAAAAATAACATTTCAGGGAGTGTTTATTAAACTACCAAGTATTAATTTTCCTTCCTTAATAGAACACTGTGACATTTCTCAGTTTGAAGTTTTCATATTATTTTTAATGGAGCAATGTTCCTAGATTATAAAACCTGGCACACTTCCTAGCTTGCCCTGAATTGAGAATGGCCGTGTGCCCTTGTTCTGAATGATAGGCTGACTATAAGCAGAAGTCACTAGTGTTTTCCAGAAGGTTGATTTAGCAAGTGTGCACATCTTTGCTCTTCTTTTTATACCTGGAAGAGAGGGGGTGGCTGGAGCCTCTGAAGTCACTTTATGCAGAAGGATATAAATGGTACACAGTGTGGAGAGTAAAGCAAAAATCTAAAAAAGAAAAAAAGGAGGTCTGAATGCCTGATGATATCTACAGACAAAATGTTAGCCTAGTGTTAGAATTCTTATTAACTTGGGCTAAAGGAAACTTTGTATTTAGACCCTTTAACTGTTTTTCCTGATGCATATATTATAACAAATATAATAAGAAAATAATAATTTATGAGTTTTGTGACCTATGGAATCACAAGAAAAAAGAGGGAAAATGCTTTTTTCCATTTTAGACAAATGTCCATGCTCTAAACTAAATGTATGTGATTAAAAATGACAAACAATGGTAACTTTAGGCCAGGGGCCACCTTTCAGGGCTCTCCATGCTCTAAATAAAGTTAATGTATCTGATTAAAAGTGACTGAGCAATGGTGACTTTGAGGCCAGCAGCCATCCCTCAGAAGTCACTGGTCCCATTGAGAAGTCAGTGGACGGACACACGGGGACATGGAAATATGGAGGTCCCTCGCTGTGACTAAACTGTAGGCAAATCAGGAAGCATCCAGTGAAAGGAGAAGCTGGAGCACCAGGAGAGTCTTGAGCTGCAGATGATGGCTGCTCTGCAGACAGGAGAGAGGGAGGGCCTCTGGGCTGGCTAATGTGTGCTGTGCTGTGCCTGTTCTAACTGCTCAGCCACAGTCTCTGTTCAGACAGCACGACCAAGGCTCTGTACTTGTGTCATCCTCAACTAGCAAATTCTAATCACACTGGTTCCTAACACCTTATACTGAAGTCTCAAAAAATACCTCATCTTATCAGGACACGTGCAAAGACTAGTTTCAATATATGTGTAAAAGTCTGGGGAGATGGCCTAGTCGGTAAAGTCACTGCCATGGAAGAATGAGGACCCGAGGGCAGATGCCCAGCATCCATGTAAAAGCCACAGGTGTGTCTGTGCCCCCAGCACTGGGGGAGGCCGAACATGCAGGAGGATCCCTATAACTTTGACTGAAATTGGGGTAATGGCCGAACAGCTGGACACTTTAAAAGCTGTCTTATAAAGAAGAAGAAAGTGACTGCAGCGTGTACCCAAGGAAGTCAAAGTGTAGAAGAATCCTGCATCTGATTATATATATATAAATAGAACCAAATTAATGAGCTCCAGGTTCAGTGAGAGAGTCTGTCTTTAAAAAAATTTGAGCGCAAAGTGGTCAAGGAAGACATCTGATGTTGACACCTGGCCTCCACACACCCATGTACATACACACACACACACACACACACACACACACACACACACACACACACACACCATCTTGAAGAAGAGCATAGTCAGCAATCATCAAACATAATCAGCTCATTAATTTCCTGGTTAGCTAAACTTCACTTTCCTCAGGAGGAAATGAGATTGGCTCTATGGGCCCACACTTTGTGGTAAGTTAATGAGGTCATGGAGAAAATGTTTACTAAATTTTGAGAAAAATACTTAGAATAGAATTTCATTTCAAAGAACACATTCATTCAAAAAAGGCTTTGGGTCACTTAGCTTGCCACACCAAGATCATTTCTGTGGACTCAGCCTCCACCAGATATATTGGGAGGTTGAACATTTCCTCTGAGCATCACATTCTTTCGTGTTTGGTTCTGTGATGGTTTATGCTGTTGTCAACTTGAAAGTCTTTAGGATGACCTTAGAGATACAGCTCTAGGCCTATCTGTTGGGTTAACTGAAGAATGCAGCCCCACTTTATATGCTGCATTCCTGGACTGAACGAAAGGGGAAATTCATCTGAGCAACAACATTCACTTCCCTCTGCTTCCTGACTGTGGATGCAATGGGATCAATCTAAGGCTGCAGCCCATGGGATGGTACTGCTCACCTCAAAATAGAAAGCTATAAATTCCCTCACAAGATATTATGGAGGCTTGTTTTCTAGGTGGCTAGAGATGGTGCCTAGGTGATCAACAATAGTAATCTATACAGATCCTGCCCTTCCTAGCTAAATCCCACTCTGTGAAAGAACTCTAGTTCTCCTTTGAAGTCGAGTACTCTAGGGATGTGTATACCACGGGCAGATGTTGAGGGTTGCTTCTAGTTGGTTTCAACTGTAGTTCTCACCCATTGGTCCAAGGACAACCAGAGAAGGAGCACTTTGATGTGGAAAACAACATGGTATTAAGTTACCTCCCTTTACACAATGTTCTCCTTTGCCATGCATAATCCTAGACACAGAGGAGTAGTTTTTCCAGCAGTTGTGTTCTTTTCCCTCTAGCATTATGAGACTAGCTCATGGGACATGTGCATGCTTTAAATGTTCTCAACTTTATCATCCATAATTAACACTACTATACTTGAATATACATGTAGATATCTGAAAATTACATGGCATTAGAATATTAATAAAAGATCCTGTGGTCAGAATGTTAAAAACCCCCTAAATAATGGAAATGTTCCATTTTCAGTGTCACAGCTGGACTAGGAATAAAAGGTGGTACAGTCTTCACAGTGAGAGGAAGTCTGCATAGTCCCTGAACATACTTTTTGATCACCTAGTTTTGAATAGACTAGGATATGAGGCAGACTCTTTTACTTGTGTGCATTTTGCATGTATGTGTATACGTGTATGTGTATGTCCCTGCATGTTGAGGCCAGAGGTCTATGTCAATGTCTTTGTTAATCCCTCCATGTTATTTTTTGAGGCAGGGTCTCTCACTGGACCAGGAGCTCACTGATTGGCTAGACTGTCTGGTGGGTGAGCCCCAGTGACCCTCCTGTCTCCACCTCTCAAGTGCAGACAGAAGCCCCTTGCTGTAGTGAGTCTTCACATGGTGCTGAGAACACACACTTTAATCCTCACACTTGTGTGGTGAGCGAGCCCTTTACTGAGGAAACCATTTACCCAGCAGCCCCTCTTTTCTTTCTCTGTTCTCTTCTTGTGACACATGGGACTACATGATCAATTCAGTCCAGCCTGAGAAGGAGTTGGCCTCAGAGGGACCACCCTGAATTTCTGTGTTCAGAGCTGCCCATGGCTGTAGGCACATGGCTATTTGAGAGAATTGATCACTATTGCTTAGATCCTGTACACCGAGCTTCATTACCTGTTGTATAAAACATTCTAGTGGATAAAATCTTCATGACTCCAACTCTAAGAAATGGAAGGGCATCAAATCCCTGAAGCTGCCTAGCATGACTTTCTCCTTAGTGGTTTCCTAACTCTCTGATGTGAAGTCCCACTTCAGGGCAGTTAATACATTTCTGTAGCTCACTTAGCCTGTTCAAAGAGTTGCTATTGGGACATGAAATGCCCTAGTTTTGCTCATTTACTTTTAAAAAGCCTAAAACAGGAATAAACCAGTTCATGGCCCTCACTCAGCTCAGACTCCATGTTAAATCAATAAAGAATGCCTTGGGAGAAGCAAATCCTTTTGTATCTTTAATCCAAAGGAATGAATTCTTCAGCCACTTTTAAATATTAGCATAAAACCTCAAAACTAATTTCTCTATGGAAAATATAATTAATGCAGAATATGTCCTAAGAGTGTGATACCTAGAATTTTAAAAATTTCCTCATGTTGTTAATGTCTCTGCAATTCAGCATTCACTGTCTTATATCCACTGAGGTGCCATTGCTTGATGCCTGTTTCCAGGCAACCAATTAATATGTGTTCAATTGTTCAGCCAGAGGATTGTTAAGTTGAAGTAATGGGTTCTCAAAGTTAGACTTTTAAATATTTTCTTTTGTTTTTTGTGATTATACTTTTATTTTTCCCTTCCCTTTCCTGTCTCCAAACCCTCCAGTATACCCCTCCTTGCTGTCTTCCAAATTCATGGCTTTGGTTTTTTATTAATTATATATATATATATATATATATATATATATATATATATATATATATATATTTGTAGATACATAAATACACCTTACTCAGTGTGTACAATGTTACTTATATGTGTTTTCAGAGCTGGCCATTTGGTTTTAGATGATAAATCCATGTACTCTTACTTGCAAACAAGTACTTCTCCTGGTCTCAGCATTCCTTAGTTCCCTGTAGCTCATTGTTTGGAGTTGAGGCATTAAGGACTTTCCCCCATCCACTTTAGTGTGTCTATTTCTGTCCTTGTTAAGCTCATGTTTAGGCAATCATGTTCTGAGACTTTATGGTAGACATTTGGTACTTTAATTATCTTGCTTATTTTGTTCCTGTATGCCATCTTACATTATATCTCATCTATTCACCCATCTACCATTTATCTAATCTATTCTCTATTTATCCATTTACTTATCACTTATTTTATTAATATATTTATCTATACATCTAATTATAATAATCATTTTAACTAAATAAGGATATAAAAGACCTTATATATATGTATGTACATATACATATATAAAAATTTGCCATAATTTCTTCATAAAAATAATCAACTATAATAGTGCACTAAGATGAACTGATAAACATATACATAAACATATAGGTAGGTATGGGTTGGGAGAGAAGGAAGGGGGGTTAGAGTTATAAAAAATCATGAATTGAGTATATAAAATTGGGAGTTCCCCTACTGGGAAGGAGCCCAGAGAATTCCTGCAGAGAGGACATTCAATCTGCCACATGGAAGAAGGCATCTGCCATGCCACCTGTGAAGGAAGCCTCCTTGGAAGCACCCAAAGACTCGGTGTATCTGTCCCTACTTGTAAAGTATGTTGGGTCATTATAAACAAAGCATTTGGTGGCCTGTATTAACCAGACTTAGATGATCACCAAAATTCTGAATATAATCACAGAAGGCTCAGGATATCAAAGAGAAATGTTCTATATTCAGTCTTGACAGAGCTCAGAGGAAACCATTGAAATTGTAGTAAGAACACTTTTGTTTGAACCTTCAATGGTCTTTTAATAAAAAACCTGATACCAGATATTGGGGTGAAAGCTGAAAGATCAGAGAAGCAGAGCAAGCCACAACCAACTTCACCTGGCCAACTCTTTAGCGGATCCTGTTTCCAAGAATCCTCAGATTGAAAGACTCTGAGTCCTCACCCAAAAGGATTTCAGCTCAACTGCCTTAGTTTCTGTTTCCTCATGCCTTATATACCTTTCTCTGCCCAGCCGTCACTTCCTAGGATTAAATGCATGTATGATTCCCAATACTGGGATTAAAGTTGTGTGTCACCACTGTCTGGCTCTGTTTCCAGTGTGGCCTTGAACTCACAGAGATCCATCCACAGAGATCCAGATGGATCTCTGCCTCCCGAGTGATAGGATTAAGGGTGTGTGCCGCCACTGTCTGGCCTCAATATCTAATCTAGTGGCCGGCTCTGTCCTCTGATCCTCAGACAAGATTATTAGAGTATACAATATATCAAAATAGAACACAACTTGTCTCATTAAAGGAAGGCCCAGGTGACATGTCATTAGTATGAATGTAAAAGTAAAACTCTATGTTTTGGCTAGGCTGAAAGCACTTAAGATTTACTGATACCTTTATCACTCATGAGGATGCATTACAGTTGATAATAGGAAGTTGTTTTTGCTTGTTTTTGTTTTTGTTTCCGTTATTTCCTTTTACTAGAGTAAAGGAAACAATTTTTATATGAAGAATTGGGTTCTATTTGATGGAGGTAGAAAACTGAGGATAGGCTTCCAACAAGCAGGATGAAGCCAGGCACTATGGTGAAGTAAAAGTAGTGTAATGAATAGGTGGGAAAAAAATGCCTTGGAAGGTGGAGGATCTCATCTCCATGTGGCTTCTACCTAACTCTCCAAAATCAGCCTTTGCCTTTCTCATTCTTCCTGGTATGAACCTTCTGTCTTGTACAGGCTTTGCTTCATGCCTTGAAAATTCTAACATTTATTCTGTGTTACAACCACTGCCCTAGTTAGCTTCAGTAATACACTGAACATAGTCCAGAGTCCTCTGAGAAAGTCACTCAGAAGATTACCCAGGTCAGATTGCCTGTGGCCATGATGAGGAGACATTTTCTTGACTGATGATTGGTGTGGAGGGTCCAGCCTATTCTGGGTAACACCATCCATAGATAGGCATGTCTGGGCTCTATAAGAAAGTTCGCTGGGTATGAGCCAGAAAACACAAGAAAAAATGAACCAGTTAAGCATTCTGCCTTCATGGCTCCCGCCTTGAGGTCCTGCCATGATTTCCCTCAGTGATTGATTGTGATTTTGAAGTGCAAGCCAATTCAACGTTTTTCCTGAAGTTGATTTTAATCACCATGTTTATCAAAGAAAGGGAAAACAAAAGAACAAATACATTAGCTCAACTACATTCATTCCAAGAAAACTTTCTTAAGCCAGTTGTGTGACTTCCTGTGAGAGGCAAACAAACTTCTATTCACCCTAAATAGGGAACCCATGGCAGATTGCAGTAACAATCCGACCAAAGTCCAACTTAACAAACATCTGAATTTCTTGGGGTTACTTACAAAAGTATGAGTGAGGGGTTAATTACAGGAGCATGTAGACTGAAAGGCAGCTGCATCACTGAAAATTCCACCCCCTCCAGAATGATAACTCATGAAAGCTGCACCCCTGAAGATCTCTGTACAACTTTCAGGAAGATTGACTGGTTGGAGAGTCTCCTTGCCCTGGTAATTGTTGTGAATAAAATTTTGAGAACTTCTTAGAAACTTGAGGCATTTTGCTTCCTGAGCCTTAAAAGGTTTCTGTTTGTTTGTTTGTTTTTTTAATGTCCTGAGACTCAAGGAGCCTCCTACGGAAAGAAGTATTCCAAAAGTGAAACATCTACACCACACTAGTGCTTCTGAAACTGTGGGCCATGGGCCATCTATACCATAATTGTCTAATCGTGTATTTTAAAATCTAAATGTTTTTTCTCATTTTTAGTTTTATGCAGCATAATCTTTACTATTCATGCATTTTATTATAACCAAGGGTGTATTTAGTTTTTGTATTATTACACTTTTTCTCTATCCCAGAGAATTTTACACATGTTTATAATGAAATACAATCATATACCCACATTTACTTTCTTCAGTTCACCTCATATCCCCACAATATGTCCCCTCCCAACTTCATGTATGGAAAGAAAAAAAATCCTCTTTTGGATGTTCACCAGTAGGTTCTATTGTTCCAGTGGATGGCCTAAACTCCCAAACCTCTCCACATCAGACCACTGCTTGTACAAAGGTGAAAACAAAATTACTCATTTTTCTGGGGGAGCTTTCATATTCTGTTACCCCCTGCCTTAGATATGCTCACATTTCCTTTTGTCCTCTCACAGTTAGGCATCTATCTCTTCCATAAGATATATCATCTGAAACCATTCCTTATTAGGAAAATAGGGAAACATGCAGAGACCAGCATTTGTCTGAACACCCTTCTCTACCATGTTCTACAACTTATTCCCCTGAGACAGGGTTTCTCAAAGAACCTAAAACAAGCTGTCAGCAAGCAAGTCCTAGGAATTTTCTTATCTCCACATGTGAACCCCCATCCCATTGATGGAGTTCCAGGTGTCCATGTATAGTATGTAGTAGATACTGCAGATTTGAACTCAGGTAGGGCTGGGCTATCTCCCCAGCCAGAATGCTGGACATTTCATCTAGTTAAGTTTGTTCCAGCTACAGTGAACTCTAGGGGCAAAACCACTTTGCTTGCATTCTCTGCTCATATCTCCATTTACAACAGTTCCCTTTATTTATATTTTATCCTGGTACAACATTTTACTTTTATAAGCCAGGGTCACGCGGCCCTGCCTGGCTTGTTTTATGACACTTAGAGGTTCAAATATCATAAATGACTTTTGACATATAGCAAATGTCATGTTACATTCCAGAGATTAGCTTGTTTTGAGCAAATTTGTGACCTCTTCTTGTGATTTTTTTTTAAAAATAAAAACTCCACTAAACCTGCCTGAATAGTTCTTCTGGGTTAGCCCTGTTTTTTTCCTTGTGTCAAAACTTGCTGACCATTGTGCATTCAGGCTAAGAGAGGTTTTGTTCCTCTTTCTTTGGCTTTGCCAATCCTCTGGTGTGATTGCAAATTAATGTGGCAAGTCAGGTTTCAAAATGCCTGATGAAGGGGCTGGAGAGAGGGCTCAGTGGTTAGGAGAACTTTCTGTTCTTCCAGAGAATGCCCAGTTCAATTCTCAGCACCTGTGTTTTGTGGCTCACAGCCAAACGTAAAGGACCGATGCCCTCTTCTAATCTCTGAGAGTACCTTTCATAAATATGGTGGTATACATTCAACACATACACACAAACACACACCCGTAAAAATAATCACAATAAAATCTTAAGAATGACTGAAGAAGATAGTCTTTAGTAAATTATCAACTGAGTCATTCAAAATTTGAGTAACATTTATTCAGATTTCCAAATAAGTATAGCAGCACTTGCATTTCAGTTCTTGGGCATTACATCCCTTGGGTATATTGAAGGGATATTAAACTTAGACAAAGGAATTTGAAACTGACAAATAATAGAAACAATAAAGATAATAGCATATCTAACACTAAACCATTAAGAACATGCATTTAGCATGGAGAGATGTTAATCAAAGCTCAAAATTTCAGTGATGAGATGCAAGTTCAAGAATTCTATCATATGTTGTAGTGACTACAGTTAATGAAAATATGTTGTGAGCCAGGTGTGTTGGCAAAGGCTTGTTATCCCAAATCCTGGGAGAGTGTGGCATAGAATTCTGTTTCAAGATAATCTGAACTGTCTACTGAGACCCAGTCTCAAACAAACAAATGAATAAACAGACCCACACAGAGAATTTTCTATTCATTAAAGAGACCTAAAATAATATATTTTAAATGTTCTTACCCATAGATAAAAATGCAAGTGTGAGCTATGAATATAACTACACTCACACTGTACATGTATGTATAGTGTGATATATGGTATATATATGTGTGTGTATATATGTATAGTATGCGTATGATAGTGTGATATATATATGTATGCATGTATGTATGTATGCATTGTGTGTGTGTGTGTGTATACATTTGAGCAGGCAGATGGAGGCTAGAGAAGGATATCACATACTGTCTATTATATCTCCCCAGCTCATCCTCTTGAGACAGTCTTTCACTGAACTGAAAACTTGTCATTTACACTACACTGACTGGCCAGGGAGCTCCTAGGATCTGCCTATGTAAACCCCAAAATTCTGGCATTACAGGCGAAGACTGTGAAATCTAGCTTCCCTTATGCTAGCTATGGGAATTCAAACACAAGTTCTCAAGCATGTGGACAGACACTCATATTTACAGAGACACCTTCCCAACAAAAATGAAGATGTTAAATAGCTACTCCATGACATGTGACTCTATCATGTTGGGCAACATAAATGTATATTACAACATGTAAGCAAAAATAAGAGTCACCAAAATGCATTTATGGACGCTCAGCTAAGATTCATGGGTATGTTTTATGTTCCCAATCGTTTTGTGGCAGGCACAATGACCTTTGGTTAACAGGGGGCAAAATCAAAGCTTAGAAATAAGAAAGGAGGTCCTTTGTATTGTAGCAAGATTCATCAGCTCAAGTCCACCCAGTGTCCCATCTGCACTATGTCAGGGTTCCATGATGCTTCCCTGTTAGTGCTTCAGGACAGCGGAAGGAGTCTGAAGGGAACAAGATTTTAAAGTGTGTTCAGTGAGATAAACTCAATCTGTTCCCAATAAGGCAGTTAGAAATCCAGTTTTTTTCTTTGTATATGCCCATGGTTTTGCAAAGTGGTAGCATGTTTAAAGAATAGACACTTCATGGTTCTTCTTGCTTTAGTAGAAGTCCTGTGCATTAGGAAATCTTGAGAACAGAGCATGGCACTGGTGTATTTTGGTGGTGAGTTTTAGATATACATGCTGCATGCTTGTCAGCAGCTCCTTTATTGGTTAATCTTGCCTTCGATTTTGTTTCTCTGGCGCAGGACATCAAATATTTCCCTCACCTAGCTTCTTCTTTATCTAGTTCAATGATAATCTAAGCCCTGAAATCATTAAATTACAAAATATATCATATCTTTAGTACAAAGTTCAGTGAACTGTGAAAGATTTGACTAAAGTACTGAATTTTTAAGTTTGTGATCTCTTTTATGTACATTATGTAAATTTATTTCACTACAGCTCTTTGAGAGCTGATGCCCTCTTCTGGCTTCTGTAGGCACTACATCCATGTATACATACAAACACATGTAGATACAGAAATAAAAATGAAAATAAAATCTTTTAAAAGTAAATAAACACCACTGTGTTGCATAATGACTACCCAATGAGTGATAAATATTGAAGACTTTCATCTGTTCATTTATTTGGAGGAAATAATTATTATTTACTACTTATAAGTTTATAATACAATGAGAGGTAAAAAAATTTTAAATTGTCCTTTATAGGTTTTTTGTTTTGTTTTACTGTTCTATTTTTGTAAATATCAGATAAACAATCACCTCTTACCTCAAACAGAGTATGTTTTTATTTATTATTATTTTATAAAATTTTAATTTCTTGTTATTTCCTATCCACATGTGCAGCACAAGTTTGGTTCTCTTTCTCCACTGTGGGGTTTTCAGATGGAACCTGGGTCTTCATACTCCCAGGATGAGTATTTTTAACCAACCGAGACCTATAACAAGCCCCTGAGTCTACATAGCAATTGTTTTTATTCCTTTACTGATACCTCTCATTATCTGAAATCTTAATGTGTCTAGAATAAACACTTCCCAGAGATAAGACTTTATTCCACACAACCTTTCTTTAAAGAAAGAATGTCACTTTTTAGCATTTCACACAATTTCTCTATGCCTATTTTTGTACAAGAACTTTGATTTGTCACAACCTTTATAGTGATGTCCTCCTTGAATCAGTGAAGGCTGCCTTCCAGTGAGCTCATGAAATGGGAAGTAGCACTCTTGACTTAGACTCTGAAGGCATAGTTCAATGAAACTTCACTTTCCACTATTTTTAAATCCTTCAGTACCAAGATGACATTCCAATTTACACTTCCCTTCTCTAGCTTTTACTTCTCTATAATTTCTGAGATATAATCTTGCCTTTCATAGACTATCAACCAGTGGCTAGCTCCACCCTTTACTAACTACCAATCAATGACTACTGTGTGTTCTACATACCTGACATGACAATCACTTTAATGGTTGAGACATCTCCTCAATCCAGACACTTTTAGATTATTTGAATGAAATCACTATAGCTACAAGGGTCTAATAAAGAGGTAAAGAAGAGAATCATAGGTTGAAGTGAGTATGAAAAAAAGGCACAGAGAAATGTAACAACATTGCTTATGAAGAGTGTCAAAGGAGCCAAGGCATGAGTGAAGGCTACAGGAGCTGGACATGGGAGAGAAACATCATTTCCCCCAAAGGATTCAGAAGAAACCTGGCCAAACTGACACCTTGATTTTAAGCCCAGTTGGTACTGCCAGGCTACCAATTATATGATATAGAATTATAGAATATATATATATATATGATATATATATATATGATATATAAGATAGAATATATATATATATATATATATATATATATATATATATATATATATGATAGGATAAAAGGATGGATTGTTGAACCTACTTTTAAAGAGCAACTTGTTTAAAATGTTTTACATTGGTATGGATTTTAGTTTATTGATACAAATTTAAACTTAATTTTGTTATACTGTATGTATATTTCTACTCTCCTTTGAGGTATTATGTTTATGTAACTCATTTCAATTGTAATGGATAATTAAGAAATATAGATTAATAATTAGTCTTCTATGATAGTCAAACTTACAGTCATGTTAAGTTTTCTAGGTATATATAGATATAATTCAATTAGGTATGTAATCTTCAAACATTTCAAAGACCTACAGAATATGGCAATTACAATGCTTTAAAAACTTAGACTTTCTGGATAATGAGACATGTCTGCTCCTGGAAGCACCAATTTACTTCAGAGAGGAGGATGGGCACCAAAGACACTCCATATGGAGTTTATCTTCTTCTTGGACAAAATAACCATTTGGGCAAGAAACTGCTCTTGCCTAGACTACTTGAGAAAATGTCATATCGACTGGACATGCAAGACCCATAAAAAAGTGACCATTGAACTTTGCAAGGCAAGATGGTCCTTCAGGTTCTTGCTTCACAAAAGAAACTGCCAGACATCCTACAGGACACAGACAGAAGCAACTGAGAGACTCTAGACCTGTAGGCTGAAAAATGGATGCCCCAACACTACAGAAAAAACTCTGGGTGACTGTCCAGGCAACCAACTGTCTCTGTTATTCTAGACTTTTAGAAGTTGCTTACAATGAATTTCCTGTTTACTTAGATAATATTATATCCTTCTGGAGTCTGTGATATAGTTGAAGGCTAGATGGTTATAATTATAATTTTCCTTAGTTATGATAAAAAATAAGTTAGATATAAAAACCTAGACTCACAAATACAGGATAGATAGAATATTTTCTTTAATTTTGCCAAATATAAATAGACTAGATATTGTAACTGTAATTCTTGTATGATAACTGTTTTCTCATTTATAATTTTTCTATGTTGAAGTTAAAACCTTCCTTTTAAATAGAAAGAAAGGGGGAAATGATGGGAATGTCGTTCTGTATGCTGTGAATGTGTTGCTTTGATTGGTTGATAAATAAAATGCTGATTGGCCAATAGCCAGGCAGGAAGTATAGGCAGGATAAGCAGACAAGGAGAATTCTGCAAAGAGGAAGAAGGCTGAGTGAGGAGATGCCAGCCTGCCATCCAGTGAGCAGCATGTAATGGCACAGAGGTAAAGCCATGGAACATATGTTAACACATAGATTAACAGAAATGGGCTGAGTTTAAATGTAAGATCTAGTCAGTGGTAGGCCTAAGCTAATGGCCAAACAGTTTTAATTAATATAATCTTCTGAGGGATTATATTATAAGTAGCTGTGGGGTCTGTGGGGCTGGGCAGGTCCAGAGAAAACTTCCAGCTTCAACAAACTTACAGAGATGAAATACAATGAATTTATGTTTTAAGTAACTTAAGTTATTTAAGCTTGCAGTAGTGTGTTGTACTGGCCACATGAAGTAATGTGTCATTATTGGTTTTGCATGTAAGAAAAGACAAGTGGTAAGCTCTTTTTTTTATGTGGATATTGAAGGGAAATAGTAAGATGAGGACAAAAATCAATGGGGCTGGAGAGATGGTGCTGCACTTGCTACTCTTCCAGAGGACCTTAGCTTGGTTCCCAGCACCCACAAAGCTAATTCTTGCTTCAGGGAATCTGACACCCTCTTTTGTCCTCTACAAGCATCCACACACAAAGGGTGTGTGCAAATGCACAAACACACAAACACACACACACACACACACACACACACACACACAGGGGAGATTAGAATAAATATTTAAAAAAAAATAATTAGAGGAGAAATAGGAGGGCAAGAATTACTAAGAATTATTACCATCTCATTTTCTACAATATTGTCCTCACATCTTTTCCTTAATGTTGTCAGCATAATGCATTCTTAGCTTTCAAGGAAGACACTATTTGACCATTTATGAATCAAAAAAAAAATTATAGTGTATGCTGGTAGATAGGAAAATCCCTGCCCCTTTCCAAGAAACTAAAAGGCTTATCATAATAAAATAAACAGTTGAGCCATCTAGTTATGTTGAAACTATTATATCTTAAGAAAAATACTGTTCATTATGCATTGCAGTTTTATGTAATTGCACGATAGCAATTTGTTCAAATGACCCCTTTTAAGAAAAGGAATGAGATATCTTGAAGAAAATGAAACATTTGATCTTGCTGTGAATCCCAGATGATTGCATCCTCATCATTTATAAAGTCTAAACAATACCCTGGGAATTTGAATATGTTCATAGGCAAAAAGCTATCCTCCCAATTAGTGCCCAATCAGTACGATGAAGTGAAGTGATATAGGTAGAGATGTTTACTCTCTCAGTTTATACAGCTACCTTTAGATAACAAGCATGATACATCTCTTGGAGACACACTTTCATTTCTAATCCCTTTGTTTCTTTTTTATTATTTTCCCTTGTTACTATTGTGAATCAAATGCTGTAATAAGCATTGTGATTTGCTGCATCAATTACCTTAATCCATACATATATAATGATGATGACAGAGATACAAATTATTTCCAATATCTAGCATTTGATTAGAGTATAATATAGCTACATTACCCTTTCTACAGTTCAAAAAGTACATGAAATGAAAAATTTGAAGCTTGAAACAATTTTGTATCAAGGCAGAGAAAGTCACAGCCCTTTTCTATGAGAAATAGTTGAATCATGTGGTGATTCCTACAGTAAATGTGCAGTTGAGATGAGAAAGAGTGATATGTATAGTTTCTTATTCAGAGAATAACAAGGAAGTTTTTCAGTTATTTTAGTTAATGCCTGTAGTAAATGTGAGTTGAAATAAGGAAGAGAGATATGTATCGTTTCCTTATTCAGAGAATAACAAGGAAGTTTTGGTCATTTTAGATAATGGTCAAGGAAAACACATAGAGTATTTGAAAAAAAAAAAAAAAACCTAAGACCTGTGGTTCTTTTCATTTATTGCAGAGACTCTTGGGTTGGATCCAGAAGTTGCTAAAGCAAACACCTTGGGTTTTGTTGGATGCCTTTCTTCAGTCCAATACAACCACATAGCCCCATTGAAGGCAGCCCTCCGCCATGCCAGCATTGCACCTGTGACTGTCCAAGGGACCTTGACAGAATCCAACTGTGGCTTCATGGTGGACTCTGATATGAATGCAGTGACAACTGTGCATTCTTCAGGTACTTCCCAGAGGATGCTCTCTTTAGTTTTCATCACTAACACCACTTCGTCTGTCTTATAGATCTAACTGGTTGGCCAGTAGCACTCAGCTCTTTACCCTGCATAGGTGGTTATAGACTGTAATTGGTTTCTTATGGATCATATCTTCGTTCACAATACACTCTGACAGAAGCAAATTAAGGAAAAAGTTTATTCTGCTTCACAGTTCAAGAATCCAGTTTATCATAACAGGGAATCAAGACAACAGGAGCTTGAAGCTGCTGGTCATATCAAACACACTATCAGGAATCAGAGCACGCTGTACACATGCCAGTATTCAGATCATACCCAGGAGCCTGTATCTCAGGTGATTCTAGATTCTGAAAAAAAAAAATTGACTATTAACACTAACCATCACACAAACAGTGGTTAATCGGAATAAACAAAAGAAGGGTATGACCACAAGAACAGTAATTACTTTAATTAATAGTACATTTTAAATATGAAATTTAACTATATATATATGTATATATATATATATATATATATATATATACTGTGCATCTAACTGATTGAAAAGTAATAAGTAACTAACAATTAAAATTAACTAACATATTTAATGTAATTTCTAGTTTAAGGTGATGAGCGTTTTAATTAATGTGTAGTTTCATGTAGTACATACCATGCACATATACATAATATGTATGTGAATTAGTGCATCACTATTAATTATGTAGAAACTGATATGAGGATTAAAGTATTTAGGGGGCATGAAAACATCATAATGGGGACTATTAAATTCAGTATTAGTCTCTAGCATTTTGGAGGAAGAAGGAACAAAATTATAGACATATAAAGTATAAAATATGATAATTTATATGTATTATATGATGATTGTTTTTATTAAATTAGTAGGAAAGGGTTAGAAAGAAGGCTTAATGGCTAAAATACTTGTTGTACAATCATGAGGACCCAAGTTCAATCCCCAGCAACCAGATAAAAAGCTGGTTATGGCAGTGAGTGCTTGTAACACATTGCATGGTTAAAGACAAGAGATATCTGGGGCTTCCCAAACAGACAACTTCTCTGAATTAGTGACCTCCAGATTCAGTCAAAGATGTAGCCTCAAAAATTGCCAATAAAAATGATTGAAACACCATCCCTGACCTCAAACTCTACTATAGAGCTATAATAATAAAAACAGCTTGGTACTGGTATAAAAACCGACATACAGACCAATGGAATCGAATTGAAGACCCTGACATTAATCCATGCACATATGAACACCTGGTTTTTGACAAAGGAGCCAAAACTATACAATGGAAAAAAGAAAGCATCTTCAACAAATGGTGCTGGCATAACTGGATGTCAATATGTAAAAGATTACAAATAGATCCATATCTGTCACCATGCACAAAACTCAAGTCCAAGTGGATCAAAGACCTGAACATAAATCCAGTTACACTAAACTTAATAGAAAAGAAAGTAGTAAGCACTCTTGAATGCATTGGCACCGGAGACCATTTCCTAAATAAAACACCAACAACACAGACCCTGAGCACAACAATTAATAAATGGGACCTCTCGAAATTGAGAAGCTTTTGCAGGGCAAAAGACACAGTCAATAAGACAAAAAGACAGCCAACAGAATGGGAAAATATCTTCACCAACCCCACATCTGACAGAGGATTGATCTCCACAGTATATAAAGAACTCAAGAAACTAGACATCAAAATACTGAACATTCCAATTAAAAAATGGGCTAAAGAGCTAAAAAGAGAATTCACAAAACAAGAACTACAAATGGCTGAAAGACATTTAAAGAAATGCTCAACATCCTTAATCATCAGAGAAATGCAAATCAAAATGACTCTGAGATACCACCTTACACCTGTCAGAATGGCTACGATCAAAAACACCAATGACAGCCAATGTTGGAGAGGATGTGGAGCAAAGGGAACACTCCTCCACTGTTGGTGGGAATGTAAACTTGTACAACCACTGTGGAAATCAGTATGGCAGTTTCTCAGAAAATTAGGAATTGAACTACCTCAAGACCCAGCCATCCAACTCTTGGGCATATACCCAAGGAATGCTGATTCATACCATAAAGATACATGCTCAGCTATGTTCATAGCAGCACTATTTGTATTAGCCAGAACCTGGAAACAACCTAGATGCCCATCAATGGAAGAATGGATGGAAAAAATGTGGTACATATATACAATGGAGTAATAATCAGCAGAGAAAAACAATGAAAGCATGAAATTTGCAGGCAAATGGATGGAACTAGAAAAAATCATCCTGAGTGAGGTAACCCAAACCCAGAAAGACAGTCATGGTATGTACTCACTCATAAGTGGATTCTAGATATAAAATAAAGAACAACCAGACCACACCCTATAGAACCATAGAGGATATATATATATATATATATATACATATATATATATATACATATATATATATATATATATATATATATATATATATATATATATATATAATAGCATGGAGGTCCCTAGGATGACTGTGGCTTATAATAAATTTCGGTTTTACTCAATTATTGAAAAAAAATAGCCAAATGAATGGAAACACATGAACTATGAACTAAAGGCAGAGGGGCCCCCAGCTGGATCGGGCCCTCTGAATAGGTGAGACACTTGATTGGCTTGATCAGTTTGGGAGGCAACTAGGCAGTGGGACCAAGTCCTGTGCTCATTGCATGAGTTGGCTATTTGAAACTTGGAGCTTATGCAGGGACACTTGGCTCAGTCTGGGAGGAAGGGACTGGACCTGCCTGGACTGAGTCTATCAGGTTGATTGCAGTCCTCTGGGGAGGATTTGCCCTGGAGGAGGTGGGAATGGGGGGTAGTCTGGGGGTAAGGGGACGGGGTGGGAGGGGGGAGAATAGGGGAACCCGTGGCTGATATGTAGAACTGAATGGTATTGTAAAATAAAAAAAAGGCACAAAAAAAGAACTAATTAAAAACAAGCCTAAGATATCGATTGAGCTTTAATAATTAAAAAAAAATGATTGAAAAAATATTAGGAATAAATCTCTTACTTCCACACTGGCCTTCATGGAATAACATACCATCCTATACACATGAATCATTCACATACATACATACATACATACATACATACATAATTACATAAGTGCATATTCTGCACATAATCATTTACCTAGTTATACTGTATGTGCTTATATGTTTGATGAGGACATTTGACCATAAAAACATATTTGTTCATTTTATGATTTTGTTTATTCATGACAAAATATTAGGAATAAATCTCTTACTTCCACACTGGCCTTCATGGAATAACATACCATCCTATACACATGAATCATTCACATACATACATACATACATACATACATACATACATAATTACATAAGAGCATATTCTGCACATAATCATTTACCTAGTTATACTGTATGTGCTTATATGTTTGATGAGGACATTTGACCATAAAAACATATTTGTTCATTTTATGATTTTGTTTATTCATGACAAAATTTGTATTCTTTAACCATCAAAGCCCAAGCTACTGTCAAGTATCATTATGTTCTGATATCAGTTTTGTTTTTGTATTTCTTTTTTAGATTCTGAATATTAGTGAAAGCAGACATTCCTTTTCTTTATTATGGCTGACTTATTCCACTTGATGGGATGTTTTGATTCACATTTCTTTTTAAATGAAGAGATCAACTTTTTGTGATTGAGTAATATTCTGGTGTGTGATTATGTGAGTATGTGTATGTATGTATATGTGTGTTTGTATAAGCATGAGTGTAATCAATGTGAATAGAAGCACAATTTCTTTTCACACGCATCCATTGATACTTAAGTTGCTTCCACATCTTGGCTATTGTGAATAATACTAAAATGAACATGGATTATAGACAGCTGTAGGAATCAAAGTCGCTGACTTCACATTATATTGGAAAAACATAATAATAAAATTATATAATGCTGTCATAGAAACAGATACAAAGACAAAGGCAATGGATTAGAGAGCACAGAAATAAATGTAAGCATGTGTGATCAGTTCATGTCTGGCAAGCATTGGGGAAATAGACAGTCTCTTTATAAGGGACTTGGGGTTGGTTAGCTACAAGAAAGTCATGCAATTGGAAAATTGTCTTACTCAATAAAAATACTTGACATGGAAATGATTAATTTGATTATAAGTCTTGAAATTAGAATTTGCAGAAAGATAACTACAGAAAAAGTATCCTTGACATTAGTCTTGAAAATGCCATGTATTGATATGACTAAATTCATATAGTGAAAGCAAAAGGAAGTAAGTGAGTAAAATGAAGTTTAGAACTGACACCGCACAGCAAATGAAATGATCAGCAAAATGAAAAACAATCTGTGGGCTGTGAGGAAAGATTTGTGGACTCTATCTCTTCATAGTCAATTTTCAAGAAATATTAATTGATTTAACTTAGCAGCCAGAAAACAAATAACCTGATTTGTTTAGACAAAGCATCCAAATATACATTTTTCCAAAGTGACATAAAAATGGCCAATAGAAAAGTGTCACGTGAAAAGTGTGGCCATATGAAAAGTGCCAACACCATCAATCATTAGGGACAGAAAAGTCTGTGGCATTGAAATGCTTCCTGATCACTCTCGGGGTATCTGTTCTCAAAAGGCAAGGGGTTGAAGTTAGAAAGAAGATTCATTACCGATAGTTCTTAAGAAAAGGGAAATCTGTGTATGTGTGTGTGTGTGTGTGTGCATTTACTATCTATCTATCTATCTATCTATCTATCTATCTATCTATCTATCTAATCTACATAAAAAGCATAGGGGCTAGTCAACACAATAAAAGGAATTGGGGGGGAATTGGGACTTGAGGACTTGATTACATTCTCTGTTAGAAGGAAGTGAGGCAAGGCAGGCAAGCTTGAGCCCTTTAGAGCTGCTCTGTTGAGTAACTTTGAGCAAACCTGTGCTATGGAGATTACTTCTAGTTGTCCCAGAATGGTCTCTGGTGTTGGATGAAGAGGCACATTGAGTTGGAGAGTGTGAGTCAAATAGCAGGGTGGTTGGGGTTGAAGGCTGTGAACTGATCGGTTTGTGTGTGAAAGGCATGCTGTGTGTAAAGCACTTACTGTCCCTGGAATTAATTAGCCTAGCACTGTGCGACACTACTCCTGAGGAAATGTGAAAAAAATATCTGTTAACTTCAGACAGAGAACTGGTGACAGACCAAAACTAGGAGACCCCCAAATTCAAATATGATGAATGAGTGAGTTTTGTTGGGACTGTCTACAGGACTATGGGTCAAGGGTCACTTGCAGGAATAGAAATAACTCAAAGACAGCTTCATGTCCAAAGCCTATCCCAGCATGGGTGATACCTCATATACCCCGAAACTCTGGAGCACACTGCAAAACTTGTAGGCAGCTCAATAGGTCAGAGAGTACCTCTTGTAGGTAGCCTTAATCTCTGTTCCTTTCAGGCAGCTCTGATGGTCTGAGAAACTTCCAGGCAGCTTGACTGATATGAGAGCGTCTCTGACCAGTCCTTACTGCCTATATAAGCTTGACTACCACATCTAGTCAGCTTCAGGGACTTATGGGAGTTGCTGGGTTGTTTACTTGCTGAGTCATATGGAACCTCCCTCTAGAATGCCCTCAGTCTTAACTCTCCTGCAGGGAGATTGTATCACCTCCAAAAAAGTTGTTTCACACCTAGGAAAGATGTCCATACTCTGGCCAGCAAGGTCTTCAAATAAGTCATAAAATTTAGGAAAAAAGTTTTAAATTTTATTAGTTTACAACATTAACTCTGATGTATCAGTATTCAGCTACAGACTGATATCATATATAGAAAAAGGAACAACAAAGTCTTGATTCAAATTGTTCTTTGAAACTCTCAGTTGGCAGAAGACCTTTATCAAAGGAAATGTGTGAGTATTGTTACATATCATTTGGTGAGATCTAGCATATTTAGTACTGGTAGAAAATTCACCCTTGCTTAGTTATCAAGCAATGTCTAGTATTATATTTAAAAATGGAAGTCCTTATATGATGCAAATATGCAAATGTATATATATACATACAGTTTTAAATTATTGACAAAGATATAGTACTAGATAAGTAGATAGACAGATAAATGGTCTGTAGATGGATGGTAGACGGAAGGTAGAGGATGGATCCACATACCTAGATGTGGTTATGCATCTAGACTATGGCATTTATTTTTGAAGGATGGAAAATTAAAGCCAAGATTAATTTTAAAGTTTAATATTCAATGTTGATCAGTTCTAAAAAGGAGACACTCTTGAAATATGTCATCACTGTGATAAGAGTTACTTTGCAGAACCTGATCAACAACCATAATATTGAAAATGTTACCTTAGCACATCTGAAATGTTTTCTCTGTAGCATTAGTAAACACTAGAGAATTAGAATTAATTAAGTAAATTAATATGTATTAACCTATCAACATCAAAACATGTTAGAAATGGAGAAATCTGGGTTAACATCAGAACTATGTTATTTACAATGTTAAAAGTAGTGCATGGACTAAATAAAGTTGGGACCAGTATGATCTGTGAGGAAAAAAGAATGCTCTTAGCTGTAGACAATTAAGATTGAGTATTCATGGAGAAGCAGAAGGAATTCCAGGAAGGAAGCATGACACAGGAGTATGCCAGAGTAAGGAGGCTGTAAGGACACAGGAGATCAAATACCCAAATCCCCCCCACTTACTGCTCCCCCTTCCTGACTCCTTCCTACCCTCCTGCTTTTCTCTCTGCCTTACTACCTCCCTTCCTGACTTAGTGTCAGTATCTCTACCATTCTCTCTCTCCCTCCCTCCCTCCCTCTCCCTCTCTCTCTCTCCCTAGTTCTTCCCTCCCATTTCCCCTCCATCTCATTCTGAATCCCTTGGCCCAGACTCCCCTCTTAAGTTTTCCTGCCTCCTTCTCTTTAGCCCTCTCTATCTCCTTCCCCATTGAAGTGAGGCCTGCAAGGCTGGAGGCTCTCTTCTCTCTCCCAGACACTGGATTAGGCACAAATGTAACTAGAGTTTTCCTGCCATGCCCACAGTCAGGACAAATCTTTGTCACCCGCCAGTCCCACAGCCGCTCAGACCCAAACAATTAAACTAAGTAAACCAATTAGACTTATATTGCTTACAAACTGTATGGCCGTGGCAGGCTTCTTGCTAACTGTTCTTATAGCTTAAATTAATCCGTTTCTATAAATCTATACCTTGCCTCGTGGCTCGTGGCTTACTGGCATCTTCACATGCTGCTTGTCATGGCGGCGGCTGGCAGTGACCCCTTCCGCTTTCCTGTTCTTTTTTTTCTCCTCTCTGTTAGTCCCTCCTATACTTCCTGCCTAGCCACTGGCCAATCAGTGTTTTATTTATTGACCAATCAGTAATTTGACATATAGACCATCCCACAGCACACAAAAGACATCCAAATACCTGTTTTCACCTAATAATCTTTTATTAAGTGGTAAAGTGTTGCAGGCCATCCCCTATCCCCACATTTCCCCAGAATACTCTTGAGTACAAGCAGCAGGAAATATTAGTTAGAATGATAGAGGGGAGAGAAAATGACAGAAAATACAGGATGGACTCCAGAGGGCCTGGATCCTAGCCCATCGGGCCCTGACTGTCTCTGCCAAGGGGTTTTTATAGGAATGCCAAGGGGTGGAGAAAAAGACCTCTCCCCAGCACAGCAAAGAGCAGACCATCTCAGACAAATACACTCAGGCCCATGGTCCAATCATCCTCTCTATGCAGACCTGCTGGGCAAAGCTACTGGGAAACCTGAACTGGCTCCAACAGTGAAGAAAAACATGGCTGCTTTCTGACCCAGGCAGCAAAACAGCAACAAATGGCCTTAAGAAGAGAAAAGGGGGAGGTCTGGGTTAGAATGGGCTAGGATGTGGTGGTGTATTTTGATTGACCATGTTAATGAGGTGAACTGAAGGGGGCTTGCAATTCCTGGACTTTGATAGTCATCCTCAGGAATGAGTCTGGCATAAGACAATGTCCAAATGAGGTAATAGACCCTGGTGGCTAGCTTTTGGGATGTAATTTATGGTTTATAAGGGACAGGAAAGGGGGAAGGGCAAAGCCTGGCAGAGCCATGTTACCAGGCACAGGCCTGTGAAGGCCCTTCACCTATCCTCTTCATTCTTTTCTTCTGTTCCTAGCTATATCTTTCTCTGTCCTTTTCCTCCATTAACTCGTTCCTTTCTCCATCCCTGTCTCCCTCACTTCAAGGCTTCCTATCTCTCTGTTGCTGTCATTTATTTCTTCCCCCTGCCTCCCATCCTCTATGTCGTGGCAAGTTCACGGTCACCTTCCACTACATAGCAAGTTAAAGCCCAGCCTGGGATATATGAGACCCTGTCTCAAAAGAAAAATAAATTGGGCTACAGCAATGGCTCAGAGGTTAAGAGTAGACCCTGGACAGCTGCTCTTCTGGTGAGGGATGCTCTGAGGTGTAAATTCTTCCAGTGCTTTGGCCGTCCTTGTCAGTAGACTCGAGTCCTCATACAGCTGAAGAGGACACTGAGGCACAGGGGAAAGTGTGCTTCAAGTAAAAGGCAGCTGTCATTCTTAGGAATTTTCCAGCAAGGCAGAGAAGGATGAAGAGGGTGACTGGAGGTGCATGGGCCAGGCACCACCCTCACCAGCTCAAGGCTTCTCACAACTTCCTTAGAAGCTAATGAGGACATGTATTGTGGGTTGTACGCAGGACGCTTTATTCATCTTTAAATATTTAAGAAGTGTATGTGCGCACGTCATGAAGTGTGTAGAGGTGAGAGGACATGATTTTGAGTGGAGGGTCTCTTCTTCACCTTGTTTCAGAGGCACAGGCCCCCTTGCACCTACACCTGATCTGCATATGTGACCAGCTACTCCCTCACTGGGAATACAGATTGTAACCCCAGAATACAGCTTTTAATGTGGGCTCTGGAGTTGAACTCAACTCATCATTTTAAATGCCATTCATTTAGGTTCCTTTCAAAATGCCAGTTCATATCTCACAGCAGGAATCTTGTTACACTGCACAGTTGTACACTGAGTATGCTCTCCCTGTGGTTGATTGAAGAGCAAAATTTACATTTTGGTCTTTTTTTCTGTCTAGATCCTTTTGGAAAGACAGACGAGCATGAGCCACTCACAAATGCAGTCCGGAGTGACTCTGCAGTCATTGGAGGTAAAGTGTCTTCATTACTGAAAGCAGGAAAGATATCTATGATCCTGTGCTCTGCAGAAAAGTACCTGAAGCCTTCCTTACCCATTATCAGCTAGCACCCAGAACCAGGCATTATCTGTCAAGCTCTTAGCCTCTTTATGCATGGTGAAAGATTAATAGCAGGCTCTCCTCCAGTGCCAGCAACTCTGTGGCTTCATTCTGCCTCAAATTCGGCAGGCAGCTGAACTCAGCCAACAACTGGAGCATTAACTCACAGACAGGCAACCTGCACCTTGTTCATTGCAACCAGTTGTCACTTCTAAAGCACAAACAAAACAGACCAATAAAATTGCATTTGGAAAGAAGTCACAGTGGTGCAAACAGATGGATGGAGCTGCAGCCATGTTCAGTTTTCCTTTATGGAGTGATTTGGGTTAGATCTAATGAGCAGGGTGAAGCCCACGTGACTGAAGTTCCAAATCCAGCAGCCCATCTGGTAATGGGTGGAGAGTTCGCCTGCTCTGCTTATAGCTCATCTCCTACCACCTTCCCTTGCTTTACAGTTCTTGGGCTATGTGTTGGACTCACCCTGCTTCACTCTTTATTCTGTCTTAGCTTGTCTAATGCCCACAGGAATTTGATTCCCATCTGGGTCTTGCAACATGGAATGACTCCCAAGTTTTGTTTAATGTAAGATGCTTGGGAAATGGAAATCCATTCCCATTGGTGACTTATAACCATAGCAGGTGCCTCATCTCTGCCTTCTGGCAGCTGGGATGAGTGAATCCACAACAGATGGAGTTCTTTAAAAGTCGGCAGGAGTCATTCATTTCACTTCTATTTAATTAGCCCCAGTTCTGGGTCAGACCTGCACTAAACATATAGATACAGGATGAGAGATACAGTTACTGCCTTCCTAGAATGAGCAGACTGACTAAGAAGGAGATAGGCAAGCAGGCAGCAGTAACAGCACAGAAGCTGGCCCCAAAGAAGAATGGGAACAGAAGGACTCTACCACAGTAGCATCCCAGAGCAGGAAAACCATGACCTTTCCTTAGGGAAATAGTCAAAATACCCATGTGAGCTGAATGCCTTCTCCAGGGAAGAGAACTGAACAGATTTTTCTTTTAAATCAGTACATGTCACAGAGAATTTCATAACTCTCTCTTCCTGTAAGTTTTCATTTGATGAGGAAACACTGTAGGTTCTGGCCTTCTCCCCTCATTGTCAAACTCCTTTGAGTCTTTCTATGAATGGGAAGGTTATCACAGCCCCACAGGAGATCCTGGGAAGCTTGCCCAGCTTCCAGCCTGTAATAGCTCCTTCAACCCAGCAGTAGAAAACAGGCAACCTCTGCCACATTGTAAAGCTCTAGTTCATGCTTCAGATTCATTCATTGTCACCCAGACTATCAACTTCAGTATTTTATTTTGCCTTGTTCTAAAATAGTTGGGAAACAATGGTCTTAGAATAGATGACAGATATAAGTGGTCTTAGTTATGGTCACAACTTTTAAAAATTTGGTGGAAGGTAGGTCTATATATCTCACTTTCTAATATCTACTCATATAAATAGTAATTAACAATGACCAACAACTTAGAAAACATAAAATATGCAAATATGTAAACTTTATCATAAACAAAATTATTTTTAGTGACAAAACTTAAGTGTTTTACCTCTCTTAATTATTAATTTTGTGTGCATACTGTTTTTTGCTTAGTGACTTGATTTTTTTTGTTGTTTATTTATTTTGAAATAAGGTCTCACAATATATCCCAGAATGGAGAAATGGCAGAGAACGCAAGAGAAATCTTGCATCAAAACAAGTGGAAGGCATCTACACAAGTGCTATGTCAGCCAAGCACCTACACACACTCATATGCATGCTCACACACACACACACACACACACACACACACACACACACACACACACAGGGGTGGTGGAGGTGGCATTTAGATCAAAGGATTCTTGGCAAGTCTTAGTGCCAAAAGTCTGGATTTGATCCCTAGCAATGAAAGCACAACAACTCCGAAAGCACACAGACCCTTTGCTGTTGTAACTCCATGTTTATTCTTAGGTCGTCATCATAACGTTCTAGGAGAAACAGCCTTTCTCCCTCATTACCCTGCTTCCAGGGGCTTTTGTTGAAACTGCAGGTCAAGGGCTTCTCAGCAGGTCTTTATTTCTGCATACAGAGAAGATCTGTGTTTGTGTGTTTGCCTTGTTGCTCTTTTCCTCCAGAGTATGTGCCTGTCCAGACTGAATTTTCTCAGTGACAACTTTCTTCTCTGTCCCCATCATTTCCCTACAGGTGTCATAGCAGTGGTGACGTTCATCACCTTTTGTGTCATCGGCATCATGACCCGCTTCCTCTATCAGCATAAGCAGTCGCACCGTACCAATCAGATGAAGGAGAAGGAATACCCAGAGAACTTGGACAGTTCCTTTAGAAATGACATTGACTTGCAAAACACAACCAGCGAGTGCAAACGGGAGTACTTCATCTAAGATGCAACAGGGTCACCTGGTCCCCTTTTTTTGTGGGTTCCCCCCAATTTCTCTTCCCTTTCCTGTCTCTTAATTTAGGTATTCTCTTTCTCTCTTTTGCCATTAATTTTCTGGAACACACCTGCATCCACCGAGAGCATTGATCTCCTTCACCCAGCTCAGGAGATCAGGTAGCTATGGTTACTGTGGTCCACTGATAAATGCACCATTGTGAAAGTGAGCACTGGAGACACAGATTTCACTATTGTAAACAGGGAAGAACACGTACGTGGGTACACATGCATATTCGATGTTTGTGGTTGAGTTTTAAACTTCACTCTGCAGGTTCTCCTGGAAACTGCAGAGTGAAGTTTAAAATGGAGAGTGAAGTTTAAACAGAGTGAAGTTTAGACTGGAGCTCTGTGGTGTTGGCCTTTAACAATTGTCTCCAACACGCTGCCCCACACCATATGGTAGGTACTATGGCCTGAGAGGAGAAAAGTGGTAGGTGTGTGTGTGTGTGTGTGTGTGTGTGTGTGTGTGTGTGTGTGTGTGACAGAGACAGACAGAGTCAGGTCATCCTTTTAGCAAAGAGTCTATTAGGGAGCCAAATAGAGCAGGAGGGAATGAAGTAAATCCACCCAGAGAAAGCAATGTTTGTTCTTTTTAGGTCCCTTGTGATAGGGTAGGGAGGTTGGGAGACATTATGACACAAAGAAATTCTTCTAAAGCAGACATCATCTAACCAGTCTTAGAGACATTTATTATTAATTTTTTATTTTGCTTGTTTTTTTTTTTTTTTTGTGGCTGAAGCAGGAATTTGTACAGTAGCCAGGACATTCTTTCCTAAGACACCAATTAAAGAGCACTGAGCTGAGTGAGTGTGAGACCCCGGGCAAGGCCACAGTCATGTGTCCTGCCTGTAGCCTTCTCCATTTAGGACTTAAATATCTGGAAGACTCTTATTCCAGGTGGTCACAGGGAAACTTGGCTCCCTTGAGAGCTGTGGGGAGAGAGGATATATGTCTGTCTGATGTGGGAGCCCTTCATAATCCCTGTGAAAACAAATGGACTGTACTTAGAGAGCCTAGGTTATAAGAACACCCAGCTGGGGGACCCAGAGCAGAGGAAGACCCTTCTGGCCTGTTTGTTTTGGAAGCATTTTACAAGCAACCAGAGACATCTGTGTTAGTTTAATGTTGACACCATAAGTATCTCCCGACTCCATTCGTCATCCTTTCCAGAGAGTTTCAGTACTTTCCAATATGAAATAACTGAGCATTTACTGAGTTATCTATGGAATAGTGAGCAGTTACTTTGTGCTGCTCTTGCTGTTCTAGTTTGAGGCATGGATTCAGTGCCCTGAAACCAGGAGGCTTCAAGAAAGCTGTGTGGAAGTAGTACACAGTATCCTCCCAGGACTTTACAACTGCCTTCTTCACTTTACTAGAACGTGTTAGCTATGTTATTCCTCAGGTTGCTATATTGAAGAAAAATATATACATGTGTCTATATTGTGGTAGAACTAACAGAATTCAAATAAAAGTATAAATTGGTTCCATGAAAAATGTTTAGGCCCTCTCAGCTCATCTTGGAGGAGAACTGGAAAAAAAAAAAAAGAAAAAAGAAAAACATAAGGAAAAGAGGGGCAAGAAAAATGAGAAATTTTATCCCCATCCATCCACTTCAGAAAGATCCATCCAGTAAAGACAGATGTGCAGGGAAGCAGGAGTCACATTCTAGAACACATGTTATTAGTTCACTGACAACTGAGCTCTTTTCTAAGAGGGAAGGGCCTGCCTATTGTGTGTGGCAGTGTGGCCACCTCTAGCTCAGGGGATTTGAGGGAAATCCTTAGTTTGTGAATCACACCACATTTCTGAGTCTGCACCCATGCACACAAAAGTGCCTATGCACTCACCTTCCTTGCCTGAATAAGGTAGTAATATCAGGCTTGGCATTCTTTTGGTAGAAAAGCATATAGTTAATTCAAAAAGGCATCTCAGATTTGTCCATGGAGGATAATCCTGATAATTTTTTAACTCTGCCCTTGGGATAAAGACAAGGGAAAAATGACCACCCAAACACTTTAGGACTTAGGAAATGCTAGAAGCAAGATCCTTGTCTGTTCTCTTTGGAGGGCAGACCTGATTTTCAAAGCAGGTGCCCTTTCAGTCGGTAGGTCATCCATCTTAGAGAGTGTACTGCCTCTGACTGTTCAGCACTTCCCTGGACAAGAGGTTCACAGTGAAGCCCTAACTAGCTTCATCCAGGTCCCCATCTGTACCTTTTCTTCCCTTACAGAGCTACAGAGATAAGGATTGGGTGAGGCATCACAATCCACAGCTCTGAGATATTGTCCTAAATACAAGTTCTTTCCTTAAAATTTTCTATGAAGTCTTACACACCCTTTTCCTCTTTTAGGATATTGCTATCCTTTTGCTAGTGAATTTATTTTAAAGCAATTCTAACAAAGATGTCCTTTTTAATTTTCTATCTTTAATATGACAAATAATCATCTAATAAAATGAGAGATACTGAAAGTCTATTTCCTTATTCCCTTCATTCCCCGTCCTCCAGTTTCTACTTTTGGATTTTCTGGCTCTTTAAAAGGTTATATAAATCACCTATTTGCTTGGCTGCATATTTCCCTGCCTCCAGAAATGAAAGTCATGCTGAAATTTAGCCCTAAGCTCCTCTAGTAATGAAACAACAGGTAAGGGAGAGTAACCACACTGGAACACTTTCTAACTAGAATCCTCAGAAGCAAGCACCATGTTTTTCTGGCATGATGTGACTGGATAAACATGGAAGTACGAGACAAATCAGTATGCATGGTACCCTCACCCACAAACATGTACTTAGAGATAATCATGTAGGGAAATGTGTGATGCCAGTCTCTGCCCTCTGCATAGCACACATTCTACTGGCTTCATCCATGGATGTGCAGGCCATGCATACCAGGACACTGGGCATGTAGGCCAAATGGCAGATGCATGCTGAGATGGTGTATTATTATAAGTAGTCTCAGGGTGAAATCAGAATTTCTTCATAACCCCACAATACACACCAGGTGAAAAATCTAGCACTCTGTATTCTACTATGCTGAATGCACATAACAGCTAGAAGTAGGAGTATGTTTCAGGGTTGGTGGCAATATCTGTTTGGTTTATGCAGTTAGTCAGTTGTCTTTTCTACCTTCAAACAATTACAACACAAAACAAGAGTAAGAGTGTTCTAATCGTCCTTTAGCTACCACTTCCCTCGATGGGATACAGGTTTCATGATGCGTCCCAGTGTATAATTATATAATACTCAGTCATTGATGCCTGCTGTTTACAAAAAGAATTTGTGGAATTGGGCCCTTTACAGTAAGACCAAAAACACCTGTGTAATATCCCACCCTCAGGTGCTGTTCGGTTGATATTGTCCCACTGAACAAATCTATTAATGCAATCAACTGTAGGTGTGCTTACCCTAAAAGACTTTTAGCAACACCTGTGTCATTCAGTCCTTGCACAGGGTAGACTGCTCTGGTTTCTCCAAGAAGTAGGCCAGGAAAATGGATATTTGTCATTTTCTGGATGTCCATTTCATAAATAGATTAGCTCATGTTTATCTGAAGAACTCTGGAGCTGATATTTTACAACTTTGTTCTCTTTAGAAATCAGAAGTGGCACTATCTCAATTCTCAACTTTTGTCAGAATCCTAACTACCATATCATGGGAGAAGCAGGACCACAACTAAATGAGTATACAGTTCTCTTTCCTGTATTCAGTCATATGACACATGTGAAACATCTGACTCCCAAGTGTTCTGTTAGATATACAAATACTTACTGTCCCTGTGGACTTAAAGTGCAATCTTACAGCAAAAAAAGTGTACACACTGCACAAGGGAGCAGAGAGCAAGGACTAGGCACAGATAATTTGCAAACCACTTTCCAGAGGGTTCTAAAAGCCAACACATTTTTGGTCTTATAATTTTGTGTCTTATTTATTAATTCTAACAGAAATGATTGCTTTGTTTTTCTGAAACAAGGTAACTGGTCATGCAGATGAATTTCTGTAGAGGGTGGTAAATGGACTCTTTGGACAGAGAAAGAACAAAGGTCCCTGTATCAGATACAATTTCTTTAAAGAGAGATTACTTGGTAGCCCTGGCAGGTCTGAGACTCTCTATTGTAAACTCACAGAGAACCACCTAATTCTGCCAAAGTGTGGACCACCATCCTGCCTATGTCAGATATTCAAAAGGGTGCTAAGTTCTCTATGTTCTCATGTCATTTCCAGTTAAGGATTTCCAAATATATGCCCTCTGTATATGATAGACCTCTGTAAAGACTGGAGACAGAAAAGAGCAGTCTCCAATTCTGATTTCACTTTTTTGGTGGATATTCACTTATGGCCATGGCTCTTTTAGGTCTCCCTTAAGCTGGTTGGTATTCTGCCACTTTTAACACTCCTCATTCTGCCCTAAAGAACCATTTGACTGTATTTAGGTAAATCTCTGGGAACTAGAAATTATCTATTGAGTGAATAATTTATCGATGTGTTTTCCATCTAAAGAGGTCAAACTTCTGTGTTTTGCATGAATGTTTCCAACCTGAAGATCATACATGCTCTCTCTCCACACAATATCACCTAAATTAGAAGACTCACATTAAGAAGTTGTGTTCATAACATCCCCATGGTATCCATGGACTTGGCCACCAAGCCTGGGGAACTCATGCTTGGTTTGTTTGTCTACCAACTGCTTCACTTCTTTTGAATTCCCTACTGCTACAATTGTCAACCTTGCTGCAACAGCAGTCTGGCAAGAGGCTCTTGAGGCACCTCTATAATTCTGCCACCCATTACTTCCTGAAGCAATTGTTTGGGTTTGCTTTGTCCTCAACTGACCCACAGGCCAAGTTTCAACTAAATAAATAAAGAAGCGATGTTGTACCTGTAAGTGACAAAGGAGGTTAATGGAAGAGTGGTATGGGCAAACTCAAACATGCTTGAGTTCTTGAAGCATGCCTGAGTGCTGTTTCATGTCCCTCATGCAGTTTGGAAATGTTTTCTTTAAAAGATGCACCGTGTATCTGAATCACTTCTTTACCAGTTTGGGGGGCTTTCTTCACCTCTCTTCTGGCATTACCCAGTCTTCCTGAAGTCATTTATTTTGAAAATGTTACTTGTTTATTCTTTCTCAGCTCTGTGTTCACAAATTCTAAATAGTTGATTAACCTAAAAGGGGAGAAGATACAACACACACACACACACACACACACACACACACACACACACACGAGTAAAAATGAATAGGGCTGTTCCTCAAACATTATCCAGGAAACTATAGGCATACCTATTTTGTAAGAAGAGAAAGTATGACCACTTTGTTTTAGAAATTCTTTAAATGACTCATACAAGGTTCTAATGATTGTTTTGCTATTTTTTAGTAATTTCAACCCTGTTATTTTACACTAAGGTACCTGGGGGAGAGTGAGAAGCACATGTAGTAGTAAAACAGTGTACTGTGTAAGCTAGTCCTCTGTTGTTTGTGGTTTATTGTCTACAAAGTGGTGAAGTGGACACAAGCAGCTTAGGTAAGAGTGGGCTTTTGTGTTAAAGCAGATTTGATGGAACTTGTCAAGGAGGAAGAGGGTTTTCATGGAGCAAGCAATGGCTGCTGGAGGTTAAGAGGGGCACAGCTTCCACCATGAAGTAAGGATGGTGCCTCTCCCCACTTTCCTGGCTCCTAACTCATGAGTCTCCTTCATGAATTTGTCTTACACCTTAGGGAAGAGGCAGTATTACAGGCCCTGCATGAGAAATGTTTTACTCATCTTTACATGGCATTTTCACCCTACCTCTTTGATTTTCAAGTTTTATGTTTCACTAATACAGTCAAGGGATGCTTTGGAATTATCACCACAGTGATGTTATCTGCCCAGGGGGAGCACCCAGATGACAGTTTAAAGTAAAATAAACTATGGACAAGATCCTCAGGTCCATTGCCCTTATTCAGAAATGTTATGGAAGGAAGTCCTAAAATATTGGAGTCAGTCTAGTGGTCTTTCTTTTCCCTCCCATGGTCATGCCATCCATTGGCATGCCATAATGATGGAAAGGTATGATGCTTTCTATCACCCACAGTGTGTACTTCAGAAAGTCACCACCTGACACTCTGAGAACACTCTTCCCTTGCTGCCACTCAGCACAGAAGTAAAGCTTGCATCAAATAGTAGGTTAAAATTAGGAGGCTAGTCCCAAGTTATGAAAAAGGTGATGTGTGCCAGTGATTAAAGCATGGCCATATTTTCATTAGCATTAGACTATGCCATGCTTCAGATCCCAGCAATAAATCTCAGAGGACATGAAAAAGGCACTGGGTGTGCAGAACAGGCCTTCTGTCACCCTGAAGACCCTTGAATGGCCTCCCCGATGGAGCCATTTTCATTACAACCTTCCAGGATAATAGAAATGGACCTCTGACTAGGCATACTTTCACGGTATAGTCAGCCATATCCCAAAGGATGTATATGAAGTAGCTTCATCTCTTCTCTTTGAATGACAGCAGCCACCAGTGTAACCCCGTCCTGCCTTAAATACTCTTGCAAAAAAAAGTAAGTAACCACACCTTGCTTAAAATAGAGTAGTTGTATTATGAGAAGGACTTCATATTTGATGGGGATCAATGTCAATAATTTTCTCTTTACCTTGGAAATAGACAGGCTTCCTAATAGCCTATGTTGTCTTAAACAGACAACACAGATAGCTAGCCTATGGCAGGAAGATAAAACATAGGAAAATGAAGACACATGACACATTCTAATTATATCCTATAAAACAGGCGACAATTCACATTTGGTTCATGGGTTTCCTAAATCCCTAAGACAAAGAATTACCATGTTCATTTCAACCTAGAAATTAGAGTCTTTCTGGCACTATCTTTGGAAAAATGAGAGGTCAGGGAGATTGCCTTTAGCAAATAATTAACAAAATATAAAAGGACCTCTCCTGTTTTTATATATATATATATAAATATATATAACATATATCATATATATATATAACATATATATATGATATATACAGGCTTTCTTTGATAAAAGCACAACAGAGGCAAAGCAGACTATATCCTTGGGGATTAGCTGGAGATTCCTTGTTTCTTTGGTTGTTATAGTTTTTGTTCCTATGTCAGAATCCCCAGTTCCATGTGATATTGCATCATCCCAAGTCTGTTTTGTATACCATGTAACATGTCTTAATATACTGTATGGAGAAAGTTAAAGTTAGCCTTAGACTTCTTTGTTTTCTATGGTTTTTGCTGTACAGAAGAATGACTTACCTGTAAATATTGTATATTTAATAAAGAAAGAATTTTGTATCATTTGTGTGGAACACAAATATGTCTTGCTGTGTTGTTCTTGGGTTAATGAGGAGTCAAGTAATTAATCCCTGAATGCCCACTCTGATTTCTTAGATCATTAGCTCCTAGCCAACATGACCCATGGAAAACAACAAACTCCTACTCTCTAGGTTTATTGATTTCAGTGTAGCTCAAAGTACTGTCTTGGGTTCTTTCATGCTTAACTGACTCACACCAAATTGCACAACAGGAACAAAAGTGCACATGAGCAACCTCGCTGATTTGGTAAAAGGATCTTGAACCATCCTGACTTCAGCATCTCCCAGGAAACCTATAGCCCTGTTGATTCTTTCTCAGTGTCCACTCAGAGCACCTGTATTTGTGTCTTACCTTGCCTACACTTCCTTCTTCTAGAGGATGTTTAATTGCACAGTAGCTCTATGTTTGAAAGACAGATGTTCATTCTGATGGAGAAGATTTGTCTCTATATAGTGTTCATTTACACTTGTGTTTATGAGTCATCTGGTGGACATAGACTTATCAATAAAAACTGGAGGTGATTTAATGGGTTGTGGATGTAGCTCAGTTGGTAAATGACTTCATAGTGTGTACAAACACCGAGGGTTTGATCCTCAGCCCCAAACAAACAAGGCATGGTTGTACACCTATAATTGCAATATTCCTCAGGAAGTGAAGGCAATAGGATCAATGGTTCAAGGTCGTCTTTGGCTACATAGTGACCTTGAGGCCAGCCTGAGCTACACAAAATTGTCTTATTCAAACAAGCAAACTCCCTACAAGGGAATTAAGTCTGTCAGACAGGACAATATAAAATGTCCTTAAACTGCTCAGTCTAGAATGAATTACAGAGAAAGATGAAGGAATGTAAACAAAGGAGGAGATAAGATTTCTGAAGAATGTAGCATTGGAACAACAGAAGTGAAGGAGATTCTAAGTGTATCTGAGCCTGTAAGGAATCAGTGAGGTTTGCTGATGGAAAGGCAAGAGAATGTGAAAGAAAATGGAGTCCAAAGACTGAATATTTGAATTTCACAACAAATGGATATAGTAAGAATTTTCACTGTATTTATAGTGGGGAGAAAAATGGAAGCTGTTATTTGAGGGAAATGGGCTACATGAGGCTCCTTTAAAAATATGCTTAGGTTCCTAATTAGAGACACTGAATAAAGAAAGTGGGGAAGAAGCAGATTAGAAGTCAGCGGAAAGGGATGAGGGCTACAGAGATTCATGGACCAAGGCTCAGAATTCCAGAATACAAGAACTGCATGGGTACAGAAGCCAGCCAGACCTGTCCTTTGTATGCCATCCTTCAATATCCCAACGCCTAGTTTTGTGACTCAGAATTAGCACTGAAATTCCCAGCTGTGCTAATGAAAATTGGAAAACAAAAACCTAACCTTCACAGATCCTGAATACCAAATTAAATAACTTCTTTAGGCCACTTAGCCAAATATATGATCACTGAGGTCCTCCTGAAGGCTACTTGACAATTACTTTGTGTGTATGGGGGGGGGGAGGGAGAGAGAGAGAGAGAACACATCTGTATCTCTCAACCACTCGTCACACTATTTTCTTGAGGCATATCCATCTCACTGAATCCAGACTGTCCAGTGAGGCCCAGACATCCGCCCATCTCTGTCACTGTCTTTCCAGAATCAGTTACAGGCAGGCTCTGCTATCTAGCTTTTCCACATGGGTGCTTGGGATAGAACTCAGCTCCTTATAGTTGCATTGGAAGAGCTTCCCACCCCAGTTACTGCGGCAGCCTGCTGTTATTTTATAATTTTTGGAAAGCAAGTGATGTGTGCCACAGAGAAGTGGACTCCTGGATGCACATGGAAGATATCCCTGCTCAGTGCTGTTAGTGAGTGATGTTGAAACAGCATCTGCACTCAGTTTTGGCTGTCAGAGTTTAACCTAGTAATCTTGAATAAATATAATTTGCTTATCATCTGTAGAAATTTATTGAGATATTCTGCTTGAAAGTGATGCCATGATTCTAAATAATGAGAAAAAATAATGATCTTAAAAGAAACATCTGCAGTAACTTTCAATATTAATTAATTGACCTCACAGGCTTTTGGCAAGGCAGTTGTGTCTTCAGATTTCAATCCTTGTAGGTGGCTGAGAGACAGTAAACAAATGCATCTCTTCTTATCTCGAGGTTCATTTCTTCAGCACACAAATGTTGTTGGATGTTTTTCACTCCTTTGGGGGACCCACCACCCAGCTCCCAAATAAATCACACATGGGGGCTTATTCTTAATTATAAATATCCAGCCTTAGCTTGGCTTATTTCTTGCCAGCTTTTCTTAACTTATCCCATTTATCTTTTGCCTGTGGGACTATATCTTTCACTATTCCTGTATACCTTTTCTTTCCTTCTTACTCCACATCTGGCTGTGTGGCTGGGGGGCTGGCCCCTGTTGTCCTCCTCCTTCTCTCATTCTTCTACCCTCCTCCCAGATTTCTTTTGCTGTTTCTCCTCTCTGCCTTCCAGCCCTGCCTATTCTTTCTACTGCCTCACTATTGGCTGCTCAGACTTTTATTAAACCATCAGGTGTTTCAGACAGGCACAGTAACACAGCTTTATAGAGTTAAACAAATGCGACATAAACAAAAGTAACACACCTTAAAATAATATTTCCCAAGACACAAAGGATTTTTAAAACTATTTTCATGCATTCAAAAAAAAGTTGTTTCCTTCCTGTATTTTTGGAGGCTTAATCATGACTGCTTAAAGAATGAAATAGGTTATTGAAAGATTATGTTAGATGGAATCCACTTTTACATGTGTCTGCATTTGCTTTAAGATAACAGAATGAAAAAGAAAACTCTCTCCAGCTGACTGGCTTTTTTTTCCCCCATAACTAGTTTATGAACTACAATGGTTCATTGTTGTTTGTTTGTTGTTTTTTCTGCCACAGTTCTGGATATTGATAGTCTAAGAGGAAGGTGCCAGGATGACCAGGCTCTTATCAAATTCCTAAGAAAGAGCCTTTGCCCAGTGTGTACTGAAGGAAGCCCTGGGTTAGATCTCCAGCACATTTTAAAAATGGATGTGGTGGTGTATACCTGAAATACCAGTCCTCAGGTGGTAGACGCAGGAAGATTAGAAGTTGAAGGTCATCCTTGGTTACATAGCAAGTTCAAAGCCAGCTTTTGCTGTCAGATCCTGTTTCAAAGATAAAATAAAGGAAAAATAAAGTTGTGCTCATATTCCACCTTTACATGGTGAAAAGAGAAGTTTCCTCTTTTGTAAGTGTGGGAGTTCATGGAGACTGCACCCTCACCATCTAACCACCTAAGAGTCACCTTCTGAATGGCGTTTCTTCGTTAGCATTTCAGAGCAAGTTTTTGTGGAGAACACTAACATTTAGTCTCTTACCAACCGAGTATTAAGTTATTTTTCATGGTGGCTCATGAACGGAATTTCCCTGGGCTGAACCTTGATCAGGTACCTGCTCTTGCAATGTCTACTCAGAGCCAAAGATGAGGTTGCGGAGCTCCCAGATATGCAGCAGCTGTGGATGAGATATCTGACACCTGAATGTCAGGCTGCAGAGGCAAATCTCTTTGAGTGCAGCATCCACCCCAGGGGAGGAAATATGAGCACTCATGACAGCGCTGACTAGTCAGAAAGGGAAGTCTGTCTTAGCCATGGTCTCCCAGGAACTTTGACTGCTCAAAAGGCCCTTTGAGAATTCAAGCCTGTCTGAGGATCTGTCTATCTGTCTTTCACAAGAGTGAAGTGAAAATGGTTTTGGCAGAAAGTGGACAAGCACCTCTTTTCATAAGTAAGCACAGCACCTTTCTTTCATCACCCTTTTGTTTAGAGAATCTAATACCTGTGCTTGCCTCCCAGTGCTCATGGTTACAATTGAAACTCTTTTTTAAGGATGACTGGTTCTACTTGCATGACCTAGTTAGAGTAGTCAAAGTCAGGGAGACCGAGAGTACAAGGGCAATGCTTGAGGCTGCATGGAAAGGAGAATGGAGAATTATTATCTATTTGATAGGCACAGATGTTCAGTTTAGAGAGAAGAAAAAAACATTGTGGAGGCAGGAGGTGGCTGTAGAACAATGCTATATATCTCTGAACTGAACACTTAATAATGAATTTGTTTTATACATTTTATCATAACAAAAATGGGAGTAGAGTACTGAAATGAGTCAAATACTGTCTCGATGGGCTATAGTGGTTTATTAGAAGGCTGGGGAGATGACTAAGCTCACAGAGTACTTACTATACAAACCTGAGTTCAATCCCGTTAAAGAAAAAAAGCCAGGCAAAGTCGCATGCTCTTATAATCCTAGCACCCGGGAGCCAGGGACAGGGAGATCCCTTTGCTTTGTTGGCCAGCCTATTTAGAGAAATCTATGAGTTCTCTCTAGGTCAGCGAGAAACCCTGCATCAAAAAAGGTAAAGGTATATATGGCTTTTGAAGGTGTAAATAGTCATGTTATTTTTGATTGTTGAAAGTACACTCTAGAAATGAGGAGACTATCCCTTGCCTTAAAGTAAAGCATGTTTATTTCAAGTGTCTTTCAAAATTTTCTCCTAGGTAGGCTGGCTCCCTGCCTCTGTAGTAGGGGGAAAAGAGAATAGCTAACAGCTAAGGGTATTAAAAACACTACTCCACTGAGAACAGCTATATGGTAAACTATTTCCAACAGACGCCAGTATTGTTTTTCTCATGGTATAAAAATGTCTGGCATGGCAATGAGAAGCTAGCAATTTCTGCTTGGAGAGAAAGTTGTGCTCTGTCCAGGAATCTCAATCAGGAACTCAACCATGGCTGTTTCAGCAGGGCTTCCCTGGGCTTTTCTGCTGGATGTTGTAAGGATCTAATTTGCTGGTGTTTTGCTGTGTTACCGCTGCTTCCATCTGTCTATTTGCTAACTGCTTTATTACTTTTGCTTTCCATATACTTAACAAGTCGTGCATTCAAAACTTAAACTATGGCTGTCATGTATGTCATTTTCCAAATAAGACAGCCTTCTCTCAGGTCCAATTTTGTTCAACAGGGAAGGTAACTGGAGTTTTTTTTTGTTTGTTTGTTTGTTTTGTTTTGTTTTGTTTTTTTGTCCATGTGTGGATATCTACAAAGCCAAAATAATACTTGTTTAAAGCTAAGGATAAAAGAAAACATCTTTTAGCACCTATGCTGTTACTAAGTAGAAGTTCTCAAATTCTTTCCCTGATGTATAATGAGTACTCATCATCAAAGGTAATAATTGTACAGAAATACTGATATTCTCATGAAACAGGACTCTCAGGGGAATTGAATTTTCTCATGGGGATTCTAGGTTGGATCTTGCAACTGCCCTGGGCAAACTTCAGAAAGGGACAGAAGGAACTGCAATGTACTATATGGTCAACATCCTGCTTTGTCTTCTCTTTTAAAATTCTGAGCAGCGGGTAGCCATGCCAATCACACTGCTAAAGACAAGTAGACAGAGGTCAGTTTCATATACTTGAGTGTACAAATTCTTTAACACTTAATCTTACATGAAAAGATTTCTTTTTGTTTTGTCAGTGTTTAGGATTTGTAACATGACTTTATAATGTGAATACAGGTTAAATATTCCTGACTCAAAAATGTAAAAAAAAAATGCAAAATGCTCTGAAATTCAATATTTTCACATTTTTAAAAATATAATTGTTTTCCATTTAACACATGTTAAATTTTATCAAACTAACTACACAAGTCCATTTTCATGTATGTAATGTATATCCCCCCCACACTCTGACCTACTCTTTCTTATGATTAGCCCTCCAGATAGCTTCTTTTTCACCCTAGATCATGTCTCTTCTATTCTTGAACCAGATGTACATGCTTATTTTTATGTAATCCAAACTTCACAAATGAGAGAAAACATTACAATATTTATCTTTCTGAGACTTATATAATTAATTTGATTATTTTCAGCTGCATCCATTTCCCTGAGAATGTTAAAACTTCGTTTTTGTTTATGAATAAAGATAATTTCATTGTTGTATATTTTCTTAATCATTTTTTTGGTTTACACACACTCCTGTTTGTTTTGTAACTTGACTGTTGTAATACTGTGGTAGCAAACACTGATGTGAAAATATCTCTCCACTATGTTGACTTGGAGACCTTAGGTGTAAACTTACAGGAGTGGTATAATTGGGCCATACTTCTCCACCTTTTAAGAAGCCTTTTTACTACAAATTCAAACCTTTTTGAACACCAATATGATATAACAAATAGGAAGTTTGCTCCATATTTGACAGACAGTATGCAAGTATACCAACACTCCTGTATACAATCAACTCCAAAGTCTGTGTATCAGTTGTTGTGTTCATACTTTCTACACAATAACCAAACTGTTTTATGCTACACATGAAAATATTCTAAAATACAAAAATAGTACTGAATACTTTTTGTCCTTGGTATTCCCATTAGAGGATGTTCCACATGCATTATAAATGTCTGTAAATAACATTATCTATGAGGACTATGCATTTTCTCTCTTATTCTTTTACTTATTGATCAGTGACCAGCCCTTTCACATGGACTTTTAGAAGATAGGAGTGATCATTTAAGATATGGTGGCTTTGTACAAGGAAACACAACTTTGTTTAAGATAAGTGGATGACAGTTGATATAGAGAATGGCCATGAGTTATACTTTCCATGTTCAAGATGACATCTAGCTGGAGGTGTTATTTCACTTCTGTCTCTAAGGTATATGATAAAGAATAATCGAAAGCTCTATAGAAAAATTGCACTTTAAAGAGAGGAAACAGCCTCTGAAATCAAGCATAAGGCAAGAGCTGATGTGAGGATTCTCTGAACTGTATGTAACTGAATGCAGCTTAGAATGCAGCTGAAGAGCTGCTATTTAAAAATGACAGGGAGCATTGCTCAGGTGTGGGAGTGACTGTGTACACTGATTGCCGCATTGGGATAGAAAAGCAAAGGTGACAGATAGAGAACATGTGAAAAAGTTGATATTTAGTTCAGGCAGTTGCTGGGGAAACAATAGGGTTCCTTTTGGGTTCTTAGTCTTGTTAATAAAAAGAATTTGAAAGCATACGCAGTAGACCAATTTTATTAGAGATTAGGAGGAAAAACAATGGGAAGGCAGGTTCTTAATCTTGGCAAGAAGAGAGAAAGCAAAGTCCTGCTAAGTCAGCTTTCTAGAGAGCCAGCAGACTCAGTATCCTAGCTTAGCCCAAGTTCAAAAGCATTGGAACCTGGAAAGTTGGTATTGTAGCTCTCCAAAGTTGAAGGGCTAAGAACCTAGGAGCAGCTTATTTATGCTATATTCCAAAGGCCTGGATGTTTTTTGTTCCATTGTGCAGTCTACATGCAATGATCACAGAAGGGATTGGCTCTTCTCTGGTCTCTCTGGGTCCAAGCCAGTTGGAGACATCTGCAGAATGGTGGGCAGTCCTTACACACTGAGCTCACCCAGACTCACATGCTGATGTGATCCATATAAAAGTCTCACAGTCAGAAACTCCTGGCATACCAACTCAACAGTTTCCACTGATTCTTTGTTCCATTTAAGCTGACATACCTCTAGTCAACTACCACACAAGGTATTTGGTGTCAGGAAACTTTTATCTGACTCAGTTCTCTCCTGAGCTGAGGACAAGAAAAGTTAAATACAAGCATGAAAGTGTTACTTGACTGAGCAGTTATGAGTAATTAATAGATGAGAAATTTTGACTAATTTTTGTAAGCAATAAAGCAATAGAAACACTAGCTATCAAGATTGTACCTACTCACTGGGCAGTGGTGCATACAACTTTAATCCCAGCACTAGGGTGGCAGAGACCGGCGGATTTTTTTGAGTTCCAGGCCAGCCTCGTCTACAGAGCAAGTTCCAGGACAGGCTCCAAAGCTAAAGAAAAACCCTGTCTCAAAAAGCCAAAATGAGACCCGGCAGTGGTGGCACATGCCTTTAGTCCCAGCACTCAGGAGGCAGAGGCAGGGGGATCTTTGTGAGTTCAAGGCCAGCCTGATCTACAGAGCAAGATCCAGGAAAGGCACAAAGCTATACAGAGAAACCCTGTCTTGAAAAACAAAACAAACAAACAAAACCAAAATAATAATAATAATAATAATAAAAACAAAAGAAAGAAAGAAAAAGAACATATTGCACCTGCTAATCAGGAGGAAGTAAAAATATTCATCAGCTACAGTATAGACTAGAAAAAGATAGCTAGCTAATATTTTTAGTTTAAGGTCCACTTTCTACTTAGACTACTCAGTTCTGTTACTGAGTTGGGAAAACAGCCATAGATGTAACAGAAATAAATCTGTATTTAGTTTTTCCAGTAGTATTTAATGCTTGAAAGTGAAATTGAAATTTCTTACAAAATGCACACAGAAGACTGGAAAGATGGCTCGTTGGATTATACACTTGCAGCACAGTAGTGTGGATGAAACTGAGCTTTCCAGAACCTTCATGAGAGCCCAGTAGGTTTGGGAGCCACCTGTAATCCCAGCATTGGAGGGCAGAAAATAAGGATCCCTGGGAAAAGCTTGCTACCTATTCTAGGTGGAATTGGTGAGTTCTGGATACAGACAGAGACCCTGCCTTGGTAAATAAAGTGAACATCAACCAAGGAAGACATCAATTTCAGGTCTCCATATGTGTTTGTTTGAGCAACACACACACACACACACACACACACACACACACACACACGTATGTACAGAGGTGCAAACACTTATACACAAGTATGCACATAAACACACCTAAAACAAACAAAAAAATCATATGACATGAGATATTCTCCTTTAAAAAATTTCTGCTATTTGAAAATACAAAATAGACTGAGTATAGTGGCATATTCTTTAATCATATCACTTTGGATAAAATGCAAGCAGATCTCCATGAGTTTGAGGATAGACTATGCTACACAGTGAGACCCTGTAATAAAGAAAGGAAAAAAAAAGAAAGAAAGAAAGAAAGAAAGAAAGAAAGGAAAGAAGGAAGGAGGAAAGGGAGGGAATATGTAAAATGACCTTAGCTTACTGACTATATAAAAACAAGCAATTGGTCAGGTTTCACTTGTAAGCAGAGTTTTTTTTTTTTTTTTTTTTTTTTTGGTTTTTTTGAGACAGGGTTTCTCTGTGTAGCTTTGCGCCTTTCCTGGGACTCACTTGGTAGCCCAGGCTGGCCTCGAACTCACAGAGATCGCCTGGCTCTGCCTCCTGAGTGCTGGGATTAAAGGCGTGCGCCACCACCTCCCGGCCGAGTTGTGTTTTTTTTTCTTCCAGTAAGACTAAAAACAAAAATCGCTGAATTCGTCTAACCTTTGTAAGTGTGAGAAGTAAAGACATTAAGTATATATGTGTTCTTTTACTTCAGAAAGTAAGAGCATGCAAACTCACACATAGCTTAGAAATGTAGAGAAATGCTGAGAACTAGCTTTCTGAGAGGTGTGGATTTATAAGATCAAGACTATTCCTGATTTAGAGAAAATGATTTAAAGGTGCAGGAGTTACTGGAGTAGCAGCTCATACAGGATAAATTAGATAACCAGGTTTCTTCCTTACCCTAGAGAATTGCCATGGGAATAACAATCAAAGGAGTTTGTGAATAAAAAATTCTTTAATATAATGCATACATAGCTGAGTTGTGGTGGAAAAAAGTCTTGCTTTGGAGAACTAAATGATTTTTAAAACATTTTTACAAGCCTTAGGATTTGGCAAGATTATACATTTAATTATGCCACTGAGTTTGTTAGGATAAAATTGAGTCACTGTATAGAAGACAACACTGTGGAGAAAGACAGCTTTGTTCTTTCAGCGTAGACTACTGTATTAGTCACTTTTCTTTTGCTATGGTAATTCATCATCACCATATCAAGTTAGAGAAGAAGATGATTGTTTTACTTTATGGTTCTTGAAGAATAGGAGTCCATCGTGGCCAGGAGGTAAAGCAGCAAGCAGCAGGCATGGAGGAAGGAGCAGAAAGCTGGGCGTTCAGATCTTGAACCACAAGCACAAAGCAAAGATGGAGGGGGGTGTTGTATCTGAAAGCCCACCCCAGTAATGCACTTTCTATAACAAGGCTGTATCCCCTTAACCTCCACAAACAGTGCAGAACCTGTAAGTAGGGAACAGAAGCGGTAGGGACATTTCACACTGAAAACACCACAATGACATTCATGTGAACAAGAACAGAGAGCTTTCATTCATGAAGACTTTACATGAACACAGGATTGAAGTAAGATACTGATTTCCCCCACCCCAAACTTTAGGGCTGAAGGACATGGATTAGGGTGACTGAAGAGTTCAACCTGGTGTCCTGTCCTCCATTTCAGAAGTGATAGTTTTATTAAAATGCAAATTTAGTGGATGATGATAGAATTGCCTATGCCTGCCTCTGCATTTTAGAATCAGAATAAGGATTGCAAGCCAAACAGCTAAGCAGAGAGATAGGCTTTTAAGGACAAAGTGAGGGTGAGAACAGCTGGCCAGATAATACTTAACAATGGAAGTAAGAAGATGAAATGCTGCAGACGTATATCAGGTCAAAAGTCAAAAGCTGTGTGCTCTGCTAGAAAAGAAAAGCTTGAAGCAAAAGCAACAAAATCCCAGAGAATTTGTGTGACATTTTCACTTTTATTAATAAGAACTTTTAAGATTCCTGCTACATCTGGCGCCCAACGTTCGTGTTATGAATTCATGAAAAAGCTGTTTGCCTGTGGCCTTGTGAGCCCCAGCTCAGGCCCAAGCTACACTCAGCCAGTTGTGGTGGCACACGCCGGTAGGATTTGCTGAAGGAAACAGAGGCAATAGGATCCCAAGTTTGAGGCCGGCCTAGGAGGCTTGGGAGAAGCTTTGGCCGGGATTGAACCACCAACAGTGGTGGGACCATGGAAGCAGTGGCTACTGCTCCACGTTGCCAGCTCCTTCTCATCGTGTTGGTGACTGCGGTGATGCTGCTACCTGGGACGAAAGGTTTACTGCTGCTGGTTCAGAGAAGAATTGCCAGGACCACCGTGTTACAAGAAAGCATCGGCAAAGGTCAGTTTAGAAAAGTTTGGCAAGACAAATGGTGGGGAGAAATTGTTGTGAAGATTTTCTGTTCTAGGGAAGAATGTTCATGGTTCCGAGAGACAGACATTTATCAGACTATGATTGCTCCAAACCACAGAGGAGGCAAAAAAAAAAAAAAAAAAAAAAAAAAAAAAAAAAAAAAAAAAAAAAAAAAAGTCTGCAGGAAACCATGACCATGCCTAACAGTGACTTTGAAATCTTCAAAAAAATAAAAAAATGACAGGATCCTACAATGATGATTCCACATGGACTATGATAAAGCCATTAAGCCGATTAACACCATAGAAAAATCGACTTTGGACTACAAACTGGTCAGGACAATTTCGAGAGGACTAGCTGAGATGATCCAGCCTGACAGACTACTCGAACAAGGACTTGAAACAAGCCCTGAACTTTCCTTTTATGCAGAGACTGGACAAATGATACAGGACTTGATGATTAACCCAAAAATTTTCTTTTCAAGATTCCCTAAAGATATCTTCACCCCTAGAAACAAAAAGAAAAAGAGAAAATAGATATGAGATAGATCATCGAATCTACTCTGAGAAAAATGATAAATAAATAATAGGATAAATAGGTAGATCATTGAATCTACACTGAAGAAAAAGAGGAAGATATAAAAATGACAAAAGGTAGACTACTGAATGTATTATGAAAAGAAAAAAGAGAATATGGATATGATAAGATAAGGGAAATTATGGAATCTATTTTTAAAAAGGAACTACTTGTTTTAAATAAGATAAGTAATGAAAATTTTTTGGTCTGAGTTTATCAGATGTTACTGGACTGGACATTGTTAATATATATAATGGAGTTTTCATCTGAATCTGTCAAATGTTAATGGACTAGACATCATTAATGTAAGTTTTGTCTGTATATACTTATTAGATAGTTTTTCTTGTATTAGTTATAAGCTTTCTTTAATTTTAGACAAAAAGAGAGGAAATGTGGTGGTATTGTGTATTCTAATAAATTTATCTGGGGTCAGAGAACAGACAGCCACTAGATACAAAGGCTAGAAAATGGTGGCACTCACACCTTTAATCCTAGCATTCCAGAGATAGAAATCCCTCTGGATCTCTGTGAGTTCAAGGCCACATTGGAAATAGCCAAGCATGGTGACACGCCTTTAATCCCAGAAAGCCAGCCTTTAATCCCAGGGAGTGGTGGTAGAAAGCAGGAAGATATATAAGGCGTGGGGGCGAGAAACTAGAAGCATTTTGGCTGGTTAGGCATTTGGCTGGTTAAGCTTCAGGCTTTCGAGCAACAATTCAGCTGAGACCCATTCCAGATGAGGACTCAGAGGCCTCCAGTCTGAGGAGACAAAACCAGCTGAGGATCCGGCAAGGTGAGATAGCTGTGGCTTGCTCTGTCTCTCTGATCTACCAGCATGGACCCCAATAACTCACCTCGGGTTTGATTTTATTAATAAGAACTTTTAAGATTCCTGCTACTTTCAAAAGATGGGTATGAATTCTCAAGTTGAAAAACTTTACTTTTGTGTGAATGATGAAAGATGAGGAAGAGCCTAGACCAGAATCAGGTACAAAGCCCAGGAAGGAAGCTGCACCTTCCATGCTTCAGTAGGATGGACCATGATCCCTGGTTTTAAACCAAGAAGCCCATCCTTCAAGAGAGAAAGACCACATTCTGAGAAAGCTATGGGCTGTTCATGAAAAGAAAGCCACAAAGGAACTAACATAAGACCATTCTTCAGCAACCTCAGCCAGCAAAGGGTTTTAAGTAATTGAGCACAAACCTTACAAAGGCTTTAGAACATGTAAGGTTAGTCTAGTTTATTCATCAAAATAAGTTGATGTGTACAGAGATGTTGGAACCAGATAGGAGCTCTAACAGCCATCACTCTTTGTGTGTGTATGTCTGAATGTTTGTAGACATGTGTGATACGTGAGTGTGATATATGCATACTGTTTATTCGCAGAAACCAGAGGAGTGTGTCAGGTGTACTGCTCACTCTCAACATTATCTTTCTGCGACAGGGCATGTCACTGAACCTGGAGCTAGACTGGTAGCCAGGAATCCTCAGTGATCCCATTGTCGCTGCTTGCCATGGTGCTGGTGCTATGGGCTCATGCTCATACATGCCTGGCTTTTGGCATAGGTACAGGATATTTGAACTTAGATCACAGCAAGCACCCTTACCCACTAGGCTGTCTCATCATTCCTTTACTCATCCATCTACTTTATACAGACATTTCATCGATTCTATCTCCAAAGACATTCTTCTAAATAAGTTCTGATGAAGCAGAAATGAGTATAATATTACTGTTAGGGGAATAACTGACCATAAGAATGATTATCAATAACTCAGTCTTAACTAGAGCTATCTTTATGTTTCCTAACACTCCATCTTATACTATGCCCTACTTTACAACTCAGAATTACCATGAAGAGATTTACTGTTTGCTGGCCATGTACCTAAATCAACCTTACTAGGCAAATCTATGAAGATTAAAGAGGTAAATATATTTATTTCATATGATATACTGACTAGATTTATTACTAAGAAATCATAAAAGTAACCACATTTGATGAATCTGGGGAAAAATGAAAGATTTGCAGAGGTAACTGTTATATTATTTCAGGTGGCTGTAGAGAGCCAGAAGGCAGAAAGAAAGAACAAGAGGCTTGGTCCGACCTTAGGAAGGACTATGTTTGTTCACAAGAAACATTTTCTCAGTCATGTGTGTGAATAAACAAAATGCCAATGGAAGAGCTGCTCCATTCTCTGGATGAGAAGCTGGGACTTACAGGTTTTAGCAGGAAAGTATCAATAACAATAATTGAAGTTGAAGAACATACATTTAACTAAAGTAAAGACTGAATATCTCCTTCTGCATTTAGTAGTGTTCACACATTCCCAGGCCATTTCCCCTTAGCTTTCTTCATACTGTAAAATCCTGGAAGTTGACTTATTAATTTTCTATATTTATTTTCTGGGTTTATTTTTGGAAGTCAAAATTGAACTGATGACCTAATATATGCTAAGCAAACATTCTAGCACTGACCTATTCTCATGACCACATATTTTAGCTCCTTGAGGCCAGTGGCCAAGCCTCAGATACTTCTGTATGTACATCTCAGCACATCTTATTTTGGTCTCTTCATGAGTGTTGAAATGTCAGACTGAAGTATCATGATGGCCTTTATGAAAGAATCTGAAATAAGAGAGGACTGTGTAATTGTTTATAAATAAAGCATAGCACCTTAAAATATATCCACAAAATATGTGGAATCTGGTATAGAAAAAAAAACCCAGTGTAGCTCAAATCTGTGAACATGTGAATAATTTATGCACCTAGAAAATTTAGCTATTATCCCTAGTTTCAGTCTATTCAATATTTATTGAATTTTCATGTTTTATGTCTCAAAAATTTATTTTACAACCTAACATTATGTTAAGACAAATATTTAAGAAATCTTAACTATGCTTTTGTTGTGTTTTTTTCCCCCTAAATCATAGAGCATTAACATAGAAACTCACCACTGGATAATGTGTAGAGTGAGAGACTTTTGAACACTCAGCCCTAAATGAAATATCTTTATCAAACTCCACTTCTCAAGATACAGAGATCTATGTGGCAGAGGCAGCGGAAAGATTTTAAGAGCCAGAGGTGGTGGATGACTCCGGGGAAACCATTTCTTCCCGACAAAAGAGGACTGATGCACATGTGAACTTACAGGGAGTGTGACAACACATGCAAGATCTGTATAGGTTCAAATCAGGCAAAATCTCAACACTGATAAGGGGAAGAAGACACAAACTACCACATCTAACTAAGAACCTATCTGTAATTGATAACTGATGGGAAAAGAAATGTTGGTTTTCTTCAATGGAGTGTCATTGGGTACTCAAGCACTCTTCATGTTTAGAGTATGCTCAGGATAATCGACACAAAACAGACTCCATTTGTTTTTCAAACTTTTTTGTTTGGCTTTAGTATTTTTTTTTTTGTCTAATTAATGTTCTTTTTTAGTCTGTCTCTTTTGATTGCTTTCATAAATTTGGCTGGGTAGGTTAGGGTATGACCAAGACTATGATAAAAATACACAGAAATTCTTATAAAGAAAGTGTTTAATTGGGACTTGTTTACAGTTTCAGCACTTTAGTCATCATGATGGGAAGCTTGGTGGCAAGCAGGCAGACATGGTGCTAGGGAAGTGGCTGAGAGTTCGATATCTGGATCCACAGCCATCAAGAAGAGAAAGACTCTGGGCTTGGAAAGGTCTTTTTTGAAACCTCAAAACCCAGAGAAGCCACACTTCCTAATCATTTCAAATAGTGTCATTTCTGGTGACCAAGTATTAAAATCTATGAGCCTGCCAGGACCATTCTTTTATAAATTGCCACAATATTGTATGAAAATTTAAATGAAATAAAAACAAAAGTAGTTTTACAAAAATTAAAGAACTACCAGTTCTTTGAAGGTCTAGCTTTTGGGCTAATAGCTCACTGTCATGGTTTCACTAGTTATTAATATGAAATAGGAAGTACTGAAATAGTAGTATTAGGGAAAAACTATTTCCTCTGGCCAAGATCAAGAATGGGTAGATCTTCTGTGACCTGGGTAGAAACAGAGCATTGAAACTTCAAGGGACTACCAGGGAAGACAGACTCATCCTTAGCCACGCTAAAGAAATAGGTAGAAAATCTATGCCTTTCCTGAGATACTGTGTTTTTCCTATGCAGAGTTTCTACCTTGGCGAAGTCCTTAACAAGCTGTCATGAGCTTCCCCTGGGTCTACCCATGTGTCTAACTCTGAAAGATATTACCTCTGTTGTTGCTTGCTTTTACTTTTTGTCTTTTTCCTCTGTGGGTTGGCTGTAGTTAAAGCACATTTTTCTGGCACTTGGAGCTTCCTCACCCCTTCCCTAAAGCTTTATTTTCCATGTGACAGCTGGCTCCTATATGACTGACCTCCATGATGGCTCAACAAAATGTCCAGCACCTTCCTCCCTTCTTGTCTTTATTTCTCCTTCTCTGGACAGTTGCTAAGATTTTACAAGTATTTTGCATTTAAAAGATAGTAAAATTACCCCATAATTTCTGTTTAAATCTATTCTTAAATTATTTTGTCAATGAGAACAAGAACTCTGAGAAGGGACTCAGTTTTCCCTTCTTTCATATGATATTCACTAAAGGAGCTGCCAGATTTCAGGTAGCACTGCTTTAACGGCCTTACACAGCATCTCTCCGTATTTCCTGTTGAGTGACTTCCCTGGGGAAAAGTGAGACACGTCTAAGAAGTGATTCCATCCAGGTCTAGTTGATGGATTCGTTGAGATGACTTCTAGGAGCTCAGGTAACTCAGAGACAGCTGCATCACTGAAACGTCACTGAAAACTCCCCAGCTTGGTGACAGCTTGTGACACTGAAGTTTTAGAGCTTCTTGCCTAACTTGCAGGTAGGTTCACCAGAGTCTCTTCTTCTCTGTCAAGTCGTACTGTGTGAAAGACCTTGGCATGAGTCTTGTAACTTACTGAGTTTAAGACTTGTACGTTTTTGGAGCCTCTTGTCCCTCTTAAGTTCCCTAAGCTTTACTTAAGTGCTTCTCTCTTTTCTTCAGAAAGGAATGTTTCACTTTCAAGGAAATAGATACCCAGGATGCTTTAGTGGCCTCAGAAATATGGGAACCCCTGTGTCATGACTGGAAGTCCTGTATAGCTGGGGTTACATTCATGGTTATTAGCCAATCACCATGTAAAGTTGGTCTGGACAGTGACTTGTACATTGCTGATAAACCTGCCCTCTGTTCTGAGTTCTAACTTAAAAGGTGTAGATGTAACTAACCGTCTTATTAAATAAGAAACACAGAAACAATGTAAAAGAGAAAGCCGAGAGGTCAGAGCTCAGAGCTAAATTCTCACCCTTCCTCCTGCTGTCCCAGCTTCGCGAAAAGAGACCTACTTCCTGTCGGTTCGTTTTTTTATAGTATGTTGTTCTGCCTTCTCATTGGTTGTAAACCCAAACACATGACTGCCTCATCACTGTCTGAATGTACAGCCCCCTAGGTCTTAAAGGCATATGTCTCCAATGCTGACTGTATCCCTGAACACACAGAGATCTTATGGGATTAAAGGCGTGTGCCACCACTGCCACACTCTTGCTATGGCTCTAATAGCTCTGACCCCCAGACAACTTTATTTATTAACATACAATCAAAATAATATTTCAGTACAATTAGATTACCACCACAAAAAGGCATAGCTTTTCCTTTTCCATCCTTTTACCTCATTTTGGGGATGCAAGCTCCAACCTGAAGCATGCTAGCCCTGCCCCTTGGGTAGTCTCATTCTTTCTCTGAAGTCCATCTGTCTTTATGAAGCAGCTTGCTGACATTCATCACAGAACATGCCGGCCTTCTTAGACCCTTAACAGGAAATGAGAGTTGTTATAGGTGAGTCTTGAGAATCAGTTCTTAACTTGTAGATTGTGACTCCTTTGGAGGGGAAGTCAAACAAACCTTTCAAGGGGTCACCTAAGACCATTGGAAAACATAGATAATTACATTAAGAATCATACCAGTAGCAAAATTAAAGTTAGGAACTAGCAAGAAAAGAATTTTATGGCCGTAGCATTAGGAAGGTTTATACCCACTTTTCTAGAGCCTCTCTAGTCTGCAAGTCATGGCAATACTGATGAAGGTCATTGCAAGAAGATATCAATTTATTGTAGTTGGAAGTTTTACTGTGTCCTGCCTAGTCCTGTGGCCACTCAGACCCAAAAAACACACAGAGGCTTATATTATTTTTAAACTATGGCCGTCGCAGGCTTCTTGCTATCTAGCTCTCTTATCTTAAATTAACCCATTTCTATAAATCTATACTTTGCCATGTGGCTTGTGGCTCTTGAAGCAATGGGCCCTAATAAATAAAAGTTCTCCAAGATTCTCTGGCAGGAAGAAGGGAAAGGAAATGTAGTGTTAGAGTGGGAACCTCTTCCCCCAGGGAAAGATTTCACACAGTTCAGAAACTTGTCAGACCGGAACTGAGGCTCCCAACAACGACAGAGGGTGGGACCACCTCTTGACCAGGACTGCTTAGTTATGTATGCATTTTCTCATCTGTTTAACCCTAATCCTGATATAAAAGAAAAACCAAATTATGTGTGGAGGTCATTCATCATTGGACCTCCTTGTTCTCCTTCCCAGTGTGGCTACATTGAATAAATCTCTGTTTTTCTCTATTATATCTTGGTTTACCTGTCTTTTTAAGACAGGTAAGAAGAGTGTAGCTTGGTAGGGCTGTCAGGCCTTAGAACACCCAGGTTTAAGTCTTATGGAAAAACCTTTTTTATTGGTTTTAACAAAACTGTTACCCAGAATGTTTAAGACTACATGGATCTCTTCCATATTTTCAGGTCCATATGAACTATTTCATTGGTTTCATAACTACAACACATACAGCAACATCCTTACCCTTACCATATCCTGAGTAATTGAGTAAGGCCCTTGCTTGAGCATGATTGGGTCACATTTTACAGAACACAGATAAAAGAGTCTTACCTTCATTTAAACACAAAGAAACTGAAGATAAGCCAGTAGATGTCCAATGTGTAAGGTCAGACTCTTAGTGGGTTGAATTAGAACCTAGGTAGGGCTAAAGGGTAAACAGAGAAACTCAAGGGGTACCACTAGAGGTGGCTCTGGCTTCAATCTCATCTCTCAGATGTCTTCAAGCTCTTTGCCCCTCTGTTCAAGCCTCCAGGCAAGGACAAGTCTTACTTAGTTAAGCACAGCAAGAAGAATCAGGCACAAGTTGTTTCCTGTAGAGTTTTTGGTCTGATTGCTAAGGCCAGGCACTTACCAGTTGGCTTGTGTTCTTTAGAGTGTTTGAGCACTGCTTATACTAAGATAGCTCAATGTTAACTTGGTCTACATCCATTCCTATTCCCTGGGAAGCCAGGCACAACATATCCATTTAAGTAAACAATAAAATCTCATACGTGGGACCCACACTCTGGGGCTAAGAGCAAGAGATGACTGAGTACATGGTGATCCTAAAAGCCAGACCCAGGAGGGGAGACTAGCAGAACTGGCATCATTCAGACAAAAATGAAAATGAGCCTAATAAATACAGTGCTGTTTGCAATTTTGAGAAATTTGACTCTGAAATTAACCACCCCAGGAGCTAAGGTGTCAGGCTTTATTTTCTTTAAAAAAAAATGAATTAAATTAATTTCTCTATCTCTGTCGTTGTCTCGGTCTGTCTGTCTGTCTGTCTGTCTCTGTCTCTGTGAGTGTGTGAATGAGAAAGAGAGAGAAAGAAAGAGATCAGATAAAAAGGGAGAGAGGGGGGCATGTTTATAGAAAGCAAAGTACATCAAAGGACAACTTATGGGAGTCAGTTTTCTTCTTCTACCATAAGGGTCCCAGAGACGAAATTCACATCCTTAGGTTCAGCAGCCATCTTGCCAGTCATAGAATGTCACTTTCTGAAGAACTGTGTAGAAACTAGGACAGAACCCAAGATAAAACAGCTATTCTAGTTATAACAGATTGAAGCTGTGAACTAGAGAGGTTAGACTGTCTGTCTTTGCAGAAAACCTAGCACAGATGCTATGTGAGATCTGGAGGAAAGCAGGTAAGAAGTGTTACCGTTTAATTGTCACTGTTTATTCTGAACAGTTTTGAGTGACAAGGAAACTGTCAGGGGATCTGGATGCTAAACCTCAGAAAAGAACAAAGGCAATGTATCTGTGAGTTTCTTAAAGAGGCAGAAATCTCTCCCAAAGTCTGGATGTTCCCAACTGAGTACACGCTGGGCCTCAGTTTCTTACCTCTAAAATGAAGGGAACAGGTACACTCTGTCTTGGTGTTGTTTTCTATCCAAGCATGAGTTTATGATTCTATGATTATTTGAGGAAAATAAAGGCCTACCTAGAATAGGAGACAGCTCATCAGCAAACAAGTATGAGTGTCTACATTCAATGCCTTGAATGCATGTCCAAAAAAATGGGAATAGCATGTGCATCTGGAACCCTGTTGGCAGAATGGCAGTGACAGGAGGATCAGTGCTGTTCACTTGATAGCATGCACATATTGATGAGCTCCTGGCTAAGGAAGTTCCATCTCAAACAAAACAAAACAAGATAGACAGCACCCTTAGGAACAATACCTAAAACTGATCTCAGGCAGTACATATGTACACACAAACATACACACACACACACACACACACACACACACACAGAGAGAGAGAGAGAGAGAGAGAGAGAGAGAGAGAGAGAGAGAGAGAGAGAGAGAGACAGAGACACAGAGAGAGAGGAGAGAGAGAAACAGAGGCAGACAACTTATTCAGGATTTTAAAAATGATTTTATTTTTCTTTTTAATTGTGTATACCTGCATGTGTAGGTGTATGTGAGTGCAAGTTCTCTGGAGGGCAGAAGTGGGCACTGGATCATCTGGAGCTGGAGTTACAGGCAATTATAAGTGAGATGACATGAATGATAGGATGTCAACTGTGGTCCTCTTCAAGAGCAGCAAGCACTCTCCAGTGTTTGGCCATCTCCACAGCCCTTGGCAGGCATCACAGCAGAGTCATAGTAATCACCTTCTAACAATAACAATAACAACAAAATAAAGTTATTTTCACCATGATCAAATTCAGTGTCAATAGAAATGAGTTAGCCTTTTCCTTTAGCCAATACAGCAGCAGTCAGACTGACTTGAGTTAATAATGTATACATTTCCACTTATTCTTTGTCTCTTAATATCAGAAACCTGGTGCAAAAAAAAAAAAAAAAATAAGACCCAACATTCCCATTTTGTGGATGAGGGGATTCAGTCTCCCAAAGGTTATATAATGTCTCCTATTACTGCTCTTAGTCAGAATTGGAAGAAGGAAAAATCAGATACATGGTTATTTGACTCCAATACCTTGTCCTTGATTGTAATTAACACCAGGAAAGAGAGGGTGATATCTCCCTAATATACGCCAGGGATTTTGATTGACACTTTTAAAGAGATGAAGTGACTAGAAAGAAACTTAAATGCATTTAATCAAAATTTTATGTGACAGAAGAGCCTTCAGAAACAGGGCACGAAAGCAAGAGAAAGCTTTGTATTTTTATACTGTGCCTGGGAGCAGAAGTGGATAGTTATGAAGGCATGTGACAGTTACCTAAAGATCAGAATGGGATTAGGAATCAAGAAAATCCTATTTGTCTAAATGTTTTCTATGTCTCTATAGGGGATATTTTCCTTTAAAAATGGACACTTGTCACTAGAGGACTTCCACAGGCAGAGAAGTTGCTGGATTTTCTAAGTCTGGTGACCTAGGAAGGGATTGATACGGTGATGGTGTTCTTGGTTCACATGGGGGGAACAGGGCAGGGAGGAAAAGCAGGGAGTATGGTCAGGAAAACCTTGATTTTGAAGCTTTCCAGTATCCTTCATCTATGTTCTCATTCTTGTTAAGATATCAGTCTATGGCTTCTGTTATTTCATGCTCAGTAATTACAATATTTACCTCCTTTGGCCACCTCAAAAAGAATGACACAAGACTAGAAATTGATTGATCAAAAAACATTCAGTTATTGAATCTGAAATCAGCCCATCTAAGAGTGAGCTCCAAGCAGTGACAGAAGCCAGAGTACAAACACACTTTGTCAGCATCGTCAGCAAGTACCTGAAAAAGATGGGTGGTAGATGGAGGGTGATGAGTAGATAACAGATTGATAGATAACAGGCATGGAACAGATGAATTGAATAGACTATAGATAATAGACATATACTAGGTGACACATAATACAGAGATAATAGATTAAATAGTGATAACAAATGATAGAGATAGATAAATTGTATTTATATATTCTGGGAGATAAGACTATAGGCAATATGAGACACAATAGTTAGAAAATCATAGGAAAACACTAATAAATACAGATACATAGATGATGTATTAGAGTCAGGAATAGAACAAATAAACACCAGACCCAAGTTCAGCATTGCTAAGTATGGAAACAGTAAAATATCATGCACTGAGCTCAGCTCTCTACACTTATTGTTTGCTTTGATGCCTCAGCCTTAAGCAAAAGAGACTTTGATTTTCCAATGAAGAAACCCTTTGTATTGGAGAGAGACACAAACAGGCCTGATCTTGCATCCTAATGCTGTGATCTCAGCAGTGTGGTCTGCTTACTTCCTGCATCCCTTCGAAAAACAGTCTACAGTGGAGCATCCTGGGTGGAGACCTGGTTTTGTTAAGGCTGGCTCTCATGCTAGCTGAACAAATGTAGGATGCTCAAACTCCTCAGAGCATGAAATGTGTACAAGTAAGACTGAGAGTACATGAAGCGATTAAATGTGCTGCTCTGGGTCAAGAACTCATTCAAACCATCTCATTCAATTAGACCATGTTAAGGATACTTGTAGCTATATAGCTGGGCTGTTTTCCAAAGTTTGCCTCTAATGACCCAGAGGCTAAGGCCTAGCAATCTTTTAACGTGATGCAGACAGGGAGACCTCAGCACAAAAATTCATTAGCTGGTACATTATTGGGTTTCTGCACATTTGTCCTGACCATTACCCACTTTTTTTCTTCCCTTTGTTGCCACTGTGACTTTTCAACATGAAAAGAAATGTGGACTATTGTTCATATTTTTGGAAAGCAAGACACAGACATACTGGTTTCACACCATTCTCCACACCATCCTCAGTCAAGCACCAGAGAAAATAATAGACTGAGAATTATGTAATCAAAGGCTAAGCTATGAAGGAGACTTAGATGTTCACTCTGCCAAATAAATCTATTTATTTATTATCATTTGGGAGAAAGTATGAGGGTGCTGTACTAGAAACTGTCAAGTTCCAATTCATACAATACCTTTCCAAAAACCTACAGAAGTCTAAGCGTGCCTTTACACAGCAACTCATGCTGCTTAGTCTGTATAGTGCAGCCAGAATTAGCAGATTGCATTTTGTTTCAGCAAAAAATAAAATAAAATAAAATAAATCTCTCAATTAACAAAATATTCAACTTTGGGCATTGAAATACAGTTTGGTGGCATAGCTCTTGAATAGTCATCACTAAGCCCTGGGTTCAATTCCCAACAAAGTGGGAGGAGAGAATCAGCTTCATAAACTTGCCCTCTCAACTGCACAGGCACCTCTTAGCATGTGTGTGTGTGTGTGTGCGCGCGCGCGCGCGCGCGCACACACACACACACACACACACACTGTACAAATCAAGCACACAATAACAATAAACAAAAATGTTAAAAGAAATGGAGTTGAATTAAATTCCAGGTTTTCTGAAAAATATGTATGGAAATCTCAAGGTAATATCTGTCTCTGTCTCTGTCTCTGTCTCTGTCTCTCTCTGATGTATGTGTTAGCATCATGCTGTATATGCGTACATGTACATACATATGTGTGTGAATGTGAGCATTTAGGGACTAGAGGTCAACATGAGGCATCTTCCTCTATGTCTTTCCATCTATTAATGGACACCAGGTTTCTCACTGAACCTGAACTCTGTCACTTAGGCAGACTGGCTAGCTGGCAAGTCCCCAAGATCTTCCTGTCTTCACTCTCCTATGTCTGGGAATGTGGGCTTTGGCTCTCACGCTTTCCTTTCGCATGGACACTAGGTCCTCATGCTGGTGCAGGAGCACATCACTGAACTGTTCCCCTAACTCATCATCTATTCCCAGGTCACAGTAGCAGCTCCCAGTTTCATGTTTATTAGAAAATTAACTTAGAAAATGTATTTAAATGGCATAAACACTTGCACCTACACTTTTTTAAAAAAAGTTCAATTGATCAGACTTATAGGGAAAAGAATGCATATCAGATCCCCCAACCCCCCCATAACTTTAATTGCTTGAAGAAAGATTGTTAAACTACTCAGTAGTTTCTTGTCATGCCTTCCTCTAGTTTTCTAAATAACTCAATTGCCTCTGACTTTTGAATATGAATTTTAGTTAGATACAAGAAAGTAATGACAAGGCCTTTGTAGCCTACATCTCATCCAGAAGATGAATTCATGGGTACTTTCAACACCGGCAACCAGTGTTTACATGATTGTACATACAGAAGTATTGGCTGACCCAGCCAATTATCATGCTATGATTGAATGTATTCTGCAGTGAAAATCTGTCTGATATTGTCATGTGTTTGAAGGTCTCTGCAAATTTACCATTCAACTGCCTGGGGTGGGATCTACCCCTTGTGCGCTGACACACATCAGCCATGCTGTTTCATTTCACCCTTGCCTCTGGAAGCTTTTGATCTTGCTACAGCAGTCAAGGCTGTTGCTCTCAGGCCTGTGGCTGAGCGATTCTCCTGGGGCTGCCCTCAGTCATTCAGGTGTGGGTTTGCTTTCCACTGTACTCCTTTACCTTTATCTGGAGTGAGGACTCCCTGCCTTGCTTCCTGGTGTCATTTTTGGAGAAAGTGTCAAGGAATAAGGAGAGAGAGAGAGAGAGAGAGAGAGAGAGAGAGAGAGAGAGAGAGAGAGAAAGAGAATTTATATATTGCCTTTCTGTCAAGTCATACAAATTTCACTATGTAGAATTTTAAACTTGAAATATATTCTCTTAGATTTCTTTTAACTCTTTTTATTAATATTTTCTTTAAGAATTTCATACTTGTATATATGTTTCCTTATTGTTCTCCATTCTTGCCCTCTCTTAGCTCCCTCATATCCCTCTCAGCCCCCTTCTTCCTTACAAATCTCCTTCCAAACCCCATGTCTTTTTGTTTCTTTTGGTGTTCCAGAGAGTGTAGCTAGGACTTAACGCAGTTGGAATGGCCAGGGTTGTGGAAGGACCCATTGGAGCCTGGTGGGCTTCCCAGTGGGTGCAAAACTATACACAAATGTTTCCCTTTCTGGGATCTGACTTACCAAAAGGTCAGCAACATTTCCTCAACAGTTTGTTGCATTTACAGATTCACATTTACACAGGATTGCACTAAGCAGCCCTAGGTATTTTGGAACCCATTATATAGACCAGGCTGGCCTTAAACTCACAGAAATCTACCTGCTTCAACCTTCCAAGCACTGGGATAAAAGGTGTTCACACATTACCATGTTCAATCCCCATATTTAGACCTTTGTGCACTTTAGCACATCTCACTAAAAGTTTGTAGGGATACATTTTGATAGTTACTCTTCATTGTTTTTCACCCCACATTGTTTGTATATGTGTGCATGTATGTGTGCATATATGCATGTGTGTGTACGTTTGCATGTGTATATCTGTGTGTATGCATATTCTTTCATGTGTGCATGTGTATGAATAATTGTGTATATGGAGGATAGAAATGTATGTTAGGATTCATCTATTTAACACCTTATTTTTGAGGCAGAGTCTCAGTCAAACCCAGAGCCCTCTGACACGACTTCTGTAAACAGTCAGCCTGCTCTAGGGATTCCCTTCTCCAACTTCTAAGGCTGGAATTACTTGTGGGCTTAAAATTCTCAGCCATATCTCCCTCTATCATCTCTGCTTTGGTATTCAATTTAAATTAGTGACAGGTCAGAAGCTGTGTCACAGACATAATTGTAATGTGTTCCCATCAGATTTTGAAGGCATCGCTTCACTGCAAATATAGCTTCTAACAGAACTGTGAGGTTTCCTTCCATCTCATCACCAGTCTCCCAAGGACTCTGCATTCATTCCTTCTCCATCCTTCAACATCGTGCCTTTCCTGTTACTCTGAAATGCCATGAGAACAACATGTGATGAGAATGTCTTTTCCCCCTTACTGTTCTGTGAGTATCTTCTGTCCTTAGGATGCTGCCTGGGAAAATGCCAACATTTCTTTCATAAATGCTTCCTTTTGGATTTCTGTCTGTTTCTGAAGAAAATGACTTGGACACATGAATCTGTCTGTCTGTCTCTTACCATCTCACACTTCCTTCTGAGTATACTCCCTAATGTTATTCCTCTGCTTTTGAGCTTTGGATTGATGTTTTGGATTGATCAACGTTTTCTTTTGCTTCATTAGTTTAATGTCTTCTTAAAACATTTCCTTCCCTCTTCATCATTTTCTTCTTCATTTTTCTCCGACAAAATTAACTACATGGCAAATATAATTCAATCTACATTAAGGCTCGGTAAATCTAACAGTATTGCTCAGTTATTTTAATAAACATTTCAGGAAAATTCACACACACACACACACACACACACACACACACACACACACACAAATCCCTTCATACAGGTTGCTTTTTGAAACTACAGTTGTTCAAACAAACATGTGATGTCAGGGTAGATAAAGTTTCTTATGAGAAGAAGTGGGCAAAGGTCTAGTGATGTGGAAGGTAATTCAAATTCTCCAAACCTTTTTCAATGCTTTGCTTTAACCCTTAAGAGCCCATTGGCACTAGTCCTAATGGACTGTCCCTAGTTAATATACTGCTAAAATAAATGCATCATTTGAGAGTTAGTATTTTCTCTACTGTGGTTATATTGTGAAGTATAGTGTGCCCCTTACCCCAAATTCATACACTGAACACATAGCTCTGAATGTGGCTTGATTTGGTGACAGGAGGTGAAGTGACGTCATAGGGTGATCCACTAATCTGAGAGGACAAGGATCCTTATGAGAAGATGATAGAAATCCAGAGAGATCTCTAACTGGGACACACAGAAAAGAGGGCATGGGAGGAGCCAGCAGAAAGAACCAGTTTCAGGTGAAGAAGAAGAAGAAGAAGAAGGAGGAGGAGGAGGAGGAGGAGGAGGAGGAGGAGGAGGAGGAGGAGGAGGAGGAAGAAGAAGAAGAAGAAGAAGAAGAAGAAGAAGAAGAAGAAGAAGAAGAAGAAATTCCCTCTAAAACAAACCCTTTCAGCACCTTGCCCTGACCTTGAATTGCTAGCGTCTATAACTGTGAAGTAAATTAAGAAAAATTATTTACCAAATAATCAAATGAAACACCCAGGAACTGATTTATGTATATTTGAGGCCGCTTTCTGGGGATTTTAACCAATAATGTGTAGGAATATCACTCAGAAGAAGGGGAAGGACCCTCTGTGTTCTGGTGTTAACCTTGCCGGTGTCTTGGTTTTTAATGCCTGACATTTACAATTGTTCCAGACCCCAGTCAGAGCTCTACTTCAGCAATCAAGTGCATAAAGAACCAACACTTCGCTAAATAATTGCATGGTTAAACTTAACCCCCGTTCTTCCCAGGCAAGGGTCGCTGTAGACTCTAGTGCTATTTATGTTGAGGGGTTAATGGAGAAGCTGTTTTATCAATACTTTCTCAGACAGTCTCCTTCCAAACATGCTCACTCTGTTTCCAACTGCACCTGGGTGAATAGAGGCTTTGTCTGTACACAATGGCCCAGAGTGGACTGCAGGTCCCTCCTAGTGCCCTTTGATGGACACTGGCTGCTGAGGTGTAGCTGTTCAAACTTGCTTTCCTAGCAACTCCTGTGGAAGCCAGTCTCATGCTGAATCAAACATTGATTGGTAAGAAAAGGAGGAAACAGAACTTAGGTTTCTTCAAATCACTATTCATTTTTAAAAGTATGAGGCACAATAGACAAAGACAAATTTTCCTCTCAAAACAGCTAAATATGTTAGAAACAAAAAGCAAATTGATTTTGTGTGTCTTTTGGGTGGTTATTGTCAATATTATTTAGCTGCACATATGTTTCCTTACAGTGTAACAGTAGATATATACAATGTGGAATTGCCAACTGAGCATATACTGAATTTTTAGAAATCATTATTCAGGTTTGATTCTGCTATTGTGGGGCGTTTACCCACCAGCCCCACAGTTCCCCAGAGTTTTCTTGAGTGTGAGCAGCAGGAAATATTAGATAGAAGGATTTATTGCAGAGAATCTTATGGAGATAAACAGATAGAAAATAAAGGATAGCCTCGAGAGAGCCTGGAACCTTTTCCAATGGCCCTGACTGTCTGTGCCCCAGGGTATTTATAGAGATGCCGAGGGGTAGAGCAAAAGACTTCCTCCCCCAGCACAGCCAAGTGCAGACCATCTCAGACACCTGCACTCAGGCCTGTGGACCTAATCATCCTCTATGCGGACATGCTGGATAAAGCCACGAGGAACCCGAAAACGGGCTCCCACATGTTATTCTGTTGAAAATTGGAAATTTTAAAATTTATTAAAATGGCAAACAAAGTATTATTATATATACCATTATGGTATTTTCAAACAAAATATATTTTAGTAGACTATTTTTCTCTGCTCATCTCTTGCAGCCCCTGATGTTCCTGATCCCCCCTAACTTCTTCAGGTTCTCTTCCTCTTTCATTCCCCATGTGTCTTTTACTTCCCCATTCTTCTTTGTTGTCTCTTGCTACCCTTTCTTGATTGCCTTTCTAATTTCTAGGATTTACCTACACGCACACACACACACACACACACACACACACACACACACACTAAAGGCTAGTATCTACATTTTATTAAAAACTTTAGAATTTAAGATGGGGCTTGCACATACAGCTCAGTGTTTAAGAGCACTGGCTGCTCTTGAAGAGGAAAGGAGTTTCATGCCAAGCACCCAGATGGTGGCTCACAACCCTAGTTCCAGGTATCCAATGGCTTTTTCTGACCTCCATGACTTCCTGAACCTACATGGTGCATCTAAGCTCATATAAAAAATGTGCCTATATATAAATAAAATAAGTAAATGAATGATTCTCAAATAAAATAAATTGTGAGGTGGGCCAGGAAGAGTCTCAGTCCATATTGGCAATATCCATTAAGCCTGACAACCTGAGCTTGATCCTAGAACCTACATTCTGGAAAGAGATAACCATTCCTGCCCATAGTTCTCTAAATTATTTTCCTTGTTTTGGCATGTGACTGACTTCACACACAGGACACTAAATAAATTCAAAATGAAAACTGTGAGAAACACACAAATTCCATAATGCAGCATGGTTGACACATGTGTACTCTCTTTAAGAGCAGCACCCCTGTGGCTGTTTTTTTAAAAATACTTTAATATTCAATTTATTTTACTTTCTATTTTTTATCTTATAGTTTCTAGGCATTATTATGCAGTCTATTAAAAAGAACATTTCATGCTGCTTATATTTTCTTTCTTTGTCATTGGTTTATGGATTTTATTGAATTATTAATACTGCAAATCGTTTTGTCCTACAGAGGAAAGAACTGCTAAAAATGACTCACTGGGGTTATAAGTTGGCAGAGCCTTTGCATGGAGTGCAGTAGGCTCCCGAATGAAACACTAGCCACAGGATCTCCATACCAGCAGAGCTCAGCAAGGCTTCCTGGCCTCCCTTGCCAGCCTTCCCACCTGCAGCTTCTTCTAGTCATTGATTCCATGCCTGCTCACTAATGGTCCTGAGCTTCTCCCCATGAAAATTTTCTCTTTTGTGGCACCTTGGTGAAGCTTGACAGGATATGAAGGGTTGTTTCATCTCCTCCATGCCAACTCTTGTCACAGTTCTTTTAGATGCCACATCTTACCTATTACTGTAATGATGAAAACTAAATCCATGGTAACAAGGTATTCAGACATTTTCTATTACCAAAGTACTAAATTCTTTATATTGAGTACTTTGTCAACTTTTGGATTCATTAGACTTTTGAACACTAATAATACATTAAAGCTGTTTTTAGTTTTTAATTTTAAAATGTGTAGGTTATATGATTTGTCAGTATGAATTTACACTGTCTTCAGTCTTTGACATAATTTAATGAACATACAAGAGAAAGATTTTTGCTCCTATGGAGTGGCCACCTGCAGAGTCTAAGAACTCAGAAAATAAGCTCTTTAATAGTGCACGGGTAAGCAAGAAACTGTGTGAGGCTTAGAAGGCATAGTGACTTAGTTCAAAATGAGAAATGTACTAATAAAAATAAGGGGACCATGTGAAAATTTACCACTTAATTATTTTGACCCTGTGGTTGAGAAATATTTTTCCTTCCCTAATCAATTGCTTTCACATCAGAGAAAATGAGGAAGCAAAGTGACAGCTACATTTGTAGTAACAGGAGTGTGCCCATTAACCCTGCTTAGGGAAAGGGTGGTGTCACCAAACTCCAACCCAGGACTCTTTTGCCATGACCTCCTGTCTTACAGCTGCATGCAGTCTTGAGAGATAACTTATGTAGGAGGTAGGTTACAAGGTAGATGGTTACCTGGAGGTAGGACTTAATGATGCAGCTCGACTTTTGTAATCTTGCTGGAGTGACAATCTCAGCGATACAGCTACTTCTTAGTCACCAATGCTTCTGTGACCCCACTTCCACACTTCTACAAGTGCCTCTCAATGATGCTTTTAGAAGGAACTTCACACACATGCTCTGTAAAGAACTACTCACCCATGCTCTGTAGGAACCCTTTCCCCATGCCCTGTCAGAAATCCCTTCCACATACTCTGTATGAAACTTCTCACCCATGCTCTGTATGGAACTCCTCAGAATTCCTCCCCCATGCTCTCTATGGAACCCCTCCCACCTGTTCTTTAGGAACTCCTCCCCCATGTTCTTCATGGAACTTCTTGCCCTTGCTCTGTAAGGAACCTCTTACTTAAATTCTTGAGTATAACACATCATCCATATTCTCTGTCAGTAACCTCTCTGCATGCTCTGTAACTGACCCTTAACCATGTATGCTCTGTAAGGCCTTATACTGTACCTCTAAGGAACCCTCATTCTTTCTCTGTAAGTAGTCTCTTGACCATGCTCTATGAGTGACTTCAAACCCATGTTCTCATCTATGTCCTATAAAGAATCCATCATCTATGCTCTGTAAGTAACAAACCACAGTGTCCAGTGAGTAAGCCCAATAAAATTCATTGCTTTATGAGCTTGGACCTGGACTGAATGATTGTTTTTCTTGGTTTCTTATCTGGGGCAAGTAAACACTTGGTTATTTCACATTAGTAAAAGTGACATAACCGGCAAAGTTTTCTGAATACATTGCTTATAATGATTTTTATCCTTTGTTCGACTTGTGATGTTCACATTTTCTCCTTAATTTGCAGAAAGAATAATTGAAAGGGGGTACATTATCACAAACTAAATTTGTATGAAATGCTTTTAGTCACTCTACCAACCTAAGGCCACAATCCAGTGCCAACCTGTATCCTGTTGTTATGTGGGATAGTTAGAAAAGATGCAGAACAACTCTATGTTACTGTGTTACTGGAATCTCCCAATAGCTTTCCTTTGGTTTCCTAGACCTTGTGATCTCTGTGGGAAAAAGTCAAATGAGAAGCACAGGCAGCAGTGTAGAAGAGAGCTGGAGTTTATTACAGGGTAAAGTGGAGTAGTCTTGAGACCAAAGGGAGGCAATGGCCGGACAGAACATTGTTTCTACTTGTATGTTTGATAGCCTATGCTTTATTTATTTATTTTTCATTTGTGGGACAGAAACCTTCTTGAGCAACACTTGTATTCAGGTGATTGACAGGCTGTCAATTATCTCTTAAGGTAGAAGGAAATTCTATGTCTTTATTGTAGCTAGGTAGCTGTGAGAGCTGGCTACATGGTCAATTTCTCATAATCTAGAAGCGTTGTCTTAACAACACTAATGATGAGGGAAGATCCAGCCCCCGGTTAGCACCATTCCCTCATTTTGGGTTCTGGACTGTGAAAGAACAGGGAAAATAAGCTGAGTGGTAAACATTAATTAATTCATTTCTTTCTTCTTTTGACTATGGATATTATGTGGCTAAATGTTTTAAATTCCTGATGCCTGGATTTATCTGCTAAAATGGACTATGGTCAGGAATTGTGAGCTAAAACAAACCCTGTTTTAGTTAAGATGCTGTAGGTGGGGGTATTTTTATTATATCAATTGAAATGAAATTAGAATCAACTAAAATGAAAACCAAAGCCACCTCTTGTGAGGGACTTCCTAGATTAGATTATTGCAAACTGGGCGATCTACCTAATGTGGGTGACAGAAAAATAATACAGAAGTAAGCATTTGCTTTTATTATTTGCTTGCTTTAACTTTTTCTTACTTTGTTGTTGTTGAGTTCATTGTCTTAGGGTTACTGTTGCTGTTGCAAAGCACCATGTTGAAAACAACTTGGAGAGAGGAAAGCGTTTATTTGGCTAACTCTTCCACATCTTTGCCAATTATTGAAGGAAGTCAGAAAAGAAACTCAAACATGGTTAGGAACCTGGAGGCAGGAGCTGATGTGGAGGTCATGGAGGAATGCTTCACTGTCTGGCTTATCCTGCTTTCTTACAGAAGCCAGGATCACCAGGCCAGAGATGGCACCACCCACAATAGGCTTGATCCTCTCTGACCAGTCATCTATTAAGAAACTGCCCTACTGGCTTGCACACAGCTAGATATTATGGAGGCATTTTCTCCACTAAGATTCCCTCCTCTCAGAAGACTTTAGCTTGTGTTAAGTAGCCAAACCTATCTAGCACATTCATCCACACTGTGGCTACTGCATTGCCTCACTGATATTAGAACAGCCTTTTCAGACTTCCAATGTAGACTGAACACTAGCAATTCTCCAGAAATTCTCCAGGCTTCCAGTGCCAGATTTGGACTGCCGAGACACTCAGGCTTAAGGACTGAGTAACTTCAGAGTTCTCAACCTCTCTAATGTGAGACAGCTATTGTTAAATTACCTAGACAATATCATGTAAATCAATCTAATAAATACCCTTTTAATATGTACATTTTTTTCTATAGATTCTGTACTTTTAAAGAACCCTAACTTCTTTTCTTTTTTACTTTTTTATTTATATTATTTATTGATTGGGGATTACATTTGTTTATTCATTGGGTAGGTAAGCAAGGCACAGCACACACATGGAGGTCAGAAGACAAGTTGTGGAAGTCAGTTCTCTTCTTCCTTGTAGACTCTGGAGGTTAAACTTAGGTCATCGCATATGATGACAAGTATCTTTACCCACTAAGCCATCTTACTGGCTAACATTTTATAACCTTTTAGGTAACTTAGAGTGTTGTATCTTCATCTAGAGCCAGAGACATACTCAGCTCAAATTATTTTGGTCAATATACAGTTATTGTAGTTTCCACTGGTTATGAAGAAAGTGACTATCCAGAATGAACCACTAATAGCTGTCTAATACTTTAATTCAGAAAAATTTGGTGAAATAAACAATGTTTAGAGATACTGTTAGCATTCAGACCTGCCCTTGGGGACCTGGACAATATGAAGGAACTTGGGAATGGAAATTGAGAGTTTATGTAAAGAAAATATTTGAGATTTGAGAGGAGGCAACATTAAAAGCACATCAGGCAACAATCTTCTGAGATTGGTGTATACTCTAAGACAGAGACCATTTTTTACATTTTTGAGTATATGCATATTTACATGTGTGCATGCATGTGTTGGGGGTATATACTGTGTGTACATGCATGTGAAGGCCTGAGGCTGATAATCTGAACCCATATACCAACACTCTTATACCTGTTTAGAGCTTCAGCATCTCTCAGTCAAACATAGATCTCACTAATATGGCTAGGAGAATTGACCAGCTTGCTCTGAGGATTATACTCTGCCTTCTGAAGCTAGAATCACAGGCTGGTTACCATGATATTTGGTAATTATTTGGCATTTACATATGTTCTGGGGATTAGAACTTCAGACTCCATGCTTACAGGGCAAGAGCCATTCCTGTAGCCCCATAACCAAATTTATATTTTCTGCACTTGACCAGAAACATAACCACATGTTCACCAGGGCCTCAGTAGAGTGTCTGACAGGGACTAAGACAAAAGTGTAAAGAATAGGGGGCAGTAAAGATAGCTCAGTAGCTAAAAAGTACTCCTGTTCATGAAGAGGACCAGGGTTCAGTACCCAGCACTCAAGTGGTGAGTCACAATCATCTGTAATTCCAGTTCTAGGAGATCTGATGCCCTCTCTAACTTCTTCAGGTACTGTACACCCATGGTACACAGATATATGCAGGTACACACATAAAATACAAATAAATCTTTTAAAGAATAGTAGAGAATACTGTGATAGAAGAACACTTAGATGAAGAAAAATTGAAGTCCTAGGTAGTCTCAGAATATCTTGGCTCTGAGATTTTAATTATACACATCTTTAACCAATTTGTGTTAATTTTTGTGGTTATTTTCAGATAAAAGATCCCTAAGGGCCATACTGTCTTAAGATACAGCAAATGATTGTCCTCTCACTAGGTAATAACCCAAGATTTACTCTTATTTTATCATTCATTTATCACCCAGTTAATTTGGAAATTATCTCTTCTCTGATACCTAATTGAAATATATAATTAAAAATATTCAAAGCTCACTTCAGGGTTTTATAGTTTAGCAGGAATTTTTCGATGCAAATGGTCATAGTCCAATGTGGTAACTGCTATAAAATAAACACATAAATGTTTCCTTGGTCTTGAGTATTCAGATTCATTATGTAAACCAAGAAAGACTTTAGATTGTCAGTGAGTCTATATTGAGCATTTTTGCTTAATAATTATTTAATGTTAATAGTGTACATATTTTTGTCATTCTTTTGCTTACTATTCTACTTAATATATTTTTATATTAAGATATATGATGCATTTGAAATTTTGTTTTGAATTTACAAGTTTTCAAAAAATTAATTAAAATATAATTACATCATTTGCCTCTTCCCTTTTCTTCCTCCAAACTCTCCTGTGGCAATATTTTATTTGTGTTCTAACAAATAAAGCTTGCCTGGGGATCAAAGGAAAAACCAGCTACTATATTAAACATAGAGGCCAGGCAATAGTAGCACATGCCTTTAATCCTAGCATTCCCGAGAGGTAGAGATTCATTTGGATCTCTGTGCGTTCAAGTCCACACTGGGAACAGAACCAGGTGTGGTAGAATATGCCTTTAATCCCAGCACTAGTTAACCATAAAGGTCTGGAGGACTGTATAGACACACAGGAAGAGATAGAGCTGGGCAGGAAGGGGAAGTGATGTAGCTGAGTGGAGAGACGAAGTAAGATGGCAGGGCACAGAAAGGTATATAGGTGTAAGTATACAGGAAGTAGCTCTCTCTTGGGTTAAGGATTTTCTAACAGTGAGAACTTGTGGCTGGCTTGTTCTATTCCTCTGATCTCTCAGTTTTCACCCCAGTATCTGGCTCTTTTTTTTTTATTAATAAGACCATTTAGCAATTTGGGTTACACCTGATGCCTAATGTTTGTGGCATGAATTCATGAAAAAGCTGCTTACCTGGGGCTCGGGCCTGAGCTGCACTTGACAGGGGTCTTCACCACAAGTGAGCCAGAGTATCTTTGGCTTCTTCTCTCCTGGTGGGTCGTGGCCTCCCTCTGGATCCCCATCTTGGACTGCTACCACACTGGTGTAGGTAGCTTGAAACTCCCTCGGGCTTCTACTGTCCTATGCAGTTGGCAGACTTGGTGAGTCAATTAAAATAACTTAAAGGGAGAAATTAGTTAAAACAGATTTTTTTTCCATGTTAAAAAATAGGAAACATAGCTGGGCAGTGGTGTTGCATGCCTTTAATCTCAGCACTCAGGAGTCAGAAGCAGGCAGATCTCTGTGAGTTTGAAGCCAGCCTTGGCTACAGAGTGAGTTCCAGGAAAGGTTCCAAAGCTACAAGAGAAACCCTGTCTCAAAAAAAAAAAAAAGGAAAAAAAAAACCAAAATGGGAAACATTTTTACAATGGAGGGAATTTGATCTATTTGATAACACATTAGGTGGTTTGAAAATATAATAATTAAATGGAAGGATAATTAATGTTGATAGGACTTACATAATGTCAATTAGGAATATTATTTGTTGGATTATTTTTGTTTTGTCATTAAAAAGTTGGGTTAATACGAGTGCCAAGATAAAAGTTTTAGAAAAACTTGTTAAAACAAAACAGAAATATTCAGACCTAGAGAGAAGAATTTAAAAGTGAAACTATCTCAGCATTGCATTATATAATTACAGAAATAGAGCCTACATCTTTCAAATAGCCAAACTTAATCTATCTGGTAACCTTACAAGAATTGCCAAATGCCCAAGGCTCTGTACAAGCTTATTGTACCCCCGTGCAAATGTTAGATGTGCAGAGATTCAAGGAAGCTATAGTCTCATAACATATGCATTCTCCATTTGTACAACAGATGTTAAACTCATGGTCAATTTGTAATAGTTTTATCCCTCAAGACTGGAAAGATTTGGTTACACCTGTTTTAGAGGCTGGAACCCAGTTACAATGGAAGACTTTGTAGAAAGAGGAAGATAACATTAAAGAAAAATTATGTAGGGCTAGAGGTATGGAAGTTTTCCAAGATCAACTTCTTGGAAAAGGCAATTATGTTGATATAAAAGACAATCTTTATATGATGACCACACCCTAATTTTATGCTGAATGGCAGTCTTGAATACTTGGGACAGAATTGGGGAAGTAGGAAAGAAAATTGAATCATTTACAAAAGTTATACAGGCCCCCCCAAAAAAACTTCATGGATTTCTTACAAATACTATCTTCAGCAGTAAATATAATGATACCAGATTCAGAAACTAGACAGATAATAATTAAATCTCTGGCTTTTGAAAGTGTTCATGCACAATGAAAATGGTAATTAGGCCATTCAAAGCAAGATCAACACCATTGGAGGATTGAATCAGAGATACAATTAATATTGAGTCTTATGACTATGATGATGCTTAGATAGGAGAGGTGATTTCCAGATGTTTGAAGAAAATTAATAATATCAGGTGCTTTAATTTCAGTAAACAAGGCCACCTAAAAAGGAATGGTAAACAGGGCATCCCTAGAAACAATGCTTTTTCAAGAACCAATGGCAGCAGAAGACCCCTCCCTTTTGGCTTATGCAGAAGATGTGGTAAAGGCAAACATTGGATTAAAGAATGTAGATCAACAGGGACAGACAAGGTAATCTTTTGCCTTTGCTTTTGGGAAACTCCCTGTGGGTCCCCTTGCAGGCCTCCATGGAAAATTCAGTTCAGTACTTTCCTACCATTGTAGATCTAACCCCTTTCAGAGCAATTAAATAACCAAATGCCTATTGTGAAAAACCACACTGCTTGAGGTGATAGACCATCTGTAGCAAAGAGTACAAAAATTTCAGGAGAAATCATAAAGTGATTTTTTTTTTTTTGGCAAACTTCTGTATATGAACAAAGACCAAAATTTAAAATACAATAAATGACATTCTCCTTGAAGGTCTTATAGACACAGTTGTGGACATAACAGTAATTGTACCAGAATCTTGGCATCCAAATTGGCCTCTTCAGTAGATAAATGTTCAGCTGTTAGTGATTGGAACATTAACTCAAGTGAAACAGAGCACAAGATGGACCCAATGTATAGGTCCAGAAGGACAAAGAAGAAAATTTAAGCCACATGTGGCCAATATAACTATGAATTTATGGGACCATAATGTATTACAACAATGGAATACCCAAATTAATATTTCTCCGGTCTTTGAAACAAATCACAAACTAACATATGTTTCTGAGAAAAATATTAGAAGGTATTGTAAAGAACAGTCACCAACTATTCAGATTGTTCAAGAATAGAGCACAACAGCTGCTGATCTTTCAAAGACATCAACAGCTCTATCTTTGAAATGGTTAAAAGACAAGTCAGTATGGGTTCAGCAATGGCCTTTAACAACAGAGAAACTACAGGTCTTAGAACAGCTGGTACAAGAGAAGTTAAAAGCTCAGCATATTGAAGAATCAACCAGGCCTTGGAATTCTCCTGTATTTGCTATTAAAAAGAAGTCTGATAAGTGGAGAATGGTAACAGGTCTAATGCAATTAACAAGGTAATTCAGCCAATGGGCACTCTACAATCTGTAATCCCTTTGCCTACTCTGTTACCTAAAGGTTGGTCTCTTATAGTTATTGATTTAAAAGACTGTTTCTTCTAAATACCCTTACAAGAAAAAGAGAAGAATTTGTCTTCATGGTACCTACTTATAATAATTCCAAGCCAGTCAAGAGATATCAATGGAGGGTTCTTCCACAGGGAATGTTAAATATCCCAAAACTGTGCCAGTATTTCATACAGCAGCCATTGGAAGTAATATATAAACAATTTCCTAAATCTATAATTTATCATTACATGGACAACACTTTACTAGCATATTCAAATGTAGATACTTTAGAAAGAATTTTGAAGAAGTGAAGAAAATTTTACCTAGATGGGGATTAAAAGTTGCTCTTGAAAAGATACAAAAAGGAAATTCTATTAATTATATAGGATAAAAATTAGGTCTACAAAAAAATCAAACTCCAAAAGGTGCAAATTAGGAGAGATTGATTATAGACTGCTAATTACTTTTAAAGATTATTTGGAGACACTATCTATGGACTGCTGTTAGGGTGAAAAAATGATGAACTGAGTAATTTTTTCAAAACCTTAGAGTATGACAAGGACTTAAACAGTCCAAGAGAATTATTAGCTGAAGCTGAGAGAGAATTAGCTTTGGTGGAAAAGAAAATACAGGATGCACATGTGGATCATATGGATCTAAAGCTTAGTTGATTTTTGGTTATTTTAACCTCTAAGCATTCTCCTACAGGATTTTTAATCCAGAGGGAAGATATTATATTGGAATGAATATTTCTACCAAATAAATAGCAAAAAATTAAAAACTGATGTGGGTGGAAGAGATCTCTGACTTGATTTTAAAAGGAAAATTGAGATTTTAGCAATTAGCAGAAATAGACCTAGCAGAAATTGTAGTACCTTTAACAAATAATGAAATTGTCAAATTATGGCAGAAAGTGAACCTTGGCAAAGAGCTTGCAGTAATTTTTGAGAGGGATTAACAATAAATATCTCAAAAGCGATAGAATTAAACTTATAAAGAGAGCTGATTGGATCCTGCCTCATTTTGTATGGAAAACACCAATATCTGGAGCTTGTACATCTTATACAGATGCAAACAAACAAGAAAGGCATTACAAATTAGAAAATTTAAGTAAAGTGGTTCAAGGTCCTTATAATTTTGTCAAATCAGAATTAAATGCTATTCTGATGGTATTAACTGATTTTTTGGAACCCCTCAACGTAGTTACTGACTACTAGTATGCTGATAGAATGGTCTCTTTTGAAACAGCAGAATTTATCCCTGATGAATCAGAATTAACTTCATTATTTATTCAATTATAAGATATAATCAGGAGTAAGAATCACCCCTTATATATAACTCATGTCCAATCCCATACAGGTCTGACAGGACCACAAACACAAGGAAAAGATGAGATCCATAAAGTATTGACAGGAAATATGCTGAATGCCCCAGAATTCCATAAAAGTCATGTCAATGAGAAGGATTTATAAAATGATTTTTCCATAACCTGGCAACAAGCAAAGGAAATTATAAGGAAATGTCCTACTTGTTCTTTTTACAATCAAATTCTACTACCAGTAGGATTTAATCCAAAGGGCACTCAGAGGAAAGAAATGTGGAGGATAGATGTGTTTCATTTTGTATAATTTAGAAAATTGATATATGTACACTACATCATTGTTACCGATTCAGTATTTCAATGGACAATTGCTCTGAGTTCCTGAAAAGGTTGATTCTATAATCACTCATTTACTAGAAGTTATGGCCATCATGAGTACACTTGTACAAATTAAAAATTACAATGCTCCAGCATATGTCTCTGGTAAAATAAAACAGTTTTTTGCTTATTACAATATAAAGCATATTACAGGTAAATCACTCAATCCTACAGGCCAAGCAGTTATAGAAAGGTAAAATCAAACTTTGTAATATGAATTGCTAAACCATTTTATTAATTAAAAAAAAAAACAGGGCCAGATATTGGTGTGGAAACTGAGAAGCACAAAGAAGCCAACCACATTCTTACCGCTAGGAGATCCACAGCCCAAGAGAGAGCTACTTCCTGTATACTCATGCCTATATAACTTTCTCTGTCCTGGTGTTTTACTTCCTCTCTCTACCTAGCTACATCACCTTCCTCTTTCTGCCCAGCTCTATCACTTCTTGTCTGTCTGTACAGACCTCCAAACCTCTATGGTTAACTAGCACTGGGATTAAAGGCATGTGCCACCACGTCCGGCTCTGTTCTCAGTGTGGCCTTGTACTTACAGAGATCTGTTTGAATCTCTCCCTCCTGAATGTTAGGATTAAAGGCATATACTACTACTGCCTGGCTTCTATGTTTAATATAGTGGCTGTTTTTTCCTCTGATCTCCATGCAAGCTTTATGTATTAGAGCACAAATAAAATATCACTACAGAACACTAAAGCACATGCTAAATAAACAGAAAGAGGCAGCAAAACTCTCCAGAAATAGATTACATAAGGCTCTATTAACTTTGAATTTTCTCAGTGCTAATGAGAAAGGAACAACAGCTGTGGAGAGACATTGGATGATAGAAAAAAACTACAGAATTAAATCAGCCTATGTACTTTAAAGTTATGATGACCTTAGTATGGAAACTAGGATATGTATTATGTTGAGGTTGAGGTTTTGATTTTGTTTCTATGGGAGAAGAAAAACTATGGATATCATCAAAATTGATAAAGGTTTGATTTGTACAAGAGAGACTTCTTAATTAGAAGATGTCATAGTTCATCAACCAGCATGACCATTCAATTTAAACTAACATATCTCTAACAAATGCTTTTCATTTATTCAGATATGATTTGCCAACAGGAAACCTTCCCAAATTAGGGTGGGAAAAGGGTTTTTGTTTTTGTCTTTCATGAGAATGAAGGCTAAGGAATCTGAAGAAAACTGGACAAATGAGACATCTGGAAGAAAAAGCACAAATCATCCAGAAAAAAAATGTCTCAAGAAAAAGAGTAAATTGGCCTCTTGGTATATCATATACCTAACAGGATAAAATTTTATAAGTTTTCCTAAATGTTTGTTTCTGCTATTCTCTAAAGACACATAACACAAATTGTCTTTATGTTTCCCAGTTTGATTAAAAATTAAAGCTGGCTTTGCAGTTGGAGCATGACTCTCTCCTTCTCTAAACCCAAGCATGCTTATTAAAAAATACAAAATCTCTGTATCATGTCAGAAGAACCACTCGATATGGGACTGAAGTAAAATCAAAATTAAGGGACTATCCTATTTCCATTAATTTTATGATTCTTTGCTTTTATTTGGACTCTTTAAAACCTATCTTAAGGTATAAATTTTATATCAAAATTTATAAGATATATATGTATATATACATATATATATATAAAACTTTTGTCATGATATTAATAGTCATATAGAGTACTAACTAATCCTAGAAAAAAGGCTTCATTTAGCTTCCTGTACATGATTTTGGGTTTGAGTATTTATCAGTTTTCTGCAGGAAACCATGACTATGCCTAACAGTGCTTTGAAATCTCCAAAAGGATGATGGGGCCACACAACAATGATTCCATCAGGAGGATGATAATACCACTAATAGGTTAAAAGGGAAGATTATTGAATCTACTGAAAAGAAAAAAGGGGAGGATGTAAATATGATAAGATAAAAAAGTAGATTGCTGAATATAATTGTATAAGGCAACTATTAGTTTTAAATATTTTACATTGGATTGAATTTTTGTATATTATGTACAACTTATATATATGATGCAAATTAGAGATTGATTTTGTTAGAAAATACTGTACATATATTTATAATCTTATTCAAGGTATTGTACCTATACAGTCAATTTAAAAATATAATGAAAATTGCTAGTCTTTGAAAGGTATTATTATCAAATAATTAGGATATAAAGAAATTCATGTTAGTAGTTAGTCATTACAATCAAACTTGTAGTCATATTAGGTATGTTTTAAAGGTCAAGCAGAGGTATGTTTTAGATAGACAGGTCATCTTCAAACACTTCAAAGATCTACAGAATATGGCAATTATGATGTTTTAATAACATAGATTTTTTTCTTTTTTTATGACGAGACATGTCTGCTCCTGGCAGCACCAGTCTACTTCAGAGAAGATGATGGGCATATTAAAAAAACTCCATATGGACCTTACTTTCATTGAGGCAAAAGTTTGACACTGGGCAAGAAAGTGCCTTGCCTTGCCTGCTGACAGTATGCTGTTCAAAATGGACAAGCTGAACTCAGAATAAAGGTCTTCTAATCCTTGCCAAGATAAGATCGGAAAGCTCTTTAGAAAATCCTGCTTCCCAGATGATTCTGTCATATATATTCTAGGCATGTAGGCTAAAAATGGATGCCCCAATGTCCAGAGAAATCTGGGGTGATTGTCCAGACAGCTGGCTGTTTCTGTCATTTTTCAGATTTGTTGGAAGTTGCTTGCTTGCATTTCCTGTGTAACTAGGTAATATTATTTCCTTCTTGGGTTTCTGAGGAAATTGAAAATTAGATGGTTATAGTTATAGTTTTCCTTGTTATTAAATGCAGAACAGAAACTCACTAAAGAGGTATAAAGTGTATAAGTTTAAAAGCCATCAAAAGAGTTTTCATTGGTGATACAAATTAGGATATAAAGTGAATTCGGTATATTTCAGACTCACCAAAACAGAATAGATAATGGAATATTTAAGTTGAACTAGTCAAAGAGACTAGACATTGTTGACATATTTATTGCCTGTGTATCTTGTATGTAGTTGTTGTACTTATTATATATAGTTTTTCTTATATTATAACATTTTTTTAAATTTTAGACAAAAAGAGGAAATGTCGTGATATTTTATTTGTGCTCTAACAAATAAAGTTTGCCTGGGGATCAAAGGAAAAAGCCAGCCACTACATCAACATAGATGTCAGGCGGTGGTAGCACATGCCTTTAATTTTAGCATTCAGGAGGCAGAGAATCATTTGGATCTCTGTATGTTCAAGTCCACACTGGGAACCGAGCCAGACGTGGTGGCACACCTTTAATTCCAGCACTAGTTAACCATGGAGGTCTGGAGGTCTGTACAGACAGAAAGGAAGTGATGGAGCTGAGCAGAAAGAAGAAGTGATATAGGTGGGTGGAGAGACGCAGTAAGATGGCAGGGCACAGAATGGTATATAGGTGTGAGTATATAGGAAGTAGCTCTCTCTTGGGCTTAGGATTTCCTAGAGGTAAGAACTTGCAGTTGACTTGTTCTATTCCTTTGATCTCTCAGCTTTCACCCCAGTATCTGGCTCTGGGTTCTTTTATTAATAAGTCCATTTAGTAATTCAAGTTACACTTTACTATGCAACCCCTTTCTCTCTCTCAAATTCATGGCCTCTTTTTCTTCAAACAGCACACACACACACACACACACACACACACATACACACACACACACACACACACACACACACACACACACACGGGGTGCTGTTATCTAGGTAAAACCATTTCTCCTGCTCTCAGCATTCCTTAGATGTGTATAATATTTAGCCTAGAGTTGAGGCTCTGTAAGATTTCCTCTTTCTGACTTGATATATCTACTGGTGTTGTTTTTGCTCTAGTCTTATTTACAGCCATGTTGTTGAAATATCATGGGTGCAACTTCCCTAAGTTGCACTTCCTAGGAGAAGTAGTCTCACAGTCAACCTCTGCTGGCTCTTAAAATTTTTCTATCTCTTCTACCAAGGTCTTCCCTGAGCCTTAGGTGCAGGAATCATGTTGCGGATTTCTTAGGCTCCCGTTTTAGTAATATGTATTCTTTAAGACTTCATACATATGTACTGTGAATGCAATGAGATGAGGACCACCCCCACCATGAATCTCCCTATATTTTGTATCACTGAGAATTTATTAGGATGGTTGTATTTTCCTTCACAAATCCTCTGTATAACAAGGTGTTTGATGCTATGTCTGTGAAACAGCAAGCACGAAAATGCTTGGTGGTAATAACACACAAAGCTCTAGGTATTGATTTAGCCACAGGGAGGATGATTGTGGCTAAACTATTTCACAAGGCAGGAATTGGGTTGGCTTCATTGGAAGACATTACATGTGCCCTGTCTCTGAAAAGGCAGCTCACATCTATAGCATTTAAATGGATCATTCTTGGAAAACACTTTTATGCTCCCTAAGATAGGGGGAAATGGAATGTGCTGATTTGCTCATCAGATTTTGTAGAAACTAAGACGATATTTTGAGAGTAGAATGAGTGTATCTAGAATTTTATCAGATTTTGTGAGCACGAAAGAGAACTCGAGAACTTAGTAGATCCTTCTTTCTCCTTCCTTCCTTCCTTCCTTCCTTCCTTCCTTCCTTCCTTCCTTCCTTCCTTCCTTCCTTCCTTCCTCCCTCCCTCCCTCCTTTCCTTCCTACCTTCCCTCCTTATTTCCAGTTTGCCCTCCTTTTCCTCCTCCTTCTTTTCTGTTTTTAGGTAGAATAGTATCTCGTGCAGTTAGACAATTCAGATTAGCTTCTGATGACCTTCAATTCTTAATCCTACTGACTCTCATCAACGAATTCTGAGATATAGATATGTACAATCTGAGTCAATTTATGCAGTCAGTGCTGGAGTTGAACCTAGTCCTTACTAACGTCTAGGTATGAGTGCTAGGTATGGGCATGATAACTTTGCTATAATGACTCTCCTTGCCTTAGCTTCCTGAAAATCTGTAGATAACAAATGCAACTAAAGTCCACATGTTAGGTCCTGAAAACATGTGGATTCTGAAGTTTTGTCTAGCACTATGTTATAAAAATTATACAGCACACAATAAAATCAGTGGAATTTTTCACAGTGGACATTTTTCAGATCCAACTATCATTTCAGGCTGATTAATTCCTCTAATCTAGTGTGTGTGTGTGTGTGTGTGTGTGTGTGTGTGTGTGTGTGTGTGTGTGTGTGTTTGTATATAGTCCTGTGAATGTAGGTATGAGCTTGCAAAAGCATATCTGTGGTCCAAGGACAAGCTTGGATATTGATTATCATTTTTCACCTTGTTTGAGACAGGATCTCTTGCTCTTCTGTCTGGCATACACCAAGCCACCTGTCCTTCAAGTGTCCAGAGATTCTTCTGTTTTCCTTACATATCACTGTAGGAGTGCTAGGATTGCATTGCATATATGCACTTAGCAGATCTGTCATCCTACGGATTCTAGGGATCTGAACTCAGGACCTTATACTTGGACAACAAGTTCTTTATCCATTGAACAATTTCTGCAGCCCCTGGATACCTTTTATATTTGTATCTCCATCTATTGAGCAATCTTCTTTTATATTTATTTCATAATTATTTAAATAATTGTTCATGACAAAAACTGCAGTCCCCATATTATCAGCTAGATTTTAATATTTGTTAATAGTGTTTGTATCACTTTGAAAAAACATTGACAAAAGATGATTTAGATTTGATTTTCTCTGGGTGAGTGTTCATAGATACATATTCAGAAGCAGCAATTCCAATTTTCCTCCACCTCAGAGAGGCTAACTGGATCATCCCCAGTCATATGCCACCACAGGATAATAAATATCCTGATTTAGTTCTATAGTTTAGATTTTTGCATCTTTCAAATTCATATAATATAGTCATTGAAGTATGGGGATATTTGTGCAAAGCTTTATACAGTATATGTTAGAGATTCAACTGTATGTAATGTTGCTGAATACAAGTTCTATCCATTTATACCATAGCTTATTAATTTATTTCCTAGTTGATAAACAAGCTATTTCTATATTTTTGTCATGCATAGTTTTTAAATGCATTTTACTTCTTTGTATAAATACTAAGTATGAAGCAGAGATAGTTCAATCAGTAACATACTTATATTGCAAGTTCTATTCTTAGAATTCACCTTATACAGTCAGGCTTGTTGACTTCCACTTGTAATCTCAGGACTGGAGAGAGAGAAGGATACTCTCTAGGATTCACTGACCAATCTGTCCAGTCTTCTGTGTGAGTTTCAGGCCAATGAGAGATGCTATCTCAAAAAAAAGTTCAACATCTGAGAAATGGCACCTAAGGTTGACTTCTGTATACCTCCCAACACATAAACTCTCTCTCTCTCTCACACACACACACACACACACACACACACACACACACACACACACACACACAGAGAGAGAGAGAGAGAGAGAGAGAGAGAGAGAGAGAGAGAGAGAGAGAGAGAGAGAGAGAGTCTGATACTATAGTTACAAAAAAGTAGCATGTTTTTCTGTTGTTTTTTTTTTCTCATTTGCCAGTAATGTCACAGGCTTACTGATATTTATAGTCATTAAAATATGATAATATGAATGTTTAATTTGACCATCCCACTGGGGAGCAAGCCACCACATGTCCTCCTGGTCAAAAATATGTCTCTGTTGTCTTATTTCCTTCCTGTGGTAGGTTGAATGACAATAGCCTTCACAGTTTTAATAGTTGGTGGAACAATTTGTGAAGTATTAGGAATTACAGCCTTTTTTGAGGAGGTGTGTCACTATGGGTGGGCTGTGAGGCTTCAAAAGCCCATACCATTCCCAGTTAGCTCTATCTCTTTCTTTCCCATTCTTGTGGATTAGATATAATTTCTCAGCTACTGGTCAGTGCAATTTCTGCACATATGTTTTATGTACCCTTCCATAATATTCATGGACTCTAACCCTTTGGAAAGTAATTAAATGCTTTCTTCTAAAATTTGCTTTGATTATGGTGTTTTGTCTCGACAATAGAAAGGTAACCTTTCTTCTGCAAAACCCCTCCCATAATCTCCTTCATTCCTTCTCAAATTTATGCCATCTTTTTCTTTATTATTGTTACATACATATTTACATTTGTACATAAATATACAACTTTCAGAGTCCATTTATTGTTGGTTGTATGAATTTCATTTCAGGGCTGAACAATTAGTATTGGATAGCCATTATGGTTCTAGACCCTTGGGAAGACTAATTTTTCCTCTCTCAGCAAGTCATTAGTTGCTTATGGATCTTCACCTAGAGGCAGGGACCTGTATGATTTCTTCCTTCTACATTAGCATGTGTATTGGTGTCATCATTGCTCAGGTCTTGTTTGGGCAATCATATTTTTAAGTATCTTGTGTGTAGCTCCTTGGCATTTCTGTGAGAGTCTCACAGAAGACTTCCTGGTCCTCTGGTTTTGACAACTTCCTCATCCTCTGATCATTCTGATTGATATTTGGAGTTATTACTTGTGCATTATGATATCTGTTGGGGCTGGAATCATCTCTGAAATTTTACCAGTTTTATGTAATGGCTTATGTCTCCTGCAAATAAAAACTCCTTTGATGAAGCATTAACCCTACACCTGTAAACGGGATAAGTATAAGTGTTTAGAATGCAGTAAAAAAAATCATACTGGCCTAACAAAGTGGTAGCAGTAGACTTTCCTTACAGGCCTATGACTTGACTGGCCCCCTTAGTTGGCCTGGTTTCTGGTACCAGACATGATTTTTTTTTCTCCTGGTGAATTGGCCTTAATCCAATTAGACAGCTGTTGGTTACAGACAGAATAATAAGTGCCAATATTGCTATTGCACTTTTCATATATCACTGCCATGCTGGTCAATGCTGTGGATCATAAGCATCACTTCTGGGTTGGGTAATTTATTACTTTTCTTCCCTGACATATTGCATAGCACTTTCTGGTACTATGAAGGCTGGTCCTCAGGAAGAGGACATTAAGGCCATGTTCAACTTGAATCTTCTAAGACATGTAACTGACATGTGTGCTTGTCTTCAGTAATAGAGACTTATTTTTAAATTTTGAGAGACAATCAAGGACAAAAGCACTTATTTTGGAAGTCATTTAGACTCCTGTGATCTACAATTTGAAAAAGGGATTCTCATGCCTGGTATATGGCTCTTGGGAGGAGCACTGTGAGCCCAAGTATTTATATATATATAAAAACTTATATCTATATAATTTCCACCTCACCCTTTTCTTGTTATATGCATATATAAATTATATATGTTAGATATAATTATATACATATATAGGTATATATGTTTTATATACAAACATGTGATATATGTATATATGCATTATATACAAATATGTGTGGTATATGATATATATATATATATATATATATATATATACACACACACATGCACACTTGTATATATTGTATATAATTTTAGGTAAAAATAAACTAATATGATTTCCTATGGTTTTTTTCTTTTTTTTTTTTTTTTTTTTTTTTTTTTAATTTTTCGAGACAGGGTTTCTCTGTGTAGCTTTGCGCCTTTCCTGGGACTCACTTGGTAGCCCAGGCTGGCCTCGAACTCACAGAGATCCGCCTGGCTCTGCCTCCCGAGTGCTGGGATTAAAGGCGTGCGCCACCACCGCCCGGCCGATTTCCTATGGTTTTTTTCAAGCATCGTCAGTGTTATTTTTCCCTCCTGTCCCCTTTTTCTTATTGACCTCTCTCCCCAATTAAAGCCACCAACATTTCCCCCGTCACACCTTTATATCACCTGTATCCTGCTATTCTTCACTTTGGCCCTCTTCCAAGGTCACTTTTTACTTTTTTGGTTTTATTGGTTACTTCATGTTGTATACTTACATATGTAGATTTGGAGCTAGATATTACAGATGAGAGAGAACATGTAGTGTTTGTCTTTCTGGGCTACTTCACTCAATAGTAGCATTTTCATGAGCTTGCAATGTCTGTGAATTGTTTGTTTCTAATTAGCTTGCTTGTCCTTATTTTCTAATTTATTTTTATGTGTAAAGTGGTTGGATTGAACTTAGGATCTCATACATGCCGGGCAAGGGTTCTAACATTGTGTTGTAATTGTAGCTCAGGTTTGGTTGTCTTTTATTATTGAAATGAAAGGGTCCATAAGATGGATCAATGGGTAAAGGTTCTTACCACCCAACTTGACAACCTGAGTTTAATAGCTAGGTCTCACATAACTGCCACAAGTTGTCCACGGATCTCCACACATGTTGTGGCACAAGTACCCACTAATATGCCAAGAGCACATAAATAAAATTAGTAAATATGATTAAATGTGGGAGCTCTTTTTTCTTTTTGGTTTTTGAGAAAGAGTTTCTCTTTGTAGCTCTGGATGTTCTGGAACTCACTCTGTAGATCAGGTTGGCCTCGAACTCAGAGATCTGCCTGACTCTGCTTCCATAATACTGGGATTAAAGGCATGTACCACCAACTCCAGGCTAAGATTTTCTTTTCTAAAATGTATGTTTCATTTCATAATGTTTGTTTATTTAATTTTTAATGATACATGAACACATTGAAAATATAATTTTATTATAATCCTCTTGTTAATTTTTCACTTGTGTTTCTTATTCTGGAATTGCTATATTGAACTTGGTTTTAGGTAGGACTTTAATCCCTTCTGAGAGATCCTTTGATGTCAGAATGAAAAGTAAATCTTGTTTGAGCACACATCTGATTTCTTGAGTGTAGCTAGAGTTTTCCTTCCTTGCCCAGTCAGGACAAATCTTTGTCACCCACCAGTCCCACATCCGCTCAGACCCAACCAAGTAAACACAGAGACTTATATTGCTTATAAACTGTATGGCCATGGCAGGCTTCTTACTAACTGTTCTTATACCTTAAATTAATCCATTTCCATAAATCTATACCTTGCCACATGGCTCGTGACTTACTGGCATCTTTACCTATTGCTTTTCCTGGTGGTGGCTGGCTGTGACTCCTTCTGCCTTCCTGTTCTTTCTTTTCTCCCCTCTGTTAGTCCCACCTATACTTCTTGCCTAGCCACAGGCCAATCAGTGTTTTATTTATTGACCAATCAGAGAAATCTGACATACAGACCTTTCCACAGCACAGCCAAGTGCAGACCATCTCAGACACCTGCACTCAGGTCTGTGGTCCTAATCATCCTCTATGCGGACCTGCTGGGTAAAGCTACGAGGAACCCAAGAACGAGCTCCCACAGGACATAAAGAACATCCCAGAGCACTTGAGTACTGTTAATATGTTGATTCACTGATTTTAGTCCCAGTCATGTCAGATGACTTGTAGGAATGCAACAGTGAATTCTATCTTCCTAAAATGACAGGAGGGCATTCTAGTTGCTTCTTTTGCTGAGATTTATTAACTGACTAAGCAAACTTTGAAAAGAAGGGGTTTATTTCATCTTGCAGATTACAGGCCATCTCCTAGTGAAGCCAAGACAAGAGTTGTACCAGAAACTGCCAAAGGAAAGTGCTTTCTACCTTCCTTCCTCTGGCTTGCTCAGCTGTTTTTTACATAACCCATGAGTACCTGCCTGTGAAAGGCACTATCCACAGTGATCGGCTTTCCTCCATCAATTAGCAATTAGAAAAATGCTTCACAGACATGGCTGGAGGCCAATATGAACTAAGCAATTCATCATCCTTATACACAGCGATGTGTTCGGCCTTCATGTCTCGTCACAGAACGCTGTTTGTGTAGCATGTATCAGAGATGTTCACAATTGATCAAAATACAGAAACAAGGTGACACTGGGTGCACAGAACCCCAAGGGACATCAGCAACATGACTCCTATACCTCAGACTCAGGTACCATTACTGAAGATGGAGGAGAAACATTCTAAGAGCCTGAGGCATAGGACTATCTTCTGTACATGACAGAGATGATGTGTCCAGGAACTCTTAACATTGTGTTTGCTTGTTGAAAAACTACAAGGACCACACCACTTAACAAGTGAACATGGATGGACTTCACAAAATGCCTCCTATAGGAGAAGAGAGGCAAGTAATAAGTTATCAGGGGCGAACTCTTAACCTTATATGGTTAGCCCGAAATGCTGACAAATAAGTGTAACAATAGTTGGTCTTAGTAAGTTGTGTGTGTGTGTATATGTGTGTAAGTGTGTATGTGTGTGTGTGTGTGTACATATATGTGTGTATCAAAATTAATTTAGAAAAGGGAAGTCCTGAATTGGAGAAGAAATGGTTGAGGGACATAGGAGGACTTTAGGGAGAGAGAGGAAGGGCAGGAAATGATGCAGATGTAGGGTATACATGTATGAAATCATCAAATCAACAAATAAAATAGAATAGAATAAGGAGAGGGAAGAGAAAAAGGAACAGAAAGAGGATGAGAATAAAAACTAAAAGAAAAAAATGTCAAATATGAAATAAATTGAATTCTGTGCTTTTTAGTACAAGACCTGAGCTCTTAAACATTTTATTTATGGGAGACTATTTTTTTAAAGTGCACATGTATGTGTATATTACCAAAATACCATTTTTTACATGTTGCGTGCATGCATGTGTGAATGTTTGTATATGTATGTGCATGCATGTGCATATATGTTAGAAAAAGATACACAGAGCATCTTCAGATGTTCAGATGAACATGCATTAATTGCATGTGCATATATGTTAGAAAAAGATACACAGAGCATCTTCAGATGTTCAGATGAACACGCATTAATTCAGTTTCCCAAATGTCAGTTAGCCTTGGCCTTTACATCTGCAGATTGGAGTTATTTCTTATGTATGTATGTCTATATGTAGATTTTTGAGGTCAGGAGTCATTCCTTAGCGTTCTCTGTACCTAATTTATTGAAATAAGGCCTCCTAATTGGCCTAGAACTTTTGAATTCCATAGGGTGGTTGGCGAGTGAAGTCCAGAGTTCTACCCTCTCTCCCAAGTGATGAGAATACAAAAGTACACTGTGAGATGTCCAACCTTTCACATGGCTCTGGGAGCAAACTAGATCCTCGTGGTCATTCAGCCAACACTTCACCAGCTCTGCTTCCTCCTCATCCTTGAGAGTCCTTTCTTAGGGAATTCGTCAACCCTAACCAACAGATCAATCCCGTTCTTATCAGGCAAATATAGGACACAAATGCTCAATTTACAAAGAGGTTTCAATTTCCCCACACATAATTATGACAGGACTGCCTGAGGATATTATCTGAGATGCCTATATCATGAGAAATTGAGCACAGATTTAACTAGCAAAGTCACAAATTAGAATAGCTTTGTCAAGAAGAAAACTTCAAAGAAATATCAGTAAATGTTCTTAGAAAAGCACTAAACGTATTTACATCTAAAGCAAATAGAAAACTTGGAAAGAAAATTAATATTCATAGAATAAAAGAAAATTTTCAGCAATGTGCATATAAAGAACTCAATAGAAGACTGAAAGAAGTGACTACAAAACTATTAGATTCAGAAATCTTTTATAGATAATTATGCCATCAGACAAAAGCATGAGATGAAAAGGAACAATTGGAAAGTTATGAAATGTTTTTAAGATATGCTTGACAATGATTGAGAAAAAAATCAGAAACAGAATTGTTAGAAAAAAGAGAATGAAAATCCTCATGAGAAGAGCCTGAGAGCCCAGGGTACAATAGCCGACGGCACATTTTAGTATTCAAAAGTATCTAAATTATTGGGGGGGGGCATATAAAACATGAAATATGACAATGTAAGGGCACACTTCTCCAGGGATTTACATAAATGGACAGTGAGGGAATGAAGAAAAGACAGACACAAGAACAAATGGGCACATGGATTCAGAGACTCTGGGGTCAGATGGAGAAGCCCCAGTATCCTGGAAGCTCAGCATGTTTATTGTACACAATTGAGCAGAGAGATGGGATTATTGCAACAGCAGGATAAAGAGGCAGAAAACTATATATACAAACAGAAAGGCACAATCATTATATACAACTTATCATAAAAGCAGGTCTATCTATTTCAGTAGGAGCAATTTCTCTAGGAGAGCATTCTTCCGGGTGTAAACATCCGGAGGGAAAATCTATGATGGCCATTTTCCATACACACTGTCAACAGTTGCACTAAGATCAAAGAAAGGCTTTGCATTCAGACATGAGGAGGCCCTTGCAATCCCACTGAGCCTCACCTGGGGAAAGCTTTGCTCTTCCCATGGGGCTGATGTCCTTGATGTGATTGTGTCCATGTCAAACAATAAATGTGCACTAGTGACTTTACCTGCTCCCTAAATAAAGGTCATAACTTTCTACAATTTATTTTTTATCATTTTATAATATGTACAGTGAAATATAATCTTAGCCCTTACAACTCATGCTGGGTACCACCAAACACATAATCCCCACCCTTTCTAATTTCACATCTTCTTCTTAAGAAAACAAAAATATATAAAACCATAATCAACCAATATGTTAATAGATGCAAGATTATCCCCTGGAGCATGGGCAACCTACCACTAGCCACACCCCAAAGAAGAATTATTCTCCCTACCGTAGCTCCTGTCAACTTCCAAGAGTTTTGGGAGCCTCATGAAATCCTTCCCTATTCTTTCTGGAATTTCAGGTGACTTGGTCCTGTACAGTCTTGATCAGGTAGCCACAGCTGCTGTGAGTTCATGGCCAATAGCATTGCACACCACTCCTCTCCTCTATCTCTTATATCTTTCTCTTCGTCATCTCTAATGATTTCATCGCCTTGGCAGAGGTGTTAATGACAATGTCCATTTGGGAGCTGAACATTCACAGTCACTTTTTCTCGGCACGTGGACCAGTTTTAGGTTTCTGGGTTGACAAAATCCACACAACTGTGTATAAATGACTCACGCTGCTGATTCAGCACTCCAGAGAGTGGAGTGAAAGGATAGAGGGCTTGGGGTTAGTCTAGGCAACATAGACAGACCTTGTCTCAAAAGCCACTGAAGCAATCAACCATAAAAGCAAATAATTCAAAACTCTATCTATCTATCTATCTATCTATCTATCTATCTATCTATCTGTCTGTCTGTCTGTCTGTCTGTCTGTCTGTCTTCCTTCCTCCCCTTCCCCCTCTTTCTTTCTTTCTTTCTTTCTTTCTTTCTTTCTTTCTTTCTTTCTTCCTTTCTTTCTTTCTTTCTTTCTCTCTTTCTTTCTCTCTTTCTTTCTTTCTTCCTTCCCTCCTTCCTTCCTTCCTTTCATTCTTTCTTTCTATAAGCAGGGTCTCTATATATAGTCTTTCTGACTTGGAACTCACAGGGATCCACCTGTTTCTGCTTCCTTAGCTCTAGGATAAAAGTTATGTGCACTCAAAACAAATTTAAAAGTGGTATCATGATAGCTTAAGAGTTTTTTATATAAAAAGGAAAGAAAAACATTTTACAATTTTAATTGAAAAAAAATGTTAACTAGAAACTTGTTCAATCTGAATTACCAGTGAAATGAAAATGTATACTAAAGAGATTATATAACTGAGTGTCTGAAAAATGTACCTACCTTTCTCTGTCTTTTATGATAGGCCTACAAGTAAATGTGCACTATAGAAAATAGAAAATAAATTAATGAAAAGGAGAACACAGGTCCATGGATTGCAAAGACACATGGAAAGCTGCCTCTAAAATGACAAAGGAAAAAAAGTGACAGGTTTGCTTCACAATTAGAGATTTATTACATTTGTAATACAGCCTTGGGCTTTAGAAATGAGTTACCCAGAAGACAACCCTGACATGGCTTGTGATATGTCACCATTAGAGTGGAATTATTTATAAGTCTATTGGAAAACAGGATTAAAATCAAAAGAAAATTATTTATTTGAGGAAAAGTTGTAATGGGAAGAAAAGAAATGATCAGGTCGCTATGAGGTTCACTTCAGATTAGCTATAATTTGTTACAGCAATGAACAACTGATGACTAAATTAGCCTGCATCGAAATTCAATGTTGGATATGTGAGATAAAATGCTATTGGATTGAAAAGAGGCAGCTAAATCTTTTTTGGTTATAGTCCATTGTGAAATGTTATTAGCTAATCCTTACAGGTGAAAGTCAAGAAGCATTTATCTAAATGCCAGGTGGTGGTGGGACATGTGTTTAATCCAAACACTCAGGAGGCACAGGCAGGTGGATCTCTGAGAGGTCAAGGCTAGCCTGGTCTATAGAGCTTGATTCAGGACAGCCAAGGCTACACAGGGAGCTATGTAAGCATGTTAACTAGACATGCATACTTAAAAAGAAGAGAAAAAAAGATTTAAAGAAACACTTGATATGATCCAAAATTATTTAATTAGTAAATAAAAAATATATTGTGATATATGAGATTTACTTGACAATGAAAATATAGAACCTACATTTAAAGTGTTTATCTACAGTAAATTGATATGTGCATATACATATCAAACTTAGACTCTCTTCTACTTGCCAGGAAGGGGAAGGAGGGCAGTAGAATCCCACACTGTGTTAATAAAGCATGCAGGACAATTCTGACTTTTTGTAGTAACTAAAATGTGATCTGAAACAAACAAAAGCAATAAAGAATATTTAATCTCAGGCTAGTTTGCTTCTCTAAGCAACCACAGAAAACCCCTAGCTTTTATTCTTACAAAGAGTTACAAGAGTTCAGTTGCTAGAATGAGAATTGCAGCCAATTAGTTCTAAGGTATCACATCTAATAGAGGTTCTGGCTTATTGGATAAGTAGTTTTGTTGTACCCACATGCATTTTCATGTTCTTTGTGCTCCCCTATCCTCCCAGAGTATGGTTGCCTTTTACTTTTTGTACTCAAAATTAAGGTTTGTCCTAGAGTATATGCTTTTTATGGTGACATGGCTTCTACAGCCATTGAGGGAAATTGCTACTCATCTTGAACAAGGCCAGGGAAGTAAATGACCAGCATCATATCAACTATGTAAGAGAACCTGGAATTATGCCCATTGTACTCAGCAGACATGAGTAGGGCACTATTGATTCCTCTAATCTGGCATGCGATTGTTGATGAATGGGTTAGATCTTGCTCTGTTTTCTTTAAAGTACAGAGAAAAAGGCAATGAATTTTGTGTTGGACAGCCCCTTTCTCTTCCTATCCTCCTGGTCCTGTGGCTGAAAACCAGGGTCCTTATCCTCTTGATTAGCATGGTAACAGTCTTCTAACAGCTTGTCTACAATCTTCCCAGTATTAAATCTAGCTTTCACATTGTCATTGGAGGCAGAATTCTGAACCAATGATGTGATTAAGATTCTCTTTCCTCCTCTAAATCTTATTTTCAATGACTGTGTGGAGTTCTCTTAATTAAGCCCAGTGTGTTTCAACAGCATATACTTTATTTCCTGATTTACATTGCATCTCAGCCTGATCATCACCCTCCCTCTGTTCTCTCCGTGCTCTGACTATACTGTTTTCCAAGGATGTTCTGCTGCTGCTCATTCCTTTATATTATTGCCTACCTTGTACATCTTTCAGAGTTGAAGGTCTGACTGCTTCCTCCTGTTGGGAGCATTTAAGTTGTGGGATTGAATTTTTAAAAATCTATCTCTATTTCTAGTGTACCTTTACTGTTTCCTCCCTACATTTTTTACTGCTCCCTTTTCTATTTGTCTGTCATCCCACCTCTTCTCTACTGGCCTAATCCTAATGCTAGATTTGCTGACTGTACTACATTTTTTCTGCTACTCATAGTAACTGACATCTTAGTATATATACTACTATCATTGATCATTTTTTCCCAAATTATTGAAGTTAGGTCATTATTTTGAGTTGGACATTACTATATTTTCATAGTGAGTCTACTTATCAGATGTGATTGCTTCTTCAGACACTGTTGCACTCTCAGAGTAATGCTGAAGTTGCTCTGGTCGTACATGTACACTTTACCAAACATACTATAGTCACAGTCAAATGGGAATAAATACACCTCTCTCTGTTGTAACTTAGTTTCCTGTTAACATTGCAAACATTTCCACTGAAACAATGCAGATAACTAAAAAAAATCCCAATTGATGATTTAATCACTTGTACTTAATTCTCAATGTAGAATCACAAGAAACACTAAATACAAAGATAACTTGACTCCTTCAAAAATTGCTAATTCCATAGAAATAGACTCTTGAAAATAAAAAAGGTGTGAAATTTAACAAAAGGAAGGCAAATGAATGAAAACAGAATGTTCCACAAAATAAAAGAACACAAATGCGCCGGGCGTTGGTGGTGCACGCCTTTAATCCCAGCACTCGGGAGGCAGAGCCAGGCGGATCTCTGTGAGTTCGAGGCCAGCCTGGGCTACCAAGTGAGTTCCAGGAAAGGCGCAAAGCTACACAGAGAAACCCTGTCTCGAAAAACCAAAGAAAAAAAAAAAAAAAAAAAAAAAAAAAAGAACACAAATGCACTTCAGAACAAATCCAAATATAAAACAAATTAGTGGAGACATAACATAAAGGAGTTGTTTTGGCTGGTTCTGTGTCAATTTGACACACACCAGAGTGTAGATTTAAAGGAATATTTCCTATGGAGATTAAAATTGCTGATCAGAACTATAGTGCTGTGCCCAGCCCCACAGTCCTGCAGCTGATTATAAAATAATCATTAATTGACTTACATTAATTACCAGTTATATGGCCTATGGCATGCTTCTTACTAAATAGCTCATATAACTTAACCCACTTCTATTAATCTATAAGTTGCCATGTGGCTATGGCATTACCGGTCTGCTGGCATCTTGCTGCTCCTTTGGTGCTGGCTGGTGTCTCTCCCTTCTCTCCTTTCTTTTCTACTTATATCTGTTTAGATTTCCTACCTGCCTCTAAACTGCCTTGCCATTGGCCAATGCAGCTTTATTTATCAACCAATAAGAACAACACAAACACACAGCATACAAAAAGATATTCCACAACACTTCCCCTTTTCTGTTGAATCAAAAAGGAAGGTTTAACATTAATTTAGTAATATTACATATAATAGAACAGTTATCTAGAAGGAATTACAATTATACTATCTAGTCTGTATTTGGCAAGATTAGAGAAAACATTCTATCATCTATCCTTTATTTGTGAGTCTAAAGTTTCATATCCCATTTATCTTTTATCATAACCAAGAAAAATTATAATTATAACTATCTAGTATCCAAATACATGAAAGACCACAGAAGGATATAATATTACTTAAGTAAACAGGAAGTGAATTGTAAGCAACTTTCAAAAAACTAGAATGAAAGAGACTTCAGGCTGCCTGTACAATCACCCAAAGTTCCTCTGCCATGTTGGGGCATCCATCTTCAGCCTATAGGCTTAAAGGTTTTTAGTTGCTTCCCCTTGTGTCCTGTAGAATGTCTGGCATTCTCTTCTGTGAAGCAGGAACCTGAAGGACCATCTCACCTTGTCTTGGCAAAATTTAGTGGTCATTTTTCCATGGGTCCTACATGTCCAATCTATATAACATACTGTTAAGCTGTCCAGGCATGAGCAGTTTCTTGCCCAAATGACCAGTTTTGCCAAGAAGATAAACTCCATATGGAGTGTCTTTGATGCCCATCTTCCTCTTTGAAGTGAATCGGTGGTGCCAGGAGCAGGTGTGTCTCATTGTCCAGAAGAGTCTGTTTTTAAAACATTTAAAATGCCATATTTTGTAAGTCTTTGAAGTGTATGAAGTACCCACCTACTTGAAATATACCTTTATATACCAAAGAAAATTAACTAACATGACTATAAGTTTGATTATCCCAGATGACTATTAATCTGTAATTTTTAATTATATATTATAATTTAAATGAGCTGTATAAACATAATGCCTTAAATGAGTAAAAATATACATACAATATAACAAAATTAACTTTAAATGTGTGTCAATAAACTAAAATCCATAGCAATGTAAAACATTTTAAACAAGTTATTGCTTTTTAAAATGTAGATTAAATAACCTATTCTTTCATCCTAGCATATCTTTATATTTTTCTTTTTTCTTCTAGAAAGAGATAGACTATGACCAATAATAATTTGTAACCAACCATTAAATAAAGACAAACATCCATAATCCATTTTTTGGAAATGTGGCATAGTTTTCTAGACTACTTCCTACTGATTGGGGGTGCTGGTAGTCTTATGGGGACAAAAGGAAAATTTTAGGATTATGGGCAAGTCCTGGCTGGATTAGTCTGTGAGACTGTATTCTGTGGATTAGCTGCCTTGAAGTTGTTTGGATGTTGGATCATCTTCCTTGATGGGACCACATTAACCTGGAAGGAATCCACAGCTTCTCGTCTTCTGCAGAAAGAAAAGAAGAACCTCTTTTCCAAAGCAACATATCCTTAGACATGAATTTTGAAGTCAAGATACCTTTAGCTCAGCAGCCTTTATGATCAAATGTCTCTCTCCACTTAAAAATTCTAAAGACAATATAATAATCTGAAGTATCCAGATTCTTTGTATAATTTTCATCTTTACATGGCTTAACTTTTATATTATTTTTATTGTGTCTTTAAAAACTTTATTTTTAAAAACTATTTATTTCTTTATATAAATGTCTATATTTTTTCTGTCTTTCAAGACTATGCACATTTTACATATATTGTAAATCATTTAAAAGTATATTCCATATGAATCTGTCTTTTGTGTATCTACAATCATTTTCTGATCATTGCAAACTAGAGCATGGCTAAGATCAAAGAGGCAGCCCTGACTGCTGACTCTTCCCACTTTAGCTTTTCAACATGGTGAAGGTATACAGCAGAGTTACTCTTACCCCACCAATTCTAGCATCCATCAGGTAGAGTGCAGCTAGCCCATAAGCCCTTTTTGTCTGTATGAGTAAGGCTAAGTCCACTGTGCAGTGTGCTGCAAAGCTTGGAGAACGCTCTGTATATCAATGCAGGAATTTGTCATGATAAGCTCAAGTACAAGCCCAAATGCTGTGGCCATGGCCCACATGAGACATGAGGTAGGAAGCTGTTTTTTGCTCTACTTCAGAATTTCTAATTAAGTTCTCTTAGGTTATTGGTGGAAACTCAAGCCAGCATATTGGACAGCCAAATCTAGTCAAAGTTTCCTCCAGTCCTGCCTAGCTCCACAGTTGTGCAGCTGCTTATAAAATAATAATTCAGAGGCTTATATTAATTATAAGTTTTATGGCCTATGGAAGACTTCTTGCTAGTTAGCTCTTATAACTTAAACCATTTCTATTAATCTGTAAGTTGTCATGTGACTGTGGCATCACTAATCTGCTGGCATCTTGATATTCCCTTGGTACTGGCTGGTGTCTCTCCCTCCTCTCCTTTCTTTTCTCCATATATCTGCTTAAATTTATCGCTTACCTCTAAGTTGCCTTACCATAGGCCAATGCAGCTTTATTTATCAACCAATCAGAGCAACACATATTCACAGCATGCAGAAAGACATCCCACAGCAGAGAGAGAGAGAGAGAGAGAGAGAGAGAGAGAGAGAGAGAGAGAGAGGAAGGAAGGAAGGAAGGAAGGAAGGAAGGAAGGAAGGAAGGAAAAAAGGAAGGAAGAAAAAAGGAAATAAAATTTTCCTAGGGGAGTTTCCTTCCCATTGTAAAGAGGATGGATTCATTGAGCAGTAGTTGGAAAAACAAATCTTATCAAATGTTGTGCTTATAGAGATGCTAGGAGTTGATGTGGTCAGTCATATACTACTTTTAGTAGCTGCATGAGCTCAGATACAAACATATCTTCATAGAGAAAGGGCAGAGGCTAACAATCTACTTTCAAGAGATCATTAAGAGAGATAAAAATATGAGTCTAGAGCCAAGCTTTCATAATATATTGCTCAATTGTTTTTCTTACTGCAAAAAACACTGAACACTTAGGAAATATTTTGTCTGAAGTGTTTTCTTAAAGAAAGGAAAGACATATGTATGGATTAAAACTCTATTCCAAAGGGGCATGGACACAGTTCACATATTCTAATAGATACACATCAGCTGAAACAGGAGATAGTGAAAAGTACTTAGTACTATCTTTAGTCACTCTGGAGCCCAGACTGTTTGTTGTGCTACTTACAGGAAAGCCACTAAATTTAATCATATGTCTAATAATATCAGAAAAGTCACTGCACTGAAACCCCTCCAAATCTGCAATTTATACATCAATGGATTCAGCCAAACTTGGAGCCAAAATATTTTAAATAAAAATTACTTCTTTTCAGAACATGGATAAGCTTTTTGTATACTCTTACCTAAAGAATATAGTGTACTCACTATTTGTATAGAACTTACAAACTATTGAGTATTGCAAAGAACCTGAAAATGAATGAGTATAAGCATATACCATGTCGTTTTACACAAGATATTCTTAGATTTTTGTTATCCACAGTGGACCTTGGATATAGTCTACATGACAAGGTCAGGGAGACAAAAATTATTTTCCTGGGAATACTATATACTTACTGCTGTGGGATGCTCTGTATGTCAAATGTGTTGCTCTGATTGGCCAACAAATAAAACACTGATTGGCCAGTGGCCAGGCAGGAAGTATAGGCTGGACTAACAGAGAGGATAATTGAGAGACAAGGAAGGTGGGAGGAGACACTGCCAGCCGCCACCATGACAAGCAGCATGTGAAGATGCCGGTAAGTCAAGAGCCATGTGGCAAGGTATAGACTTATAGAAATAGATTAATTTCAGATGTAAGAATAGATAGCTAGAAGCCTGAGCCATTAGGTCAAACAGTTTAAATAATATAAGCGTCTGTGTGTTTATTTTATAAGTGAGCTGTCAGACTGCCAGGGTTTGGTGGGACCTGGAGAGAAAATTCTCCAGCTACAACTTACTTTAGGATTATATATTACACACTGATATATGTAAACTGTACAAAACATATTTATAAAAATTTAGTGCTTCTTCCTGTAAAAAACAGATATGAACAAGTGACTTCATTTAAATATCTGTGTTCTGGTCTTTCCTAAATCATTTTTTTTGTGTTATTATTTTGCTGTATTTCATTCTCACAGGATTGTTTTATTAGTCTGCTTCTGTTATTATAACAAATTACCTGAATCTAATGGAGATTCTCTAAACTAAAGTTAGCCTCTAAGAATGTCTGTGTCAGATTAACTGATGGTAATTGAAGGGGGAAACCCCACCTAGTATGGGTGACACATTGTCCTGGCTGAGAACCTGAATGGAATAATTGGAGAGATGAAACAGAGCAGTACACATTCATTGTTCTCCTGGTTGTGCACACACAACTCTAAACTCTTTCAGTCTTGGCTTCCCTACCACAGTGTACCTTATCCATAGACTATGAACCCAAATAAACCTTTTCTTCTTTAAGTTGCTTTCATCAGAATCTTTTTTTAAAGCAACATGAAAGGAACTAAAACAGCATGCACAGTTTTGTTCCTGTGTATGTATGTGACAAAAAAACAAAAACAAAAACAAAACAAACAAACAAACAAAAACCCTCATTGTGCTAGGAATCATAATTTGTAATAACTCACTATCAATAAAAAGAGAAAGGTTGGAAGACACAAGGGCATTCTCCTTTATGATTCTAAGAATTTTATGAAATACAATATATGTGGCTCTAGTTTAACTCCACTCCTCATTAATGTGATCTTGCTGAGTTAAAATTCTAATTGCTCTGGAGCAAGAGAGGAATAGGCTTTAACATGCTGACAATTTATCCCCATTAATAAAGAGCTTTAGCCAGGCGTTGGTGGCGCACGCCTTTAATCCCAGCACTCGGGAGGAAGAGGCAGGTGGATCTCTGTGAGTTCGAGGCCAGCCTGGGCTACCAAGTGAGCTCCAGGAAAGGCGCAAAGCTACACAGAGAAACCCTGTCTCAAATAAATAAATAAATAAATAAATAAATAAATAAATAAATAAATAAATAAATAGCTTTAAGATAGTCCCATGTAACATCCTAAGTGTAAAATATCACATTTGTCTTTTTTTCATGAAGATGTAAGCAAATTATTTATTTTGCTTTCATAAAATAGGTGTGTTTTGAAGGAAACATATTTCCCATTAGTCTATTAACAAATACATGGTTTCTCTTGGGAGCCAGAACTATTTCCATGCATTTTCCTCTGAAATATCCTTAGATGGAGTTATATGCTTACATTTATTATCTTCTTTTATAATGAAATAGAAACAGGTTGTATATTTAATAATTCAATTAAGTACAAATCTTCTCATCCTTAAATTTTCTACAGATAAGTACCATTTTAAACTATATGTTTTATTTTTAGTGAATCAGAGTAATATTTTGGTATCCTCTAGTAATTCATAATTAAAATTATTTCTCTGCCTATGTATATACATATGTGCATATGTCTGTATAATCATTTATACACAGGAAAAAAGATAAAATGTATGCATGTAGGAAAACATAAATATATTTGTTTCTCTTAGCAGGACTTATGACTGTGAACTATGAATCTCATGTGATTGTCAAACCATTTCAAACTCAAAGATTTTAGTGAGGATATGTGTGAGATGCTCATTTTTAACCCAGGGCATTACACATACTAGAAAAGTAGTCTATTCCTGAGCTATATCTCAATCCTTGTCTTCAGTTCTTTGGTGTGTGTGTGTGCATGTGCATGCGCATGTGCATGTGTGTGTGACAGTATCTCACAATGTAGACTAAAGTGAACTTGAACTTGTAAGACTCTAATTTCTGCTTCCAGCATTTTGGAATTATGGGTTTTGTTACCACATCTAAAAAATATTCATATTCTTTTAGACACAATAGTTATAAATTACATGTGATAGTACATTTAAAAAATATCTGTGTAGACCAGTTGTCCTTTGGGCTGCCAGCTCAGAAGTAATGATATGGAAACTTATTATTAATTTTGAAAGCTTAGACTTACTTAGGCTTTTCCTACTAACAATTGTACCTCAAATTAACCCATATATTTATACTAATCTATGTTCTGTCATGTGGCATTACCTCTTTTTCATCTTGCATCTACTATTTCTCTAAGTCTGGATGGTGACTCCATCTTGTCTTCCAAGAGTCCTCTCTGTCCCTGGAAGTCCTGTATAACTTCTTCTCTATCTATTAGCCATTCAGTTCTTTATTATAACAATCAGAAGGTACCTTGGCAAAGAAATCTTTGCATTGTAAACAAAAGCTCAACAATAGTTCCCACTTTTGTCTAAATAAAAAGGAAAGAGTTTAACTCAAACACAGTAAAACTATATGTAATAAGAACAATTATCAGATAATGATTATTTTTGCAATATCCAGTCCATTTGTTTTCAGCAAATTCAGAGAAAATACTCCTTTATCTATCTTCTCTTGATGAGTCAAAAATTTTGTACCTAACTTACGTTTTATTCTACCTAAGGAAACTTCAGCTATAACTATGTAGTATTCAACTCCATCAGAGACCTGAGAAGGATATAATATTATTTGATTTAACAAGAAGTACAGAGCAAGTAACTTCAAAAATTAAGGAACAACAGAGACACCTGGCTGCCTGCACTGTCAAAATAAAGTTACTCTGCAACATTGGGGCATCCATCTTGGCTCTATAGGCCTAGACTATCTGACAGACTTTTCAGTGAATCAGGAATTTTGAAGTACTGCCCTACCTTGTCTTGGCAAATTTCAGCATTCATCTTCTTCTGTGTCCTGCTTGTCCAGTTTGGACAACATACAGTCAGCATTCAAGACAAGGGCAATTTCTTGAACAGTGTCTAACTTTGCCACAATAAAAGCAAACTCCATATGGAGATTTGTCAATGCCTATTATCTTCATTTGAAATAAATTTGTGTTCTTGTTTCACTGTCATGGAAAACCTCAGGTTATTAAATCATCTTAAATACCATATTCTGTATGTCTCTGAAGTGTTTTAAGACCACCTTTCCATCTAAAATATATTTCTGTTTAACATTTAAAACATATCTAACATGACTACAAATTTGATTATTATAGATGACTAACTGCTAATCTGTATTTCTTATTTTTCCTAAATAGCTTTCAAGGACTAGAACCTTATATTACATTTTAAAATGTACTGCATAGGTACAATACCTTAAACAAGAATAGAAACATATATACAGTATAACAAAAATCACAAATTTGTCAATATACAAACATACCTTAACAAAGAGTAGAAACATAAACAGAGTATATTAAAAAAAACCCTTAAATTTGTATCAGTATACAAAAATCCATACCACTGTAAAATATTTGAAATTAATAGTTACTTTTTAGTTAAAATTAGATTCAGTAATCTACCCTTTTTATTCTATCAATATTATATTCCCCCTTTTTTTTCAGAAAGAGATCCTTGAATTCAACTTCTCTTGCTTATTGTTCTCCCTTACCATGACCAGAAACAATTTGTAGCCAAGCCCCCTAAATGTTGATAAACATTCATAACTCACTGAATGACCAAAAACCACCCACCATACTTCTTGGGAATTTGGATGTTGTATTCTTAAAATTACTTCCTGTTGTCTGGGGAGGATAGCATTGCTATGGGCCCCTGAGAAAACAGGGATAATGATTAAGTCATGGGAGAACTAGTTATACCATTTGTTGTTCAGGCTTCAATGTGATGGAAAAGTGCAGGGCTTTTCTTTCACATGAATCCTAAATGATCTTATAATAAAACCCTGAAGATAGATATTTAGATAAATGCTGAAAAATCAGAGGAAACAAGGCATAGCCACTTCTTACTTCATTAACTCCTCAGTGGAAAAGAGAAGGTCCTGTTTCTATAAATCCTCACACTGATTGGCTCTGAATCCTCAGCTGAAAGGCTTTGAGTTCTTGTCTCCTCACACCTTATATGCCTTTGCCCCTAGCCATTTTACTTCCTGTTTCAACCTTCCCAGTGCTGGAAATAATGGTGTGTGTGCTTCCCAAATACTGGTAGCAAAGTATGAGATCGCAAGTGCTGGGATTAAAGGCGTATGACTCCCAACTACTGGGGTTAAAAGTGTGTGTCACCAATGTCTAGCTGTTTCTCTTTTAAACTGGATTAATCTCATGTAGTTTAGGGTAGCTTTGAACTCACAGAGATCAAGATGGATCTCTGATTCCTGAGTGCTAGGATTAAAGGTGTGTGCCAACACTCTTTGGCCTCTAGGTTTAATCTAGTGGCTGCCTCTGTCCTCTGATCCTCAGGTAAGCTTTACTTGATACACAATATATCACATTTTCCTTTTTATTGTCAAAAATAATAAAATAGGGTTATAACTAATATAAAAAACTATACACAATAAATGCAATAAGTATATATAATATATACAGTCAAGAATTACATTAACAATATCCACTCCATAAACATTTGACAAATTCAGAGAAAATACTACATTATTTAACCCTATTTTCATGAATCAAAAGTGTTTTGCCTAATTCACTTTCTTAATGTGGGAAATCAATGGGAGTCTCCTTAAGAAGTATTAGGGAATTTATTAGGATGTAAATTGAGCAAATACACTCATGAATATGGAACCAAATAGACAACTGAAGTCATTCTCTGATCTTACCTGGAGTGAATCCACTTGGCAGTTCCATCACAGCAGGCAGAAGGAACCAGGGAGAAGTGACCTCATGACCCCTCTCCCTTTTGTTTTAAAAGCTTATGTAGAATATCAAGAAGCACTGCCTCTATCAGGCCATATAGCCCAAATTCATGTGTAGAGCAAACACCACTACACTTTCTATCCTAACTTGTATTATCAACACAAAACTATCTTTTGATGTCTTTCAAACTTAGACACTTTACACCTCTTTAGTGAGTTTCTTTTCTGAATTTGTTAACAAAGAAGATTATTAGTAAACTATCTAATTCTCAACTTCCTCATAGACCTGAGAAGGAAATAATATTAACTGACTAAGCAGGAAGTGCAGGCAAGCACTTTACAAAAAATGTGAGAAATGATGGAAACAGCTGGCTTCCTGGACTGTCACCCAAGGTTCCTCTGCAACGTTGGAGCATCCATCTTTGACCTACATGCCTAGCTGTCTAAGAGACTTTTCTGTGAAGCAGGATGTTTAGAATGGCCTTCTGACTTTGTCTTCGCAAGGTTTGACAGTTCTTTATTTTGCATCTTGTTTATCCATTTTGGACAGCATACTGTTAGCAGTCAAGGCAAGGACATTTTCTTGCCCAGAGGCTAACTTGTGCCACTAAGAAAGTAAACTCAGTATGGAGTTTCTTCTATGTCCATTCTTTTCTTTTTTCTTTTTTCTTTTTTTTTTTTTTTTTTTTTTTTTTTTTGGTTTTTAAAAGCAGGGTTTATCTGTATAGCTTTGTGCCTTTCCTGGAAATCACTCTGTAGCCCAGGCTGGCCTTAAACTCACAAAGATCCACCTGCCTCTGCCTCCTGAGTGCTGGGATTAAAAGCTTGCACCAACACCACCCGGTTAATTTTCTCTGAAGTAGATTTGGTGCTGCCAGAAGTACACCTGTCTCATTGTCATAAAAAAGATTTATTATTATTATCTTAAATATTATTGTATTATTATTTTATTAATATTATTTATTATATATAATTTATTATTTATTATTGAATTATCTTAAATGTCATATTCTATAGATCTCTGAAATGTTAGAAGATGACTTGTCTCTTTAAAATATAATTGTTTGACCTTGAAAACATACCTAACCTACCTGACAAGTTTCATTATAATAAATGACTAACAAATAACTGCATTTCTTTATATGCTAATTAGTTGCTAACAATAACTAGATCTAGCTATTTGCATTACATTGTTAAATGAACTATACAGGTAAAATACTTTAAATAAGATTAGAAGTGTTTTTACAGTGTGTTCTAACAAAATTAATCTCAGCTTTGTTATCAATATATAAAGATCTATATCAATGTAAAATATTTAAAACAAGTAGTTGCTTTTTAAAAGCAGATTCAATAATCTACCTTTTATTTTTATCATGTCTATGTTATCTGCTTTTCATTTTCTTTTTTTTTCAAACAAGAATCTTGAATATAATCCCCTTTGTTTAGCTTTTTTCTGACCATTATCAATAACAATGAATAATCAACCACCAAAACAATGAGAAATATCCATAACTCATTGAATTACCAGAAACCACCCATCCACCCTCTTGGGAATGTGGGGTTTGTGTTCCTTTTTATTTTTGTTTAAGATTTTTTTATTCATTTTACATACCAACTACAGCTCCCCCCTCATTTCCTTGACCCCCACCAAACCCACTTGACCCACTCCCATCCCCTCCTCCAAAAGGATAAATTCTCACAAGGGAGGGCAGCAAAGCCTGATACATTCACTTGAGGTAGGACCAAGCCCCTTCCCCTGTATCAAGGGTAAGCAAGGTTTCTAATCATATGGAATGGGTTCCAGAAAGCCAGTTCATGCACTAGGGATAGATCCTTATCACACTGCCAGGGGCCCCCCAAACAGACCCAGCTACACAATGGTCTTTCTCATGCAAAAGGTCTAGTCTGGTCCCACATGGGTCCCACAGCTCTTGGTATAAAGTTTGTGAGTTCCTATAAGTTTGGTTCATTTGTCGCTATAGATTTTCCCATCACGACCTTGAACCCACTTGCTCATATAATCCCTCTTCCCTCTTTTTGATTGGACTTCTGGAGCTTGGCCTGGTGCTTGGTTGTGGGCCTCTGTATCTGCTTCCATCACTTACTGTATGAAGGCTCTATGATGATAGTTAGGGTATTCACCAATCTGATTACCAGGGTAGGCCAGTTCAGGCCTCTTCACCACTATTGCTAGTAGTCTAATCTGGGGTCATCCTTGTTGATTTCAAGGAATTTCCCTAGCACCAGGTTTCTTCCTTATTCCATATTGCTTCCCTCTATCAAGATCTCTTTCATTACTCTCCCATTCCATCTCTTCCCAAGGTTTACCATCCCATTCCCTCAAGTTATCATTCCCCATTCCATCCCCTTTATTACCCTTTATCATTTCAAGTTTACACATGGAGATTTCCTTTCTTTCCCCTTCCTGAGGTGATCTCTACATACCTCTTAGGGTCCTTCTTGTTTCCTAGCTTCTCTGGAGCTGTTGGATGTAGTCTGATTATCCTTTGCTTTATACGTAGTATCCACTTATGATTGAGTACATACCATGTTTGTATTTCTGAATCTGGGTTAACTTACTCAGGATGACATTTTCTTGTTCCATCTATTAGCCTACAAATTTAATGATGTCATTTTTATACAGTTGAATAATACTCCAATTTGTATATGTATGCCATTTTCTTTATCTATTCTTCTGTTCAGGGGCATCTAGGTTGCTTCCAGTTTCTGGGTATTTATGAATAATGTTGCTATGAACATAGTTGAGCAAGTATCCTTGTGATATGATTGATCATCCCTTGGGTATATGCCCCAAAGTGGTATCATTGGGTCTTGAGGTAGATTAATTACCAATTTTTTGAGAAGTCTCCATACTGATTTACAGAGTCACTGTACAAATTTCCATTCCCACCAAGAGTGGAGGAGTGTTCCCCTTGTTGTACATCCTCTTGAACATAAGCTGTTATCAGTATTTTTTACATTAGCCATTCTGATAGGTGTAAAATGATATCTCAGAGTCATTTTGATTAGCATTTCCATGATGAATAAGAATGTTGAATAATTCCTAAAGTGCTTTTTGTCCATTTGGGATGCTTCTGTTGAGAATTCTCTGTTTAAATCTGCAGCCCATTTTTAAATTGGATTGTTTGGTATTTTGCTGTCTAGTTTCTCGAATTCTTTATGTATTTTGGAGATCAGCCCTTTGTCAGTTATAGGGTTGGTAAAGATCTTTTCCCATTCTATAGGCTGTTGTTTTGTCTTATTTACTGTGTCCTTAGCCTTACAGAAGCTTCTCATTTTCAAGAGGTCCCATTTATTAATTGTTGTTCTCATTCTTTATGCTACTGGTGTTATATTTAGTAAGTGGTCTCCTATACCAATGCATTCTGGGCTATTTCCTATTTCTCCTCTGTCAGGTTCAGTGTACCTGGATTTATGTTGAGGTCTTTGATTCACTCGGATTTGAGTATTGTACATGGTGATAGATATGGATCTATTTGTAATCTTCTACATATTGACATCCAGTTATGCCAGCACCATTTGTTGAAGATGTTTTCTTTTTTCCATTGTAAAGTTTTGGCTTCTTTGTGAAAAAATCACGTATTCATTGGTGTGTGCATTAATGTCAGGATCTTCAATTCAATTTCATTGGTCCACATGTTGGTTTTTATGCCAATACCAAGCTGTTTTTTATTACTCTAGCCTATAGTAGAGTTTCAAGTCAGGAATGGTGATGCCTCCAGAAGTTGCTTTATTGTAAAGGATATTTTTTAGATATCCTCGGTTTTCTGTTTTTGCATGTGAAGTTGAGTATTGTTCTTTCAAGGTATATGAATAATTGTGTTGGCATTTTGATGGGGATTGCATTGAACCTGTAGATTGCTTTTGGTAAGATTGCCATTTTTATTACATTGGTTCTACCTATCCATGAGCATGGGAAATTTATAAATTTTCTGATATCTGTTTTAATTTCTTTCTTCAAAGACTTGAAGATTTTGTCATACAGGTCTTCCATTTGTTTGGTTAGAATTACCCCAAGGTATTTTATATTATTCATGGCTATTATAAAGGGTGATGTTTCTCTGATTTTTTTCTCATCCCATTTATCACTTGTGTATAGTAGTGATACAGATTTTTGGGGGGTTAACCTTATATCTTGCCACATTACTGAAGTTGTTTACCAGCTGTAGGAATTTCCTAGTAGAAAATTTGACAGACTATCATGTCATCTACAAATGGCGTAAGTTTGACTTCTTCCTTTCCAAATTGTATACCATTGATCTCCGTTTGTTGTCTTATTTTTATACTTAGAACTTTGAGTACTATATTAATACATATGGGGAGATTGGACAGCCTTGTTCCTGATTTTAGTGGAATATCTTCAAATTTTCTCTCGATTTAATTTGATGTTGGCTGTTGGCTTGCTGTAAATATCTTATATTATGTTTATGTATGTTCCTGGTATTCCTCTTCTCTCCAAGACTTATCATGCAGGGGTGTTGGATTTTGTCAATGACTTTTTAAGTATCTCATGAGATGATGATGTGTTTTTATTTTTCAGTTTGTTTATATGATGGACTACATTGACAGATTTTTATATGTTGAATGATCCCTGCATCTCTGAAATGAACTCTAGTTGATCATGGTGGATGCTTTTTTTTTTTTTTTTTTTTTTATCTGTTTTGGATTAGGTTTTCCAGTATTTTATTGAGTATTTTTCATCAATGTTCATGAGGGAGATTGGTCTGTAATTCTCTTTCTTTGTTACATCATTGTGTGGATTGGGTATCAGGGTAACTATAGCCTCACAGAAAGAAGGTGGCAATGTTCCTACTGTTTCTATTATGAGGAACAATTTGAGGAGTATTTGTATTAGCTCTTCTTTTAAATACTGCATTGAAACCGTCTGGCCCTGGGCTTTTTTTGGTTAAGAGATTTTTAATAACTGCTTCTATTTCAATAGGAGTTATAGGTCCATTTAAATTGTTTATCTAGTATTGATTTATTTTGGGTTATATGGTACTTATCCAGAAAATTGTTCATTTCTTTTAGATTGATTTTAGTTTGAAGTCTATTTTGTTAGATATTGGGATATTTACAACAACTTGCTTTTTAAGGTCCATTTGATTGGAATGACTTTTCCCATCCCTTAACTTTGAGGTAGTGTGTTTTTGAAGTTTAGATGTGTTTCTTGTATGTAGAAAAAGGACAGATTCTGTTTTCATATCCGTTCTCTTATCCTGTGCCATTTTATAGGTGAATTGAGTCCATTGATATTAAGGGATATTAATGACCAGTGATTGTTAATTCCTGGTATTTTTTGTTGGTAGTGTTTTGTGTTTTTCCTTCTTTCAGATTTGTTGGTGTGGGCTTATCTATTGCTTGTGTTATATGGGTGCTTCTAACTTCCGTAGGTTGGATTTTTTCTCCTAGTGCTTTTTGTAGGGCTGGGTTTATGAATAAATATTGTTTAAATCTGGATTTATCATAAAATATCTTGTTTATACTGTCTAAGGTGATTGAGAGTTTTGCTGGGCTGGCATCTGTGGTCTCTTAGTGTCTGTATTACATGTATCTAGGATCTTCTGGCTTTCAGAGTCTCCATTGAGAAGTTGGGTGTTATTCTGTTGGGTCTGTATTTATATGTTACTTGGCTTTTCCTTTGAAGCTCTTAATATTTTTTCTTTATTCTGTATAATTAGTGGTTTAATTATTATGTGGCAAGTGGACTTTTTTGGGAGTCTAGTCTATTTGATATGATGTAAGCTTCTTGTATCTTCATTGACATTTCCATCTTTAGGTTGGGAAATTTTTTCTTTTATGATTTTGTTTAATATATTCTCTGTGCCTTTGAGCTGGTATTCTTCTCCTTCTTCTCTCCCTATTATTTTTAGGTTTGGACTTTTCATGGAGTACCGAATTTCCTGTAATATTTTTGTTATGATTTTGTTGGCTTTAGTGTTTTCTTTGAATTTTGAATCTATTTCTCCTATCATTTCTTCAACATCAGAAATTCTCTCTTCCATTTCTTGCATTCTATTGTTTAATGCTTGCATCTGTAGTTTATTATTTACTCAGATTTTCCATTACCTGCATTACCTCAGTTTGTTTCTTCTTTGTTGCTTCTATTTCAATGTTCAATTCTTGAACTGTTTCCTTCATCTGCTTGATTGCTTTTTCTTGGTTTTCTTTAAGGGATTTATTGATTTCTCCCAATTTTTGTTTGTCTTTTCCGTGTTTTTTTAAGAGAAAATTTTCATTTCCTCTTTAAAAACCTCTATCACCTTCCTAAAATTATTTTTAAGGTCACTTCTTCTGCTTCTTCTACATTGGGAAGTTCAGGTCTTGCTTATGTAGAACCCCTAGGTTCTGGTTGGGCCATATTACTCTTTATGTTTTTGAATGTATTCTTGCACTGGCATCTATCCATCTCTTTCTTCAATTGGTACAACCCATGTCTGTGTCTTAGGGAGCCATTCTTGGTCCAATTGGCACTCTTGTTCCTGTCATAGCTCTTGGTCCAATTACAGCTGTTGGAGTCTGTGTCTCAGTGAGCTCTTGTGGTCTTGGGTGATAGGTGGCTTTGGGTGGTGGATTGGGGCTTGTTACTTACAGGGTCCAGTGGTGGGTGGTGGTAGTTAGGCCCGAATGCAGGAGTCCTGCCTGCTGGCCTGCAACTAAGGTTGCAATGGTTGGGCATATGGGGGCACAGGCTGTGCCCCTTGGCTTAAAGCTGTGAGGCTGGGGTGATTGTAGCATGAATTGTTAGAAGGTCTTATTAATAAAAACAAACTTGGAGCCAGGTATTAGGGTGAATGCTGGAAGATCAGAGAAGCAGAACAAACCAAATCCACCTCACCTTGCCAATTCGTCAGCTGATTTTGTTTCCTCAGACTGAAAGCCTCTGTGTCCTCATCCATATAGATCTCAGGTGAACTGTGCTGCTCAAAGCCTAAAAGCTTAACCAGCCTAGTTCCTGGTTTTCACCCCTTATATACCTTTCTGCTTCCTGTTATCACTTCCTGGGATTAAAGGCGTGAGTCACCACGCCTAGCTATTTCCAGTGTGGCTTTGAACTCACAGAGATCTGGATGGATCTCTGCCTCCTTAGGATTAAAGTTGTGAATGCCACTATTTTATGGCTTCTATGTCTGTCTAGTGACTGTTCTATTCTCTGACCCCAGATAAATTTATTAGGGTGCACGATATATTGGGGAATACAATATCACCACAGGTGATCAGCTAGAAGAACAAAGACTTACCTCTTGGTCCACTGGGAGCTGGGAGAGTCTGTGGCTCAGGAAGCAGTCTTGGGGAATAGGTGGGTTTAGTGTGTAGAGTGGGGCTTGTAGGTTACAGGGTCTGGTAGGGGGTGGTAGTCTGGTTTGCCTGCAGGAGTCCTTTCTTCTGGCCTGCAACTGGGGCTGCAATGGTTGAGGTGATAGGGGCAGAGTTTGTGCCTCTGGGCCTAAAGTTTAGAGTCAGGGGTGATCAGCTATGAGAACAAAGACTCACCTTTTGGTCCAATGAGAGTTAGCATAGTCTTTATCTCAGGGAGCAGTTGAGGCCTGGGGCAATTAGTAGTTTTGGGTGGTAGAGTAGGACTTTTAAGTTACAGGGTCCAGTGGGAGGTGGTAGCAGTTAGGCCTGCCTGCTGGAGTTCTGCCTCCTGGCCTGGAACTGGGGTTTCAGTGGGTGGGGGTATGGGGAATGTTTGTGCCCTTGGGCCTAAAGCCTAGAGGCCGGGCTTATCATCTAGGAGAACAAAGACTGGGCATCATATTCTTAAATTTACTTCCTGTTGTCTGAGGGTGAAGGCATCTTTAAAGAATACTAAAAAGGAAATTTTTGGGTTAATAGTCAGGTGTATCATTTGTCCAGTCTCTGCATAATGGGAAAGTGCAGGGCTTTTCTCAAGTCCTGGCTATAGTAGTCTATGAGGCTGGATCATCACAGCTAGCCATCTTGAAATTGTCCTGAGGAGTTTGTAGTTCAAAGCTAATCTTTAAGTATTGTTTGTCAGCTTAGTGGAGATATCATAGTCAATGTGGAAGTGTCATCATGAGATCACATTATCTTTTTGGAGACTTCAGAGATTGCATTAGGTCAGATCATTTCTTTCCTTGGTAATTTTTTCCAGATAGGTCTCCCTTCTTCTTTGGATGCTTATTTGTCCAAAGGTCTTCAAATCCTTCAAGATGGTTGTTCTTATTTTCCCTAAAAGACAAAACCAAAACCCTTCCCCAACTCTGAATTTGGGGAATTTCCAAATCTACTCTTTATCAATTTTGATTCATGGTTCATCTTTAAATTTTTGTTTTATTTTCTAAAAGTGTCCTATTCGCACCAGTATATTTTCTTACCATGGTCATTAGATTTTTTTAATTGCTCTGGTAAGGAGTTTCTTGCATGATGATAGGAAAGGACTGACCAGAATTTGACATGGAAACCTTAGAGAGGCTCCTAAAGGCATTTCCTAATGGCAAACACAAGGGCTTACTTTGTCCTTTATTGATCTACATTCATTAGTCCAATGTCTGCCTTTGCCACACCTTCTGCATAAACCAGAAAGGTGGTGCATTCTGTTGAGATTATTTTTTTAAAAAAACATTTCTTGTAACACCCTATTTACAGGGTGACCTTATTTACCACAATTGAAACATTTGATATTACTATTTTTGTTCAAATTTCTGTAAATCACCTCTCCTGTCCAAATATCATCACGATCATGAGATTCATTACTGATTATATCTTGGATCCATTCCTCCAAGGGTGCTGATCTTGCTTTTAATGGCCTAATTACCATTTTGCATTGTGCTTTAGCATTTTCAAAAGCCAGATATTCAATTTTTATTTGTCTAGCTTCTGAATTAATATCATTATACTTACTGTTGACCATGGTAATTTTTCAAATAGGTTTATAATGAATGTTGGTCAACAATTTTATTTTTTGTTGGGTTTTGTTTGATTTAAGTATCATGATAATTGTGGATTTACATTAAGAATGAGAAAGTGTTCTTTCAGTTTATATTTTGTAGCATAATTTGAGGAGTATTGGCATTAATTAGATTTCTTTCCTGAGTCCATCTGGACCTGGTTGTTTTCTGTTGGGAAAACTTTTAATGCCTGCTTCCATTTCACTAGAGGTTATGAGGTCAATTTAGTTTGCTTATTTGATATTAATTTAACTTTGGTCGATAGTATATAATTAGACAATTACCCATTTCTCAGGTTTTTTAGTTTGGTTGAGTATAGACTTTTAAATTATGTTCTTATGGTTCTTTGGATTTTTCTCAGCATCTGCTATTATGGTCCCCTTTTCTTTTCTAGTGTTATTAATTTGGATTATCTCCATATATTTCTCAAAGAATCAACTCTTTGTTTTATTGATGCTTTGTATTTTTGTTGTTGTTTATTTCTTTCTATTTCATTGATTTAAGATTTGAGTATGATTATTTCTTGCTGTTTATTCCTTTTAGGTGTTATTTCTTCTTTTTGTTCTAGAGTTTTCAGGTGTCCTGCTAAGTTAATAATAGGAGAGCTTTTCAATTATTTTATGTAGACCCTTAGTGCTATGATTTTTTAGCTCCATTTCCTTGTGTCCTCTACATTTGAGTATATTGTGTTTTCATTTTCATTCAATTATAGAAAATTTTAAAGTTCTTTTCTTATTTTTTTCTTGACTCATTGTTTTTATTCAGTATGGAGTTGTCCAATTTCTGTAAGCTTAAAAGCATTCTGGATTTGATAAACTATATCTTAGTTTAGGTTTCTATTGCTCTGAAGAGACATCATGACCACAGCAACTCTTACACAGGAAAACATTTAATGTGATGGTTCACCTACAGTTCACAGGGTTATCGGATTATTATCATGATGGGACATGGTGGCATGAGGGTAGACATGGTACTAGAGCTGAAAGTCCTATATCTTGATCAGCAGGCAACAGGAAGTATCTTGAGACACTGGACATGGCTTGGTCATATATGAGACCTCAAAGCCTGCCTCCAGAGTGACTCACTTCCTCCAATAAGACAACATCTACTCCAACAATATCATGCATCCTGATATTGCCATTCACTTTGGAAGCCATTTTCTTTTAAAGCACCACATTCACTTCCTGGTCTCTAAAGGATTGTGGCACTATCATAATGCAAGAATGCATTATAATCTATAGTCAAATTCCTTATAGTCTATAACACTCAGAAACTTATTTAAAAGTCTAAAGTTCAGCCGGGCGGTGGTGGCACACACCTTTAATCTCAGCAATGGGAGGCAGAGGCAGGCAGATCATTGTGAGTTCAAGGCCAGCCTGGTCTACAGAGTGAGATCCAGGAAAGGTGCAAAACTACACAGAGAAACCCTGTCTCAAAAAACAAAAACAAAAACAAAAACAAAAAAAAATCTGAAGTTCAAAGTTTCTTCTGAGAATCATGATACTTTGATTCACAGTTATTTTGAAGTGTTCATGAATTCAGTGGTTCTTTTAGGAACTCTAATGCTATGAAAAGACCATGGCATCTCTTATAAAGGAAAACATTTAATTGGGGCTGGCTCATAATTTCAGAGGATTAGTCTATTAACATCATGTTGGGACATGGCTGGACATAGTGGCATGCAGGCAGACATTATCCCAGAGAAAAAGGTCCTTCATGTGTATCCACAGCAACAGAAGAAATAACTATGTACTTGGGCATATCTTAAGCATATATGAGACGTAAACGTCCACCCTCACAGTGACACACTTCCTCCAAAAAGGCCACACTTCTTAACAGTGCTACTTTCTTTTGGCTAAGCATTCAAACACATGAGTATTTGGGGCCATACCTATATGAACCACCACATTCTGCTCCATGACTATCATAGGTTTGTAACCATTATATTCTCATAGTCTATCAGAGTCTCAACAATATTTAAAATTCCAAAGTTCACAGTCTCTTCTGAGATTCATGTACTCTATTAACTGAAATACTCTATAAAATCAAAATAAAAATGCAAATCACATATTTTGATTAAATTCATAGGATATACATTACTAGGCTAAAATGGTAGAAACAGAGAATAGTGTGGAAATATTGGACCAAAGCAAGACCAAAACAGCTGGAAGATCCTAAACTTTGCATCTCCATGTCTGATGTCAAAAGACTCTTCAGATCTCCAGTCTTTTCAACTTTGCTGACTGTAACACACTTCTTTCCCTTATGCTGGTTCTACTTCCTGCTACCAGCTTTCCTCAGCAGATATTCCATGATTCTTTCACATCCAACATCTTGGGACCACTAACACAATCCAGGCTTCAACTTCATAACTTCATGCAATGGCTTCTCTAGGCCATCATTCAGGAATACTCTTGATGCATACTTAGCTCAGTGGCTTCTTTAGTCATGGATACAAATTCCATAGCCCCTTTCTATCCTTAACTCCAGAACCACATAGCTGAAACTGTCGAGTTCTGCTACTTACTGGGGCATAGAACCCTAGTTCTATGACATCATCCCTAGATTTCTGTGTTTAATAGTTACCTTCACTACCTAAGATAGGCTATTCTGGAACTTGCTTTGTTGATTAGGCTGAACTCAATCTCAAAGATCCACCAGACTCTGCCTTCTGAGTTCTGAGTTTAATGGCAAGCACCACCACATACAGCCAACTTTCTCTTTAATTCCTTTTCTCAAGTTGGAAACTTCGCTGGGTCGAATCTTGAGGTCACCTCTCCCTTTATTCCATTTCTTAATCTGTTTATTTCCTTGAACATATGACTTATCTCCACTCCACTTTTAATGCTCCTTTTCCTGTCAAAATTTATATTTTGTAATTTACCCTGATCAATTTGCCCAATTTCACTATAATTTCTTATTGTAGTTACCACTAATAACTATATGACACAGTCTATTCTAAGCTGTTTTAGAATTCCTCTGCCAATGTTATTAATCTAAATCTCTCCAATTTAGTCTCAAGCAGACATTTCAGACAAGGTCAGAAAGCAACAATAGTCTTCACAAAAATATCATAAGACTAGTCTCTAGGCCAGATTCTAACATTCTTTTCAACTGAAACTTGTTGAGCCAGCACACACAGTTGAAATCACACTCAGGACCACTGTTTTTCATGTTCCTACTAGGATGGCCATTGAGAAACACTTTTCTGATCCACAGGCCCAAGGTCCATATTCCTTTATACAAAAGCATGGTGAGGCCTACCATAGCAATATCCCATTTCCTCATACCAACTTCTGTCATAGTTAGGGTTTCTATTGCTGTGAAGAGACAGTATGACCCAGGCAACCCTTATAAAACAAAAACAAAACAGCAATTTTTTTAATGGGGTAGCTCATTTATAGTTCTGAGCCATAGCCCATTATCATCATGTTGGACTAAGAAACATGCAGGCAGACGTGGTTCTCCATCTAGGAGTCCTACATCTTAATCAACAAGCAATAGGAAATGGTCTGATATACTAGGAATGGTTTGAACATTTATGAGACCTCAAAGTCTGCCTCCAAGGTAACACACTTCCTCCAAAAATACCACACCTACTCCAACAAAGTCATGCCTCTTAAAGTGCCACTCCCTTTGGGGGGCATTTTCTTTCATACCACCACATTGAAGATGGCTTACAGTTTCACAGGTTTAGTCGATTATCATCATGGTGAAACATGGCAACATGCAGGCAGACATGGTGCTAGAGAAGAAGCTGAGAGTTTACATCTTGATCCACAGGAAAAGAAGGAAACTGTGAGCCCAGGTTTGAACATATAAGATGTCAAAGCCTACCTCCACAGGGATACACCCCTCCAACAAGCCACACCTACTCCAACTGAAGGAAGCATGAAAAGGCACATTTTTCTAAGTACTGCCATTTTTACTTCTAATTCCATTTTACCTATTGGGTGAAATAATATTCAAGTTCCCATGAATTTCTCTTTGGGGCTGTTAAGAAGCTAGCCACCTTACTCTTCAAGCATCAATCCCTAAATCTTAACATCTGTTCCTAACAACAAAAAGAACAAATGAATTAAATTAGTTGGACATTTTGTGTTGGTTGACAAGGATGACACATATATGAAAGCCCTTAATCCCATAGTTATGATTGGTGAAAAATGTAACCGTAACTTGGAACAACAGGTGTATTTATGGCTTTGTGCTTATAAATCCCACTTCTGACCTGGCTCTGGCTGCCAGGAGAAATAAGGCTCTGGAGCCCTGATCTATCACTCACCCTGCTTATGTAGTGATTTGTTACAGACTTTGTAACCCATAAGTGTTGTTTTTCTCATTTCTCATATCCCACAACAGACATGGATGTAACATTTGGAGGTCCCACCAAGATGTCTCATTAAGGAACAGGATTGAGATAAGGGATTCCTTATGGGGATTCCTCTGGAAGCAGTAAAGGTTCAGCACCAAGGCTTAGGACTCAGAAGGAGGGTGGATGTGGCAGTACTCCTTGAGTTTGGGGAAAGGAAGGATGCCTCTCTTATACCAGGTGGTTCCTGACTCAGAACCAGTTGTCCCAGGTCATGGAAGTATGTCTTTTTTTATCAGTTGATATCTCACCTGTCTTATTTGTCCATTTTATTTGTCCACTGGTTAGACATCCAATTCCTTCCTTTAACCCCAATGCCTTAAAATTGCCACTGGTCTGTCTGCTTTGAATGCATGAATATGGTCACTGCATATTTGTTTTGGACTGGTCTTAATTACATAAGTTTACAGTGTTCCATGTTTCTTGATTGTAACTCAGCTATTACTGTTGCAGCCAGCCACCCAGACTCAGAAATTGAATCTGGGCTTTCTGTCCACTGAAAATAATTCAAATGTCAATTGGATATGAATAACATTAAAATTGTTTTATGCTGTTCTGCTTTATGAAAGAGTTGGCTCTTGAATTTGGTTATAGTCCACACTTTTCCAAATCCAGACATGCATTTAAAGTCTCTATGTCCATAGCCAAAATCTGCTGGACAGTAAGAACAAGAATGGAGCCATTAAGACATTATTGGCTTCTAATTACTGTGTATAGTTAAAAATTTATAATATTTGTAACAAAAAGAGTTAACTTAAAACTTTGACATAGGGTTAATAATCAGAAGTTTACATAGGTAATCTTAAAACAAAGACCAAATCCATCAATGTCTATAGTTCTGGGCAAGAACTCAAATGTGTTAACCCTGCTTTTTAACCCCTTTAGTTCTGCTTCTGACTGTTTTTGTTAACTGAAATAAAAACACAGATTTTATGCTTAAGGATTCTCCTGAGAAAGACTCAAGACTGCACTGGAATTGCAAATACCCAATGTAATCACTGGCTAACTAAATTTAGGGCCACAACTATTAAGCAAAAGAAACTGGAGTATTTCTATCTTATGATGCAGTAAGATGGTGATCTTTAACAGTCTAGCAAAGAACTTGGAGCAGTTTCTCAACCTATAGGTTCTGTTCCTTTGGGGTCAAGAGACATTTTTACAGGAGTAGCCTAGGGTCACTTGCAGATTGGACATTTGCATTACAATCCATAACAATGCACCACAAAAAGTTAAAAACCATTGGCTTACTTACCATCTCTCCATACTTAAGGTTTATTCAAGCTTACAGAAACTGTCTTAAAGATGTGTGTCTAATCTTGTTTTTGCTAGCATTGAAAAGGTATAGATATTCTGGGTAACTGAGTCATACATGAAACTACTATATTCTATAGTGGTACACTATGTAAGGAAAATTCACAGTCTCTTTGAGGACTATATTAAAAAGTTAAAAGTCTCATCTTGATACTGAAAGAACTTCAGTTCAGAAATTGCTGCTTTTATTGTAAACCATTAAAGATGGTTCAGCCTTGAGGTATTCAGAACTATATTTATAGTCATGCTAAGCACTTATAGTCAAGTACAGGGAAAAAAAACAACAACTTTCTTTGTTTAGCTCAGCCATACTTAATATATAATGGTACTCAAACTACCAGTGATTTTCTGAATACAGAATTTAAGATATTTAAACTTACATGAGAGACAGGGACTCTCAGATCCTAGTGGTGACTCTCAAAGTCTCAAAGAAGGCAATATGTTGTATGATATTTTGCTTGTGTTCTGACAAAGCTTTGCTGGAAATCAGAGGGTGGCGCTTGCCACTAGTTAACTATACAATCCAGGCAGTGGTGGCACACACCTTCAATGCCAGCACTTGGAAGGAGGAAGCAGGAAGTTCAGGAGTTCAAGGCCACCCTGAGCTACACAAGATTGAAGCAGTCTAAATGAGAAACAGATCCAGATTTTGGTGGTGCATGCCTTTAATCCAAGCACTAGGGGGGTAGTAGAGACAGGAATATAAAATGGGTAGATACAGAATCTAGGCTGCCCATTCAGTCTGAGGATTTGTAGAGACAGGATCCCACCTATTCAGTCTGAGGATTTGAATTTATAGAGACAGGATCTCACCCATTCAGTCTGAGGATTCATAGAGACAGGATCTCGCCTATTCAGTCTGAGGATTTGTAAAGATAGGATGTCCATGCTGTCTGAAATTTCTTGGAGGTAAGAAGTTTCTGGTATTTGGCTGCATTGCTTCTCTGATCTATCTATCAGTTTTCACTCTAACATCTGACTCAAGGTTTTTATTGTTAAGACTAATTAGGATCATGCTTCAGTAATAGACAAAATGACTTATGACTCCACCTGTACTGTGGTAACAATAACCACTATGCAGGACTGTCCTAAGGCCTCACCTATTGCCAGGACTCAGCCTAAACTGTGGACAAGCAAGACACAGGAGAGTTGATTGACCCACTTTGCATAGACAAAGTGAGGTCCATCCCCCCATGTTTGTCCTCCACAGGTAGACCTCTTACTTTCTTGGCCTGGCAGCCATGACTGCTGTCCTGTTGCCCCTACATGCAAGGCACTGTAGACCACAGGAACCTTGGAGGTAAAGGAGTATGGACTAGTCTCTGTCATTTTGATTAATCTTTCTCAAATCTCTTATCACTTTGGCATCTAAGCTAATTAGTTTTGTCAGCTAGGCTACAGTAGACAATTAGATCCTTCCCCTAGGCTACTTATTAGTTCATTAGCCAGTTCATTACTTATTTAAAGATACTTGGTCTCTTTTTAGGAAAAGGCAGACATATTTGTCTTGCTCTCAGGCTCCACATTAAACAGCAAACAGGTTCCAGGTGTAACCTTTCACAAAAAAAAAAAATGCCTTACAATGATTGTTCTCAATAATAACTACGCATGTCTTTAGTTAATGATTAATGTCTATGTAAGAGCTGAGGATGTAAAAACTTAAATAAGCTTGAAGGTTCTCAAAAATTACATATGTATATAATATATATATATAAACACAAGTTATAAAGATATATTCTTAGACTGAAATTTCAAAGGTTCAAAGTTTCTTAGCATTGCTAAATGAAGTTTTGATAAACTGGTCAAGAACTGACTACTTAGTACTCAATTGCAAGTTCAAGATTTTATATCTCTTTTGATTGTCTTCTAAATATAGACTTATTTGTGTTTTCCATCAGGCTATCTCACAGCCATAGTGTTTACCATATCTCTAAGGCATAAATCTGTTCCAGCTGTTTTATAGACACTCATTAATAGCTTCCTTTCTACAAACATGGATGTCAGTACAAGGAAAATGCTAAAAATTCATATGAATTTCAGGGAATCAAAGAAGTCATAAGACTTGGATCGATCTGCCACAGGTTGAATGGACTCTAGATAAGTAAAAGTTCCAAACATAAGATTTTCTTTTAAACTTCTAAACACTATCCTCTGTCCCTAGTCTATACTGTCTCAGCAGATTTAGCAGACACCATCCATGAGCACCTGGGGACTGCAAACTGGGGAGCTCTGGACTTGCTGTGGGGCCAGTCCATGTGGTTGTTCCCTGCCCCTTCATCTGGAAAAGCTAAGCAGAGGATGCTGATAAATGCCCCACTTCCCAGCCTTTGACTATTCTTTCAGCTTTCCTGAGCCCTGACAACCAACACCCCAGTTTCCACTGGAAGAGGTTATAGAAGAGACTATATCCTCTTTGTCCCCTTAAGAGCCTAAAATTGCTAAATCAAAGGCCAGTTCCCTTGGGGGATATCCCAGAGGACAGATCCTATTTTCACTCTCATAGCAACATCACCCTACTCCTCAGTATACAGAAAATTTGATACCTTTATCCTCCCAAGCACCAGATGGACTCCCCTCAATGAACATACCCTCTTGGCTGCCCCCATATCAACTTGATTTTCTGGTACCTTTGGCATAATATCCTGCCTTTCCCTAGGACTCTTCACAGAAAATAGCAGAATTGAGCTTTGAGGGGGAGGTGGGGAGGATGCATATGGGAACTACTGGCTTACTTCATTCCAGGCCTATACCTCTCATTCTCACCCCCCTCTTCATAGGAACAACCCTTAATCATGGGGAAGCCTAAGTGAACAAACCAACAGAAATATTTCCCACCTCTCTTCCCCCATCTCTTTCCTGGAAAATCAAATTGACACACTAACTGAAGTGGTACTGCAAAACTTCCATGTCCTGGGCAAATTCTCCTTTAAGGAAGGAGGTTTTCATATGGCCTGGGAAAGAACATGTTGCTTTTATGTCAACCACTCATGTATTATCAAAGAGACTCTATTACAATTTAAAGAAAATCTCCTCACTAGGGAGGAGGAAAGAAAACAAAACTCCAACTGGTTTGAAACACTTTCACCTGTGTCCCTGATTGGCTACCCTAGTTACAAATCTAATGGATCCCCTGACTCTCCTGTTCATTATTCTCATGTCTGCCCACTGCATTATTAATGTCATTGCATGCTTTGTTGAAGATCACGCAGGTGCTGTCAAACTCATGCTTTTAACATGTTCCAGCCCCAAGATGAAGATTTGTCTCATTCATCTCAAAACAAGGGGGAAATGAAGGGAGCAGGCAAAGGCACCTTGTCATAAGTACTGCCATTTTGACTTCAGACTCCATTTTACCTGTAGGGTAAAACAAATTTGAAATTTCCACGAGGACTGTTCAGAAGCTAACCAACTTCCTATCTAAGCAAAAATCCCTCAAACACAATGCTTGTTCTGAACAATAAGAAGAACAAATGAGTCTACTGGACATTTTGTGTCAAATGTCAATGATGGACTATATCAGGAAATCCCCTAATCCTTGAATCCTGATTGGCAAAACATGTAACTATAATTGGCACAGGTGTTTTTATGATTCAGTGCTTATAAACCCCATTTCTGCACTGACTCTGGGCTGCCAGGAGAAACAAGGCTCCTGAGGTCTTATTTTGCAGCCTTGACTGACCAGCAGCCTTGCTTATATGGTGAGTTATTAAAGACCTTGGAACCCATATGTGTTGTCTGTCTCCTTTCTCAGGGCACACAGTAGACACAGGTGTAACACAGCAAGGCCACACCTCCTAGTAGTGCTACTCTCTATGGTCTAAGCAGTCAAACACTTGAGTCGATGGCAACCATTCCTATTCAAACCACCACATACATCTTTAATGCATATTATTCACACACACACACACTATATATATATATATATATATATATATATATATATATATATATATGTTTTCATACACTGCATGTTCAGCATATTCACATTCTTACTTCCTTACTCTTCTGATTTTTTTCCCTTTCTTCACTCCCATTAGTCCTCTTTGTTCTACTCAATGGTTGTACTTCTTCTTTTGTGTCATATATATGTGTGTGTATGTGTGTATAACATCTATAAAAATATTTCAGATATTTATAAATTATAAATTTGTATAAATGTATAAATCCATAAAAAGAATTTAGAAATTAAAAATAAAAGTACATATGTGATAAGTGCACTGACTTGTCCAATACTGTTCACTTCAACATACAATGATTTGACTCTCTTCCATAGACACCCATAGACCTCTAAGGCACTCTGATTACCCTTCTTTATTTATTATGGCTGCAGAGAACTGAATTATGAATCCATCTTCTGCCCACTGCATTATTAATGCCATTGCATGCTTTGTTGAAGATCACGCAGGTGCTGTCAAACTCATGCTTTTAACATGTTCTATCCCCAAGATGAAGTATATATATATATATATATATATATATATATATATATATATATATATATTTCCTAAAGTTTTCATTTCCATTTTATTTCAGTTTGGGTTTTCTTCTGTGATTCTAATTATACTTTCCTCTTTTGAACTGTTTTCATTTGTTTATTTAGCTGGGGTTTTTTGTTTTGTTTTCTTTAGGGATTTATTCATATACTTCTTGAGGTCCTTGAACATACCTGTAATTGTCAATTTGAAGTTCTTGTTCTGTGCTTCAGCTATATTGCATATCTCAGGACCTACTCTGTTAGGGTTACTGGATTCTGGTGGAGGCACTTTTTTTTTTGGCTGGTCCTGCTGACTAGGTACAAAGAAGAGACCTAAGCTGGGTCCACACCAAGAGGCAGAGTCTCCAGTGAATCAATAATTGCTGAGCCATTTCTCAAGCCCCAAGCATGTGGAATCTCTGGACATTCTCATGAGGAAGATGGATTCATAATTCAGTTCTCTGCAGCCATAATAAATAAAGAAGGGTAATCAGAGTGCCTTAGAGGTCTATGGGTGTCTATGGCAGAAAGCCAAATCATTGTATGTTGAAGTGAACAGTATTGAACAAGTCAGTGCACTTATCACATATATACTTTTATTTTTAATTTCTAAATTCTTTTTATGAATTTATACATTTATACAAATTTATAATTTATAAATATCTGAAATATTTTTATGGATGTTATACACACATACACACACATGCACACATATATGACACAAAAGAAGAAGTACAACCATTGAGTGGAACAAAGGGGACTAATGGGAGTGAAGAAAGGAAAAAAATCAGAAGAGTAAGGAAGTAAGAATGTGAATATGCTGAACATGCAGTGTATGAAAACTTAAATTAGAAACAAATTTGGGATATGTATCAGTATGATAACTTGGGTTTGAGCCCTAAACACCAGGACAGGGAGGAGCAAGATTATGGTGTTACAGAGAGGAGCAGGCAAAAGCAGGAAAGAGGATTTTAGCCTCATATGAGAACATGCTCAGTGGGTTTAAAGGTCACACCTGTGGTGATTAAGGAGGAGACAGATGTGCTGATGCTATCCCAAGCAGGCACTGCTACAGAGTAGAGTCACCTAGCTCCAGCTGCCATCTCATAGATCATTTCAGAACATTTCTGGCATAGCAAAGGCATCAGTAGTGTTTTTTGGTGGTTCCATAGTATAGCCAGCCATACTGTAGCCTGGAAAACTGGGCATCTGACCAGCTAGCATGTACAACAGAGGTATTGTGCAGCTTTGTCTTGCCTTTGTTTGAGCTTTCTTGCTCTCAATGTCAATTATATGCCTGGATTTTTCTCACCACAATATTATCTATTTTAACTTAAAAACATACTTAGCTTGAATTTTTTTTTGATTCATCTAACTAATAACTTCAGTTCTTTTATATAAATTCAGACTACCATCAGCAGTTCAAGAATAAGGCTGAACAAACATTCCACACTGTGAGCATGTATTAAGGAACTCATGAGCATTTGATGTGTGACTACCTGAACCCCGTGGCTATCATCTGAAGTAGGAAGTGGCTTATTTTTTTCTTATGTTTTTGTCTTTTATGTTTTTGTGTTTTGTGTGTGTTTCATGTTTGCACATGTGTGGGTGTGAATGTAATGTGGGGGCCGCAGACTGATGTAAGGAATACTGTTGGGAATCATCCTTGAATGCTCTTCTTATTTATTCTGAGGAAATCTCAATGAAACCTAAAGCTAGTCTCCCTAGCCAGCACTTTCACTACTGATGGATTTCCCAATTCCTTCATAACTATATTTGTAGACTACAGGAGCTTTAAAAATTAAAATGACACAGTAAAGAACATTAAAATTATTTCTTTTATAGACTGATCATCAGCCCCAGTCTGTAAAATTAAAACCACTTTCCTTAAACACAATTTGTCATGGGTATATACATGTGGGAGAGGACCTTTAGGGTCATAAGCTTCAGAGCCTAGTACTCTGAGTGTATGACCTGCCCTCACTCACTAGCCAACATTCTCTCTTGAAGGTGCCTTTTTCCTTCTTAATTAACTGTCTCTAGTTTTATGACCAACCATGTGTCCCTGGTGCAATTCAGCAACCTTGTAAAAGAATCTGGAAACTTCAGTAGGTATCCTGAGATTTGCATCCATGCCTACAACACTTCAACTCAAAGCCAAAGCCAACAGGAACTTTTTTCAGCAACAATAAGAGTACCACAAGGCCTTTCTGCATCCATCAGTCAGTTCTCTAGGAGCAATATCTTAGGCTAAAGACTGACTTCAGGCCAAGTACTAGTAAGTAAGGCAAGTAGGGTGGAAAATCCAGTTTCCCCACTTTTATACCTGACCTTGAAGAAGCTACTTTATCTCCCTGCATTCTAATGAGGAAGAAAAGGGAACAAAAACATTACTAATGTTGAACAAAACTCGGGGCCAGTTATCGGGGTGAAATGCTGGATGGTCAGAGAGACAGAACAAGCCACAGCTAACCTTACCTGGCCAACTTCTCAGCTGGTCTTGTTTCCTCAGACTGGAAGCCTCTGTGTCCTCATATCAGAATGTCTCTCAGCTGAACTGTGCTGCTAGAAGCCTGAAAGCTTAACCAGCCAAATGCTTCTAGTTTCTGGTCCTCACACCTTATATACTTTTCTGCTTTCTACCACTACTCCCTGGGATTAAAGGCTCACTTTCTGCGATTAAAGGCATGTGTCACCATGCCTGATCGTTTCCAATGTGGCGGCCTTGAACTCACAGAGATCCATAGGGATTTCTAACTCTGGAGTGCTAGGATTAAAGGTATGAGTGCCACCATTTTCTAGCCTTTGTATCTAGTGGTTGTCTGTTCTCTGACCCCAGATAAATTTATTAGGGTACACAGTATTTTAAGGAACACAATATCACCACATTTCCCTTTTTTCTCTAAAATTAATAAAAGCTTATAACTAATACAAGAAAAATTATGTCCAATAAGTATATACAATATACACAGTCAAAATAACATTAACAATGTCTAGTCCATTAACATTTGACAGATTCAGACAAAATCTCCATTAATATATAACAATGTCCAGTCCAGTAACATTTGACAAATTCAGACAAAAAATTTTCATTACATATCTTATTTAAAATAAGTAGTTCCTTTTTAAAAGTATTTTTTTTCTTTTTCATAATAGATTCAGTAATCTACCTTTTGTTATTTTTATATCTTCCTCTTTTTCTTTTTAGTATAGATTCAGTGATCTACCCATTTATCCTATTATTCTTTATCTTTTTTCTCAGAATAGATTCAGTGATCTATCTCAAACAAAGAAGGAAGCTCATAAAGTATCTATTATAATGCAAATACATAACAAATTCTCATAAATGTTAGAAGGTGGGATTTAATGCTTTGTAATTCCACATTCTCCCACTCTGAGCAGGACACCCTGGGATGGAACTAATTTCCAAGCATACACTACTACCTCTGCCTTGGGGAAAAACCTCTCCAGGACCCAAGGAAGTGGATTGTTTTCACAGTCCTTGTGTCACTGAGTAGAAATAGGCTAGTGCCATCATTTCTCAGATTGGCCTTTGCTCATGCCCCTGAGTTTGCTTCTTTGCTTTGTTCCTTGTAGTGATGGAGAAGAAACTCCAAGTGATAGAATTGGTACTACAAAGGATTTAATAATAGATTTTCTTAGGAGACATTAAGCCACACAAAGTAGAATTTAATTAAAGGTGTACTACCTCCAAGTAGCCCAAAATTAAGCAATCTGATAGCCAGGCCTCTTAGAGATAATAGTATTTTGGATATAAATGTTTGCTTACCAGAATGGAATTGACCATCTTTTAGGTTCCTATACCCATGACAAAGGAGACATCTCTAACTTAGAATTAGCCATTAGTTTCTGGTTCCCATACTAAAGACATAGATCTAATGGGCAGCTGAAGGGGAGCAGTGTAGGGTCACAACCATCACTAAGCCCAGATCTGCCATTAAGCTCTCTATGCTCATATCAGGTAAAATAATTTGGCTAGGTGGGTAAGATGACCCTGATTGAGGACTATTTGAAAAAGAACAAAACTAGTATATGTTGGGTTCACAACACGCCCCCACGGTTGGGCGTGTTTGCACATGCCCGGCGGACCTGGACACTTCTGCCTAGCTAGTTCCAGGTCAAAATAGCCATTCCCAGGTCAAGGCGTCTCGAGTGACCAGGACCCGTGACTTTGCATGGTTGCGTAAAAGCGTGCAACACAACCATGTGATCTGCATAGGCGTGGAGTAGTTACGCACATACGCCACCCAGCCTTTATAAGCTGGTGCCATATTCCAGGGTTCCTCTTCTTCTTCTCTTCTTTTTCTTTTCTATACATGTGTCTTTTCCACAGTCCTGGGCACTCGTCTGTCTCTTTCATCTTAATAAAACTCCTGTTAGCAGATTCTGTCGTGTTTCATGACATTTCCTTGCAGGGTAAGAGCGCCGCCAAAATAAGTAACAGTATATTTACAATACTTCTGGTAGTATGTAATATCTTTGAAGTATTAAACTCCTTTCTGTCTAAGTGGCCAGACTTACATCTCCTCTCTCTATTTTAGTTGTTTGAAGTGTAACCTGGGTCCAGGACATGCAAAAATTAAGTATGACAAAGTTTATGTAATGTATAAATCTAAAGTGTATATAGTTAGTAAAATCTTCCATTGAATGTCAGGTTTTCCTTGGTCATTTATTGAGAGCTGTACAAGCACTACAATCAGTTCTTCATCTCTGAGTGTATAAGTAATCCTTCACTGAGAAAACAGTATAACTGTAACAGTAGATCATCATCTCTTTAGCTTCCTTACTTATTATTAAAAGTAAATGGGGGTTTAGGACACAAGACTCAGTGGTTTACATTTTTGGTTCCCAGCACCCAGTTTAGGAAATTCATAAGCACCTGTACCCCCAAAATCCATAGAATACAATGTCTTTACCTCGACTCCATGGGTGTCAGCACATATGTGTTGCACATGCATCCTCACAGGTGCATGGATATTAATAAAAGTGAAATAAACCTTTAAAAACAGTTTAATGGCTAGTGACATGGCTCAGCAGGTAAAGGGATTGCAACAAAGCCTTATTGTGAAACCAAAACAGGAGCCAAATTGTTGTTAAAGAGACACATTGCTATATATTGTTATTAAGTCTCCATAACTTACAAAAAATAAATTTCTGTTTCCTAAGCCTAATGCATCCTGAAAACCAGGTTTTTCAACCTATACTGAACTTGTGACCCCATGATACATACCCACCATTTTGCTTAGCCAAATTCCTGAACCTGTGATATATGATTGTCCTTTTGTCTTAGGAAAATGCATCTTCTGAGATACCTGATGACTCCCCTTCTTATCTACCCCATACATAGTCAGTCCTGAGACCAGAGTTCCCCACTCTTCTCTCCAGGTGCTAACACCCAGTGATCCCTATAGCTGTTTTCTATAACACTTTTCAACCTTACTGACAGCCTTGAGCCCTGATTCCTCCCTTCTTCTGTCCAGGTGCTACTATCATAGTTATCTATCCCACAGGGAGCCTTGATCCTTGATTCCCATTCTTCTGTACAGGTGATAATAGCTATGTATCATAACAGCTGTTTTCTATCAACCCTAACCCTTCCCCATAAAAGGGACCTCAAAGGCCAGTGAGAGGCTGCTCTCTATAATCCTGACTTAGGGTCAGACAGCCATCTGGCAAATCCCTTGATTACCTTACTAAAACTTGCTTAAGCAGACAGTTGTGGAAATGCCCCCCAAACCAAGGTCTAACATTTGGAGGCCCCAGTAGGATAAAACTATTCAACCCAAATTCTGGGGTTGGGTTCTTCACTCTGGGCCCCTCAGAAGGCCAGGAAGGATTTGATCCCTAGGTCCCACATGGTAGAATGTGAGGATTGACTCAAGGAAGCTGTCCTCTGACTTCTCCTTGTGCCATCACGTGTAAATGCCTACACCAAAATAAATAATGAATTCAATTAAAAATATAAAGCAAGTTACTAGGACTGGAGAGACAGATAGATAAGAATTTATACTGTATCAAGCTGATAGTAGAAAAATAAATAAATAAATAAATTATAATCCCATAGTATCTTGGAACGTGCAGGCTTGAGCTGATGATAACAGATATACAGTATCTTAGGAATGTTGGCCTGAGCCTGAACTACAGAATCTATGATAGTCCAGCCTTCTCTATGTCCCAAGACTTGAGATAACAGTCTTCTGGCCTCTGAGATAGAAGAGGGCACCTGGATTTACGACTTCTGACTACAGGGCATTAGTTCAAAATGTTTACATAGTCATGGATACTATAATAATTCACTTAAAAATGGAATGTAGCCTTTTTGTGACTCCTGTATTGCCTGAAATAGTTTGTTGGGGTATATAAGCTGTGAAAAGACATGGAGGACAGAGCAATCAAGAGAGAACAACGTTAGAGAACAGCAGGAGGAGAAAAACATGAGAGAATCAAAAAAGGAACTATCAAGAGAGAGGATGAGTGTATTGATTCCCTAAAACCCCTCAGATAGAAAAGTCTTAGTTTCTGCCAATGTCATGGATTCCTTCAGAGCTCTGTATATTGCCTTGAAGGCTGGGCCACTGAGGCAGTGATAATGTGTCTTGCATATTTACAGAAAAAAAGTTTTACCATGAAACAATATTCTCTTTCATCCATACTTCAGTGACTTTTGTTCCCCTGGACAGCTTCACTTTTACATTCACATCATCTGTACAGATATGATTTTATATAGCTATATGAAATATAAACAATTTTACAACAGCCAAGCTAAGGAAACCACCTAGGTGTCCATCAACAGAGCAATTAATAAAGGAGATCATCTTCCTACACACAACAGAATTGTTTACAGCCCTGAGGACGAATGAAATTATATCATTTGCAGGAAAATGGATACAGATGGAAAGTATTGTATTAAGAGAATTAAGTCAGTCTCAGGAAGAGAAGTGGCTGTTTTCTTTCAACTGAGGGCTGAAATTTGGCTTTTAATGAAACTTCATTCCTGAGTAAAGATGTCAGTTATTATACTAGACTCAAGAGTGAAGCTTTAGGGAAGCACTGGTATAGTTTGTATTTGATACCTTGAAAATCTATACTACAGAAGTAGAGAAGACATCCATGGCCTTCTCAAATGTTCAACAAAGTTTGGGGCATCTTTGGACCTTAGGGGGTAAAATTACTAGAAAATGTGGACTTCCTTCATATGCATGAAAATTGAGTAGAAATGAACAGAGTTATTTATATTTAAAATAAATGACACACAGACACCTATATACATGTAAATATGGTAACTATCTCTACCTATTTATTTTTCATTGGCATACAAAATATTAGGTATCATTATGCCATCTTCAGTACAATTTGTCTGTTTTGATTCTTTTTCCACTCTATCCCTTGGCCTCCCTGAAGCTTTTACCCCAATAGTCTCCTTTCTGCTTCCATACCATGTGTGATCCACTGCCCTGTGCTCCTTCCTCATCAATATCTGAGATGTTAAACTCATTTCATACAAGGAATACCCTGACAAACACAACAGCTCATCCTGCATTTACATACTTAGTATCAGAGTTATTTTCTTGCAATTATGAGATTAATACTATGATGAAAGCAAATCGGGGTGGGGGGGCAAGTTGTATTTGGTTCATAATTCCAGGTTACAGCCCATCATTTCAGGGAAGTCAAAATGCAGGATTTTTAAGCAATCCATCATATCAAATCCATAGTTAAGTGTAGAGAGCAAGAAATTAATGCATCCATGCTTCTGCTCATGTTCTCTTCCACTTATCATTTCAGGGCCAAGCCCATGAAAGGATGCCACCAACATTCAGGACAAAGGACCAGATTACAAAATCAACTAAGAAAAATTAGTAGATGTTTTTGGAAAAACAACTGACAAATACTGTAAGAGATTATGAACATACTCCCATTCAAAATAGCCTCAAAGAAAACAAAATATCCAGAAATAAACCTAACCAAGAAAGTGAAGAACCTGTACAATGTAAACTTTAAAACTCTGAAGAGACTGAGGAAGATACTAGGTGAAAAGACTACAGTGTTCATAGATTTATCAAATTAATTTTGTGAAAATGAACACTCTACCAAGCTAATTTATCAGTTCAATGCAATCCCAATAAAATTTCTCACATAATTCATCATACAAACAGAGAAACTGACAGAAAATTCATATGAAACCACAAATTTTCTGATAACCAAAGAAATACTGATTAAATAAAAATGTTTGAAGGATTGCCATCCAGATTTCAAGGTACATTACAAAGACATAGTAATAAAAACAGTATGATACTAGGACTAAACCAGGCATGTAGATCAATGAAACACAATCTAAGATTCACATCTAAGTAGATGAAACTACAGCTATTTGATATTTGATAAAATAGTAAAAAGAATATACATGGAGAAAAGACAACATCTTCAACAATATTTCTGGAAAAACTTGGTGTTCTTATGTAGAAGTTTAAATTTAGTACTTTATCTATCACTCTGTGCTGCTGGTTGTTTTTACTTTTTACTATTTTGGGGATCCTGCTACCCAGCTCCCAAATATGGAGGCTTATCCTTAATTATAAATGTCTGGCCTTAGCATGGCTTGTTTCTAGCTAGCTTCCCTTAACTTAACTTAGCCCATCTACCTTTTGCCTCTGGGCTTTCCCATTCTCTTACTTCTGTAAATCTTACTCTTACTCCATGGCTTGCTATGTAGCTGGGTGGCTGACTCCTGGAGTCATCCTCCTTCTTTGGCTATTTCTTCTTCCTCCCAGATTCTCCTTCTATATATTCTCTCTGACTGCAGCCCTGCCTATGCTTTCTTCTGCCCTGCTATCATCCATTCAGTTCTTTATTATACTATCAGGTGTTTTAGATAGGCACAGTAATACAGTTTCAAAGAGTTAAACAAATGCAATATAAACAAAAGTAACACATCTTAAGATAATATTCTACAACATCCCTGCAAAAAAATAAATTCAAAATGGGCCAAAGACTTCAAAATGAAAACAGAAATACTGGAACTATTAAAAGAAAACAGGAAATAAAAGATAATGGTGTAGGAAATAACTTCCAAATTTGGTCTCAGTTTACTCAGAAATTCCCCCCTACAATTTACATGTAGGATCTCATAAAATGAAAAGCTTCTGTAGAGCTAAGTGAAAATAAACCCCCACAGTGGATCTGACAGAAAATTAATGTCCAGAATATATAAAGAACTAAAATTTAAATTGAGGTATTGATCTGAAAGTTCTCAATAAAAGAAATAGAAATGGTTAAGAATATTTTAAGTGTTCAAATTTCTTAGCAATTAGGGAAATACAAATTAAAGGTTATTTGAGATTTTACCTTGTCCTGATCTGATTGCCTAAGATCAAAGAAATATCCAACAGATGTCTGATTGGACCAAGGCACTCAACAGGATGGAAACCATGCCTGGTTCTGTAAACCAGGCCAACCATCTGTGTCTAGTAAGTCTATAGGCCTGAGGAGAACATAACGTTCAAGGAACATCACAGAAGTGGGGGTCGAGGGATCATAAGAGCCACATGACCTGGGAATCTGCTTCAAGATTTTGTCTTCTGGATATGATGGAGAAACTGCACCTATAAAGTGTCAACAATATGGCTTCCTACAGAAGACTTGAAAAATTTCAACACAAGTTGACAAATCACTGTGCATACGGGAACTCTCACAGCACCCACTCACAGATTAACAGCCAAGTGCAAGCAATCAGTGACTGTAGAGAGAGGGAGAAGTCATCTTCCCCGAAGATGAAACTCCAAATTGGTTATTCAATTCCAGGTAGTTAGCCCCTCACTCATAAATATATGCAACAGACTTAGAAAGGTGTGTGTGTGTGTGTGTGTGTGTGTGTGTGTGTGTGTGTGTACAACAATAATGAAAAAAGATATCATGAATTTGAAAAGAAGGACATGTGGGTGGAGTGGGAAGAAGGAAAGGGGGCAGGGGAATGATGTACTATTTTAATGAAAAATAAAAATAATAAAAAGAAAAATATAAAGAAAGTCTCTGATAGGTATGCCCACAAATAAGCCTGATCTAAACAATTCTGCACCAACGTGCCCTTACAGGTGAGTCTACATTGAGTGAAGTATACAAGAAAAGCTCTTAAACTAAGACTCTAAATTTGAGAATATTAAGGTGGACAGATCAGAGAAACCCTGGAGCAATGAGGGATATCAGAGACCTAGGATGGGAGGGATTGAAATTGCCTGTTGTAATTCAGCATTTTCACCTTTATAGCCTCAGAGCTGCTCCTAGGAATTCCTGATCCTCTGCACCTCATATCTTTAATCTTGTTTTTTTCTCCCACAGTCCACATTCCAATCATCTTTTCTGAGCTACCTGGAGATTATGGAAAGATGTATTAGTTGCTTTCCTGTTGCTATCATAAAATAACCAACAATCCAAGGATGACCTCAGCTTAGACTACTAGCAGTACTGGAGAGGGTGCCTGAACTGACTTACCCTAAAATTCAGATCAGTGTATACCTTAACTCATCATAGAGCCTTTATCCAGTAACTGATGGAAGCCGATTCAAAGACCCACAGCCAAAAACCAGGCTGAGCTCCCGGAATCCAGTCGAAGACAGAGAAGAGATATATGAGCGAGAATTGTTGAAACCAAGGTTGAATAAAGCACAGGGACAAATAGCCAAACAAATGGAAACACATGAACTATGAACCAAAGGCTGAAGGGCCCCCAACTGGATCAGGCCCTCTGAATAGGTGAGACAGTTGATTGGCTTGATCTGTTTGGGAGGCATCTAGGCAGCGGTACCAGGTCCTGTGCTAATTGCATGAGTTGGCTGTTTGAAACCTGGGGCTTATGCAGGGATGCTTGGCTCAATCTGTGAGGAGGGGACTGGACCTGCCTGGACTGAGTCTACCAGGTCAATCTCAGTCCTTGGGGGAGGCTTTGCCCTGGAGGAGGTGGGAATGGGGGGTGGGCTGGGGGGAAGGGGAGGGGGCAGGAGGGGGAGAACAAGGGAATCCGTGACTGATATGTAGAACTGAATGGTATTGTAAAATAAAAAAGGAATATATATATATGCGTGTGTGTGTGTGTGTGTGTGTGTGTGTGTGTGTGTGTGTGTGTGTGTATGATTCCCTCTACATATTGTTTCTAGTTTTTGTGAAATAGTTTGAAGAGTATTGTCATATCAGTGATAAGCTATAGGTGATTTGTTTTTTTTTTTTTTAGAAAAATCATAGGGAATTATAGAAAGCAAATAATTTTGAACTAATACAAAAACAATTTGAATGATTTTGGATTCATTTTCAGTAGTTCAACAAATGCTAGGGAAGAAAAATGCTCCTTGTTCTGGTAATTCCTAAGATTACAATGTGATCAAAAATTAGAAAACCTTAATATTAAATTTCTTTTTTTTAAAAAAAAAAGAGACATTCTATGAGCAAGGGCATCAAGATAATAGGAGAAACCTACAAAGACAACCAAACCAAGCTAGTGGGAACTCATGAAGTTTAGATCAACAGCTGTGGAGCCTGCATTGGACTAGACTAATCCCTCTGCATAGTGAGACAGTTGTATAGCTTGATCTGCTAAAGGGAGCCCCTGGCATTAGGATCAGAATCCATCCCAGGTGCATGAGCAGGATTTTTGGAGCCCACTACCCATGATGGGACACCTTGCACAGCCTTGAGGCAGGATGAGGGACTTTGCACCTGCCTGTACTAAATGTATCTCCTCATGGGAGGCCTTACTTTCTTGTAGGAGGGAATAGGAGGTTAGTTGGGGGGGGGGTCGAGAGGTGGGAGGAGGAGAGAGGAGGATATTTGATTGGTATGTACAATTAATTTAAAAATTCTTAATAAATAAAAAGAAATTAGAGGAAGTCATGCTTTGCTTTGGCTCACAGGTTGAGTACTGTCTCTCATTGCTGGAAAGGCAGGGCATCAAGAGCATGAGGCAGCTACTCACAGGATATCTAGTCAGGAAACAGGGAGATCTAGGTACTGGTGTTCAGTTTGATTACTTCTTTTTCTTTAGGTTGAACCTGCAACCTAAAGAATGTTGTTGCTTACATTTAAGATGAGTCTTCCCCCCTCAGCTAACCTCATTTAGCAAACCCCTCGTAGATTTGCCCAGGAATGTGTTTGCAGTGTGACTCTAAATCCAATCAAGCTGACGCAGGCCATTTCAGGGTTGAAGAAGAGAGGCATGACAGAGTGCCCCCAGACACACAAATGGTTGCCTTTATCAGCATCTGCACTTTTTAAAACAGCTTTACCTCTAGTTACACCTAGAATATCCATCACTAGTTATAAGGTTTTGGGCATTCTTCACCTTGTTCATATAATTTGCTCATCATCCTTCCACAAGCTCCTAGTAGTACTACATTTAGTGATAATTGAACTCCTACTGCACCCTGAAAAAAAATCAATATCTAGAGGTGCTAGGTAACTTAAACATGTTCAGTGTCATGCGGAGAGTGCATTTTATTGAACATTGAATAGGTAGTAGCTATCATTATCTTATTTGGTTAATTTTTAGTAAGGGGCTTTTTGTAAAGCATAATATTTATATAATATTATATATAATAATTATTTATAATATAATATAATAATATAATATAATAATTTCAATTTTTTATTGTGAATAATTGCTCCCAACACTTACTCATAGGACCCTGATTTTAAGAAGCCATTATCTGAGTCTTAGTTACTTTTCTATCACTGTGGGAAAAAAAAATATGACAAAGGCAACTCATAAAAAAAAAAAAAAAAAAAAAAAAAAAAAACATTTAATTGGGGGCTTGCTCACTTTTTCACTGGGTGAGTCAATAACAAGCATGGCTCAGAGCATGGCAGCAGACAAGTAGGCATGATACTGGAGCAATAGCTGAGAGCTTACCTCTGGTCCACATGCACAAGGCAGAGAGATAGAAAGCCAACTAGGAATGGTGTGGGGTTTTGAAATCTCATCTAACAAGTCTTTACCTCCTTCAAGAAGGTTACACCCCTAATCCTTCACAAACAGTTCTACTAATGGGAGACCAATCATTCAAACATATGAGCCTACGGGAGCCATTCTCATTGAAACCAACACAATGCAACACTATTTATAATTTATTTTGAATTTTTAACTCTTGTTTGTTTTATGGTTTCTTCATATAGTTTTATATATGTCAGGATGGCCTCAGACTCACTGTGCAGCCCAAGAGGACATTGAAATTTTGATATGTCTACTGTTACCTCTCAAGTGCTGAGATTACAACTGGGCACCACTGTGCCTGGTTTACACAACACAGTCGATAGAACCCATGGCTTCAAGCATGGTAGGCAAGTACCCTGTCATCAAGGTTGCATCTCTATATCCTGCTTTTCTTTTTTAGTGTAGTTACTTGACATTGTTGTTTGCTCATCATAGTCATAGAAGACATGTGGACCTGCTTCTTGCATGCTACAAATGAAGTTTGACTGGGGCATAAAAAAGAAGAGGAGGGAAAATAATTTGGTAGTAGTTTCTGGGGATATGAGGAAGACAGAAAAAGGACTTCACACCATGATACATGCTTAAAGAAATAGAAAAAGCCATAGAGTGTCTTCCTGAAATTCTGCCGGTAATAAATGCTCAGGAGAGGTTTCAGCACATCTTTTTTTTTTCTGACTAAGAATGTATATATTTTATGAGTTTCATGTTTTAATTAATGATTTTATGTTCTAGATATTACTTTAGCTTATAAATTCAAATGGGGTTTTAGAACTCCTTCAGGTAAGCAATGTCTTCCATAAATGTAATAATCTTATTAATCTGGGTAATTAATATTTAATTTAAAATTGAATAATTAAACCTGTCCTAATTTCACATTTTATGGTGTTTCTGGAGCTCATACTTACTTTCATGTCCAGGCCATAGCACCTCATCTTTCTGGTCTTTCTTTTGCTTTGAAATATCAAGAGCTTCACTCTATTTGCCCTTAGACTTTCTCTCTACAAGCACTTCAGAAAGCATGACCCATATTCAGGTAAGGGTTGCGCTAAGCAAGAGAAGTTACTGGAAGGTGTCACAAAGTGAAGGAATAACTTCCTTTGTTCAGAGAAACCCTTCACGACATTGGCATATGTCATGAAGTAAAGTATTGGCAACTGGAACTTCATTGTATGTTTTGTGTATGTCAGGGTGTGCATGTGGGGGCCAAAGGTCAACCTCAAGTGTTATTCACTGGGATCCATCTATCTTGTTGTTTGAGGGAGTGTCTTTCCTAGAATCTGAAAATCTCCAAGTTGGCTAGCTAGCTGGTCAGCTTGTCTTCAGAGAACCTTTTGTCTCTACCTCCCTATGATGGAATTAGAAGCATAAACCACCATTCCTACCTTTTCATATCAGTGTTTAAGATCTAATGCTTATACATCAAACACTTTATTTGATGACTTCCCTAGCCTCAACAGCTGGACAGGACGCAAGATGACTTAAAATCCATACAACAATGTATGCTGCACTGCTCTAAGCATAGGATACCATCACTTTCCTCATCAAATTTAGTTCACCATGGAATGTATCACCAAGTTACTGCATGGCCATCATACACAGGAGATTAGGCGTGCTACTATCATCTTCATCCATCAGAGAGAAACTTCTACTCTGCCTCCTGCCATGTGTCACTATCTTCTTCTTGACTATAGTAACATGAACATCTGCTTCATTGAGCCTGGGCCATGTGGCCCAGCCTGAAGCAAACAGTGGGATGGGCATGTTTCTGGACACCCAAAGGGATTATGCTCCAGCTACAAATAAATATATTGAAGTATTTTGAAGTTCCAAACATGGAAAGCTACCAAGGCAGCTCCTATCTGTGTTGCCTACAACAAAGTACAGGAAAGCACAGATTAGTCACCTTTACTACCATATTCTTAGAGTTCAATCACTGCGGCCTCTGATTCAGAAGGTGGGCTCACAGCTTTGTATTGGAGAAGTTTCTTGTTTTCTCCTTTACTTTTACAATGGTGGATATATAATAATTTCCCAGAATGCTCTTACTTGAAATAGAGTTAAAACTCTGGTGTTTAAAATTCAACTGCTTTACTTCATATCTCTTTGTACTTTCATTAATGTGTGCATGTGTGTACCTGTGTGTGTTTGCACATGTGTGTTTGTGTTCACATTCCACAACACATATGACGAGGTCAGAAAACATCTTGCATAAGCAGGTACCAGAAATAAACCTCTAGTCATCAGGCTTGGTGAGAAGTGCCTTTACCACTGAACTATCTTGGTAGTACCAAAATAGAAAGATTAAATAAAATATTTATTTAAAAGTGAGTTTAATTTTCAATAGGTCAACATGATTTAAATAAGTAACTATTGAGTGCTCAATTTCTAACCAGAGACCAATATCATCCCCTACCAATTATTCAATCCTCCAAACTCAGGCAACATTTTAGTGATGTGCAGAGAATGTAAGAGTTGAGTATGGGAAGGAATGCTGTGAAATTCTGTTACAGGATATATCTAGTAAATGTAGGAACCCACAGTACTTGTTGCCAGCACAAGACCTGGACTGTCAGCATCACAGCATATAGTGGGATGGAGTTCATGAATCACCAGTCTTATGTGATGGCTATTGACAGTTCAGAGTTGCTGTGTGAGATGGAAGTAATATTCCCAAGTGACATGGCCACTATTTCTTTTTCTTTGCTTAAGTAAATAACCACCCCATATGTTCATGCAAGGGATATTTATCCATAATTAAATGTAGTAGAACATAAAACTGTAAAAACAGAAAAGAGATTGTGTCAACAAGGTGGTTCAACAGGTTTTATAACGATGTTACTGCCAACCCTAATGTCACTGGTTTGCTCTCTGAACCTCATGTGGTGAAGTGAGATAACTGACTCCTAAAAGCTGGTTTCTGACATCACAGGACCACTATGACCTGGGTTCCCCCACCTATGAAGTACATAAGGTAATTTATTTTAAGACCATAAAGTAGGAGTATTTTTTGGGAAAAAGTGACTCAGTGGTAATGGAAGTGTGATAAGAGAATGATGGCGAAGAATATGATCTAAGTGCATTATACATAGGTTTATGAACATTGAAAGAGTAAGTTAAAAGACTACAACAACAGAGAATATTGTGAGAACATTCCGACAATAAAGGCACAGCTAAGAAAGTTGTACTGTATTCCTTCATCAAAATAATTCACTTATTGCATTTGTTTTAATCATTTATGAAGCATGTTTATTTACATGTGAATGTGTTTGTGCTCTATAGTGACATACTAGGAAATAGGCAAATCTCAGGGTTTCAGTCTGTTCCTCTTTTAGAATCCCAGTTTACCTTCTCTTCCTCTTTTAGAATCTCAGTTTACCATAATTTCTAAATTGCTGTTCCATATATTGCTTTTCTCTGATAGGATGTATATATTTTGCTCTACGAATTCTCTTATTATCAAAGTTTCAGCCCTGGGGACCCCTATGTTTTTGAGCACTTGGGAAAGCCCTCTGACCCTGAGTAGGTATATATGAAATAGGCCTCGATATTTTACCTGTGCATTATATAGGGATATAACTTTAAGCAACTTTCAAAATGGTTGAAATGCTGTTTTGATTTTAATTGTATTATAAAATGTATGTACATGTTTCATTCCCTCAGTAAAATTGATGTTTCTTTTCATAAAAACTAAATTGCTTACTCTGAGAAAAAATAATTTCAATAAGAGAGACTACAAATCAAATTTCCTACTACTTCATTATATACATGCACTTTCTATGTGTTCTGGTTTCTCAAATTCCAGGATTTTAGTTGATATGAAAATTATATTAAATTTAGATGTTTATTGTATAGCAAACACCTACAGGTCCTCAAAATTAAAAGAATCTTCACACAGTATTTTTTCTTCCAATAATGATATTATTTTATACAGAATACTCAAGTTTGTCCGTGGTCAGTGTAGACATTAAGCCTCATAGAGATATGTCTCCAATATGGTCTTACATAACTTTGAGCAACTTGGACAGTTTCTTTTTAATCAAATTATATTTTAATGTGGTGTATGTGTGTGCTGAATGCATGTATGTATGTACAAGTATTTGTATTTATGCATGTATACATGTACAAGTATATATGCAGATGCACACAGATGGAAGACAGAAGGACTTCAGGGGCAGATGCACACAGCAGATAGACAGAAGGACTTCTGGTGCAGATGCACAGTTGGAAGACAGAAGGGCTTCTGGTGTCTTCCTCTATCACTCTCTGCCCAATTTCCTTAATAGGGGGTCTTTAAGTGAAACTAGAACTGCAATTATTTTCCACTGGACTGTTGGCTAGCAAGCCCCAGCCATTTCCCTGTCTCATCTCCCACAAGTATAGGAATTGCAAACATGTGCTGGAGTTGGAAGCATGTCCAAACCTGCCTGACTTTTTGTGGGTGCTCTGCATCCAAATCTAGTTGCTCATGCAACACTTACTGCCAGTCTTCTCCCTAGCAGGCCAATGCTTACTTTTGAAAACATTTAAAAGTGACAAAAAAAGGCACCCATATATACTCTTCCTCTTAATCCTTAATGATTTATCCTAAACTTAAAGTGCTTAGTGAAGTCAATAAAAATATTATAAATAAAAACTTGTCTTTTCACTGATTATATACTGAACTCATTTGTCTCTGTCCTTGAATACTATATTAGCCAGGGTTCTTTAGAGTCACAGAACTTATGGGATAAATCTCTCTCTCTCTCTCTCTCTCTCTCTCTCTCTCTCTCTCTCTCTCTCTCTCTGTGTGTGTGTGTGTGTGTGTGTGTGTGTGTATGTGTGTGTTTTATATATATATATATATATATATATATATATATATATATATATATATGAATGGATCTATATGTGGGAATTTATTGGAATGACTTACAGACTACAGTCTATCAATGGCTAGTTGTGAATGGAATGTCAACGAATATAGTAGTTTCTTAGTCCTAAGAGGCTGTGTGTCTCAATTAGTCGTCTGTGTATTCTGGAAATACAAAGAAGTAGGCTCCAACACCAGTGAAGGAATAGATGTGCTGATAAGGTGAGGGCCAGCAGGTAAAGAACTAAAATCCCTTCCCACTTCCATTGTCATTATATAGGCTTCTAGAAGAAGGTATGGCCCTGATTAAAGGTGTGCCTTCCAGCCTCAAGGTCTGGATTAAAGTCACATGCCATCTCACCTCAAGATCCAGACCAAAGCTTGTGTCTTCCAGCCTCTAGATCAAGAAGGAAGGCATGTTGTCCTCCTGCCTCATGATCCATATGACAAATATGTCCTTAATTTCTGGAGTATAGTTCATTCTAGATATAGTTAAGTTTCAACCAAGAATAGCCATCACAATCTACCCTTTGTCAAAGTGATACACAATCACATCTCCTTATATCATGAGTAATTTCCAAATGGAAAACAATAACCATGTCATAATAATGCCTAAACATAACTATCCCATGTTCAATTGCAAATGCATTGTATGTTTAATCTTGTAATAATTACACTCAACATTATATAACTATCCCTCATACAACCACAAATGAATTACAAATTTAGTATAATGACAATGTCCTTTGGGGGACATTCTTCTAGTATTTCAAATTTACACATGATAACCATTGATATTATTTTAATTGATACTACAATGTATGACAAGGAAATTGAAGAAAAACACAAAATATCTATACAAATACATTCTTACCAATATGCAACAGAAGCACTCATGCCAGTTACAATTTTTGTTTTCAGATCTGGTCATGTATCTTTAGATGGTATTTAGAAATACTTTTCTCTACTATCTATTCTTCTTTCCACCCTTTGATTTCTGGATCCATGAATCCTGGCTATAGAAGAAACCATATCATATATTGGACACTGATTCAGAGCATACACTACCTTTGGGAGAAGCCTGCCCCAGTCCTCCAAGTCGCTGCCATTTAATTGGCACTGTAATTGTGTCTTCAATAGACCATTACATCTTTCCGTCAGGCCAGCTGCTTCAGGATGGTGGGGATTATGGTTAAGACCAGTGGATTCCATGGATATGGGCCCACTGCCTCACTTTTCTGGCTGTGAAGTGAATTTCCTTGTCAGAAGCAAGACTATGTCGAGCACCATGTTGGTGGATCAGTTATCCTCCAAGTCCATGCATGGTAGTTTTGGCAGAAGTGTTACATACAGGAAAGGCAAATCCATAACCTGAATAAGTATCTACGCCAATAAAGACAAAACATTGTCCTTTCCAAGGAGAAAGTCATCAAATGTAGTGAACCTGCCACTACATTGCTCAGTAGTCACCCCAGAAAATGGTGCCGTATCTCGTATCTCAAGCTCAGTATTTTCTTGCTGTTGGCAGATCTGCCATTCAGCAGCAGCTGTAGCCAGGTCAGACTTAGTGAGTGGAAGTCTATGTTATTGAGTCTATTCATAATCCCCACCTCTGCTTCATGGCCACTTTGTTCATAGGCCCATTAGGCAATGACAGGAATGGCTGGGGAAAGATGCTGACTGTTCACAGAAGCAGTTATTCTATCTACACACTGTGAAGATTTCCCTTCACCAATATCTCTCAAGGTTATCCCAGAATGGGGTTGTAATACTGTAGCTGTCCACTTCTGAGTGGTGCCTGCATAAGATTCAGAACCATCAGTAGACGAGGCCCTACTTAGTCTTTTCTTTTTCAGTCAATCAATCATAGGGATTGCCCCAAGAGGCTTGGCAGCAGATGGTATTGTAACAAGAGTAGAAACCAAAGACATTGGGGCAACTTGTTCATGTCAGTTGCTAGTGTCTTCAGGACCTGCATGTGCCCAATCTCATATATTACCACTTCCATTTGATAATAGATTGCTGCTCTGCACATCCTAATTTATGACTTGGTGGGTTTGATAACACACAGCTCATTATGGACAGTTCAGGTTGCATGCTAATTTGATGGCCCATTGTCAAATGTTCAGTTTCCACTAAGGCCTTATGGTAGGCCCAGAGCTGTCTTTCAAAGGGAGAACAGTTGTCTGCAGATGACAGTAGAGCCTTGCTCCAAAATCCCAATAGTTTCTTTTGCGATTCACCCATAGAGGCCTGCCAAAGGCTCCAAACTGCTTTTCTGTCTTCCACTGAGACCTCACATACCATAGAGTCTTCTGGATCATAGGGTCCAAGTGGTAGAGCAGTCTTCACAGCAGACTGGACATATTGAAGGGTCTTCTCCTGTTCCAGATCCCAAACAAAGCTTGCAGCTTTCCGAGTCACTTGGTATGTGGCCAGAGTAACAAACAGGTGGAGAATGAGTTGTCTCCAGAATCCAAATGTAGCTAGAGTTTTCCTGCCTGGCCCACAGTCAGGACAAATCTCTGTCACCTGCCAGTCCCACAGCCGCTCAGACCCAACCAAGTAAACACAGAGACTTATATTGCTTACAAACTGTATGGCCATGGCAGGCTTCTTGCTAACTGTTCTTGTAGCTTAAATTAACCCATTTCTATAAATCTATACCTTGCCACGTGGCTCGTGGCTTACCGGGATCTTCACATATGGCTTGTCATGGCAGCGGCTGGCAGTGTCTCTGATTCAGCCTTCCACTTTCCAGAATCCTTCTCCTCCTTGTCCTGCCTATACTTCCTCCTGCCTGACCACTGGCCAATCAGTGTTTTATTTACTAACCAATCAGAGCAACACATTTGCCATAAAGAACATCCCACAGCATCTAAACAGTATACTAAACATAGTGTTCTTTCTTGGTGCTGCGAAAGGCCAGGTGCAATAGCTTATCTTTCACCTTAGAAGGAATATGGCATGCTCAACAACACTGGACTCCTAAGAATTTCACTGAGGTGCCACATCCTTTAATTTTGGTTAGATTTACTTCCCATCCTCTGACATGCATTAGGAGAACTAACGAATCCCTCAGGCAAAACCAAAAACTATACCACTACCCTTGCCAACTGAAAGCAAATTGCTTCTGGTGGTCCTTACAGATAGGTACTAAGAAAAAGTCATTTGCTAAATCAATAGCTGCATACCATCTAACAGAAGATGTGCTAATTTGTTAAAGAAAGGACACTGCATCTGGTACAACAGCTGCAATTGGAGTCACTGCCTGACTGAGTTTTCAATAGTCAGCTTCACTCTCCTCAACCCATCTGTGTTCTGTACTGTCCAAATAGAAGAGTTAAAGGGAGATGTGGTGGGAAGCAACACTTTTACATCTCTCAAGTCATTGATGGTGGCCCTAATTTCTGCTGGTCCTCCAGGGATGCAATACTGTTTTTGATTCACTATTTTCTTTGTCAGAGGCCACTTAAAAGCCTTCCATTTAATCTTTCCAACATAATAAACCTCACTCCACAAGTCAGGGATCCAATGTGAGAATTGGTCCAAAATGCTGCCAACTTCTAAGTATGTCTATCCCAATTATATATTCTGAAATGGGGAAATAACCACAGAATGAGTTCAGAGACCTACTGAACCTACTGTGAGTCAGACATCAGCAAAAATTCCATTAACAACCTGGATTCCATAAATACTTACTTTAGCTGGAGGGTCACAGTGTTTCTTGGGATCTACCACAATTAGTGTCAATTCAGAACCAGTATCCAACAGACCCTGGAAAATGATATTGTTTCCATTCCCTTAGTGTACAGTTACCATTGTAAAAGGCCATAGGTCCCTCTGGGGAAGAACTGGAGAAAGGCTAACTGTAACACTTTTAGGTATCTTATCAAAGTCTTTCTTAGATAAGAAACTTTAAGACTTTAGGAGAACCTGGCCATCCCTTCACTCAAGGGGTTCTGGGTCTGCAAACTGGCTCAAGTCTGGAAATTGGTTCACTGACTGAGATGGCCTATTTTCGACGATCCAATGCAGCCTTTCTTTCGTTTGAGAATTTTCTGCGTATACATATCAAACAGAAATGCAGTAGGTTTCATATCTATTTCATGTCTTGAAATGTGATGATTGATTAGCCAGGAGCAAAGGTCCGTAAGAGTCATGCCATTATCAAACTCACTTTGCAAGTTTGAGGACAGCCTGGTCTACAGAGTGAGATCCAGGATAGGCATCAAAACTACATGGAGAAACCCTGTCTCAAAAACAAAAACAAAACAAAAAAACTCACTTTGCCTGTGCTGACCATTATGGGTTAGGACATTATAAACATGGTTTTGTCTGTGTTTCCCTTTATGATCACTTTGCCTCTGGGAGCTCAGTGCTGAAACATGGCCCCTAATAGCTTGGGGCCCAATGCATTTAATTCATCCAGTTGAGCAGCAGCATCTCCAATCCTATTGTCTGGCACAAAGAAATGGATAACAATACAACTTCTCAGATATACAGGAGCCCCTCTTACCATTGTGCATCTTATAGGATCCATGGCTTCTGGCCCTTCCCATTATTTGCCCTCTCTAGCATTGCAATTTCCCTGAGCCTTAAAATCCCTTCACCAACACTAAAACAAAGGGTATCAGCATCTCCAACTTCTTTTCAGTAGACCATGTTTTGATAAGTGCTTCAGCCAACAATCTGTCCACACCTCTTTTAACTCTGTAAGCTTCCATATTAAACCTAGAATCTTCACTCAGAGGGCCAATAACAATAAACTCAGCCTGATATACTTTTATGTTCCATCCACCATTATCCCTCTCCCTTAAAATCCATTCCCACAGATATTCCCCAGACTTCTTCCCAGCTTCAGTAGGATCCTCCCACACACCCCTATCCTGAGTTATAGGATCCCATTCTTTACCAATTAACATCCTTACTTCAACTATGGACGCCTTCTGAGGCCGAGACTTGAATTTTTGCTAAATTTCAGCCAACCTAATAATGAGATCTTCAGTTTGATTTTCTGAGACTTGAACTCTATAGATGCTGGAGAGAAAATTCTCTTTCAGTACACACTTAGAAAATTTTAGACTGTTTACTCACATCTGGAGCAGGTCAACTTTATCACTTAATTCAGTATTGTCTTTCATTGCATACTAGTATTCTGAAGTTGGTTAATTTTTTCATGGAGCTCCTTCTTCCTATCCTTGAGCAATTTATCCAGATATATTAAGAGCAACCAACCAGCAGCATCATTTTCATTATTTTCCTCTAAACTGTCACAAGATTCATACATAACATTATTAAATTCTTTGGCACTCACTATTGATGAATTAAGATAATCAAAGGCATTTATTTCTTTCAATTTGAAATATAGTTCACACCATGGACTTTCAGCACTTTCCAAGCTCCCAGGAGAAAGAGTGACTGGAGAAGCTTCAGTAGCTGAAGGTGCTGGTGAATTAAAAGCCTATTGCAGATACTTAAAAGATTCATGCTTATACTTTCTATCTCTAGAACCACTATAATACCAAAATCTGTATTAGTCTGGCTTCTCTAAAGTGACAGAACTTATAAAATGAATCTCTCTCTCTCTCTTCATTTATATTTATATAAATTTGTTGGAATGACTTACAGACTGCAGTTCAACAATGGCTAATTGTGAATGGAAAGTCCAAGAATATAGTAGTTGCTCAGTCCCATGAAGCTGTGTGTCTCAGCTGATCTGTATATGCTGGAGTCCTGAAGAAGTAAGAAGCAAGCAAAAAAACAAACCCTTCCTTCTTCCACTGTCATTATATAGGCTTCCAGCAGAAGGTGTGGTCCAGATTAAATGTGTGCCTTCCAGTCTCAAGATCTGAATTAAAGACAGAATCCAAACCAAAAGCCTGTGTCTTCTTGCTTTAAGATCCCGATCAAAAGCATATTCTTTTCTTGCCTTATGCTCTGGATCACAAATGTGTCTTCCATTTCTAGATTAGAGTTAATTCCAGATGTAGTCAAGTTGACAACCAAGAATAGCCATCATAGGGCACTAAACCTTAATTAGAAAGACATGCTGCCATCTGACTAATAGTTGCTACAACCAAGTCTTGGCCAAGGTCTTGCAATTGCAGAAATAGGTATATGAGGATGAGTCAGTGGATACTAGAATTCAAAAATAATGAGTGCAGTAGGTTTTTGGGAGAAAGAAAATGAATGGTTATTTTCAGTGAGGAATGTCCCTGGATGCTTCTGACCACTCTTCTTCTGTTTGCACAAGTAGTCTTACCATCCAACTGACTTCATACCAAACCAAATAGCAATGACAGTACAATTATTCAGGACACATCAAAGCACTGTTAGTAATTATAACTAGGCTGATGAGATGGCAGAGTGGGAACAGTTGTTTTTCACAGGCCTGATAACCTGCACTCAGGATACTGAACTCAAATGTTCAAAGAAGACTGACTCACAGAAAGTTGTCTTCTGACCTCTATATGTGAAGTGTGGTGAAAGTATGCCATCATAAATGTTGTTAAAACATCATCACTGCATGCCAGAGAGATATCTCAGTTGACAGAGCAATTACTGTGAAATCATGAGTATCCAAGTGCCATCCCCAGACCCCAAGAAAAAAAGCTGGGCATGGGGACATATGCTTGCATTTCCAGAGATAGAGAGGTAGAGACAAGAGAGGCCCTTGGGCTCAGGGATCCCCACCAGGCCCAAGTTCAGTGACTGATTCTGACTCCAAGAATTAGATGGAAAACAACTGGAGAAGACAGCTAGCATACCACTGTGTGCCATGTGCACATGTATACACCTGCAAACACATGAGCAGACACCCCATACAGCCCCAAATATAAAAATATAATTGAGTGATACCTGAAAACTCTCTTCAGAGTAAGCCCCTGGTGAAGCCTAGGTTAGCACACAGAAAGAAATTCAGTGGATAAAAATAAACATGGATAATCTCTCCCATTGAAAGCAAATTTCCCACAGACAAGTCTGCATGTCAACTTGTTTCTTCCATAAACCATCTCTTTTGCATTCAGGGTGGCTGAGGCCAGAGTTGGAATGTGAGCCACATCCTTCACTGAATCTAAATCTGCCTTTTCCTTCCAGACAACTCCCTTCCCTCTTGCCATGCAGCTTTGTACACTACATCCAATTTCCTAATATACTCTTCCTCTTCCCCTACGCCCTTTGCTGGCAACTAACATATTACATGCCAGGATAGGTGCTTGTGTTGTCCTTTGTGTTGGGCAGTTTCCCTCTCTGGTGTGCTATTTAAACAACACATCTGGCTTCTGTTGTTAATGCACCTTTGCATGCCCTTCCAAATTCCCTTTCCCCTCTGCTGATAACTCATTAAGGCCATTGACTTTTTAAAATTTTAACTATAACATCAATTTTGCTTCTTAAAAACTGTAGCTGCCTGAGTGGTTTTAATGGATGTTAGGTGACATAGGCCCTTTGGAGGAGATGGCCTGAGGTGAGTGGTGGGGAGCAGCTCTTTCCATTTAAGTGAACAGACCAAATGGGCTTATCCTAAGTGCACAACTTCAGGAACCTCCATTCAGTACCTCCTGAGGGTAAGAAGCTTTGGGCACAGAAGAAAAATCTAAAGCAGAAGGCCGAGAGTGCTTCCTGGGAACCTGGACGACTGCAACAATAACAAAATTATCATACTGTGCAAATAAGCACATAGGAAGAGCTCCAAGCTGCTGTCTACAGCCTGAAGAATTCCCTTTCCTCTCAGAAGACTTCACTCAAGCAGAACCAAGAATCCTAGTGTTGATGATGAAAAGAATTTCAGCCACTATGATAATCAGGAAAATCTATCACATTATGGCAATCAGAAAAATGTATTATAAAAGCTTTAAAGGAGCTACCCTATGATCAAGATATGTCATTACTGGACATACATCTGTATCCTATTACAGAGATACCTGCACATCAATGTTAATTACTGTTGTATTCATAAGAACTAGCAAATGGAATCAGCCAAGATATCCATTAAAAATATTCACAACATAGATCTTAAGCATGAGTGTTAAGCTCAGAAAATACAAAATTCACTAAAGTTTCAGTACGGGTATCTCAGATGAAACACTCTCTTCAGTCTCTTTACAATAGGTATATGTAGGATTCCGGTGGCTCTCAAGTTATATCTCTAAATGTTACTGAGAAACACCTTCTTTCTTTTCAGCATTTCCCAAATAGTACAAGTTATAATGTTGTTAAATGGTTATGAAGGATTTGTTGAAACTGATGGATGAGAAAGTTTTGTGGACTTAGTATGCATAGATGAGTTTGGGAATTTGAGAGGAGTATTAAAACTCAAGATTACATTTTGGTTTATTAGTAAGCACACACTCTAGAAGGATACATGATATCTCAATGGGAGGTTCATAATGATTTGCATCTTAAAAGAATCTAGAATTACATTGGAGGCAACGTTCTGAGCATGTGTGTGACAGATTTTCTTGAATGGATTAATTAAAGTAATAAGGCCTCCCACTGACTTTCAACTACAGCATCATTTCATGGACAGTTATTCCATATTGCATGAAAAGGAGAAAGTGAGGTGACAATGGACATTAAACTCTCTCAGCTTCCTGACTTTAGATGCAATGAGACTGCTCAACCCTCCCCCTACAATGACTGCCCTTCTGCAATTCTCTGTGTGCCTGGAAACTGAAAGCCAAAAGGAAGGCAAATTAAACACCTTCTCCATTAAGTTGATTCTTGCCTGGGATTTTATCACAGCAAATGAGAAAAGTAACTGTCACAGCAGCATGTCAAATTCCTGTTTCTGTGACTGTAAGGATAGGCAGGATCCTAGGTGAAGGGCTCCTTTTTATTTTCCCAGCATTCCATTAATTTCTATCTTGCTTCCATAATCTTCTGGAGTAATCGCATTGAGCCAGGTTGGGGACTAGCACTCAGAAGAGATTCGAGTATAAAAAAGGCAGTGGGGTAAGGGTACATGAGAGAAGTCTTCAGATGATATTTCAAGTCGACTGTGAAGAACTAGTGAGTTAAATAAAAATATAGTTTTACTAATGACTACATAATCACTTTGTAAAAGGTACAGAGAAAGTATCTAATGACTCATAAAGGAACAAGGAATCAAATTGAAAGGTCAGTGGAACAGTTTAGAAGCCTAGATTCAGTTATTAAGAACACTAATAGCAGATATTCACAGTAGGGAAAAACAGAGAGATCTAATAACATCAACTGACTGAAGTACAGGCTTACACAAAGGATAACTCTCTTGTGAAGCCAATAATAACATAATAAAGCAATTATAATTTGGGGATGACTATAAAGAAATTCCTCAAGTGAATGTTTCTCAGGGTTTTGTGAATTATATATGTAGAATGATCAGCAAATGGCCATATGTACATCTATAATCCAAACATGTGTACTATATGGTCATTGTTGATTCTAAGATGGCCCAGTATTGGTGAAATTATAAAGGCCACTCCACGTAGTTAAAAGGATATTTATTTAATGGCATAACTTACAAATTAAGCGATAGGTAGGTCACGGGGACTGGGGAAGGTGTATCGTAGTCCAGCTGTGTTCTCTGGAGCTCTGTTTGGTCCACCTCCACGGTTCAGCATCCCAGAACAGAGAGATCACTGGCCCTTCCAGATCTTGGGTCTCCAGGCACCTCTCCGGCCCCACTTCATAGGCGTGACAGTTGCCAAAGTCTCAGTAGGGGTTTAGAACTTACAGATCAAAGCTAAAATGGCTACTCCCTACAGCCCACAGTAAATGACAGCAGAAAGTTAAAATTGTAAAAATCTCAGCAAACAGAGAATACTGTTTGATAGTACGAATTCTTGTGTGTGTGTGTGTGTGTGTGTGTGTGTGTGTGTGTGTGTGTGTGTGTGTGTGTTCCTGAGTCAGGTTACCATTGTACAGCAAGTGCATGGAAGCATATGTCTGCAGAGGCCAAAGATCAACCTAAAATGTCTTTTATTTACTTATTTTCTTTCTTTTTTCTTTTTTTGAGGCAGACTCACTCACATACCTGAAGCTTACCAATTAGGCTAGTCTAGCAAGGCAGAGAACTTGAAATCTGTCTTCTTCGTCTCTGCAGCACTGGGATTACAAGTGTGTATCTCCAGGTCTGGCTTTATATGTGGATTCAGGGATTTGAACTCTGGTCCTGATGCTTGCACAGCAAAGCATTTGACTAAGCCATCTTCCCTGCTCTAGGGTTGTGAAGTCTTGTTCCACATTTTGTTCCCATTGCCACTTAACACTTTCTGGATCTTGATTCTCATTATTCTGAACTCATCAATATTCAGTACAGAGTGAATTTTAGTAGCTCATGAATATTTTTATTATATTTGGAAACAATTTTCCCTTGTTATGGCAGAATCCAAGTGACCAAGTTTCATCATTTCCTGAGAAACAAGTTGAAACTTCTAGAGCTTCACCCTCAAAAAAAATCAGCTTTTAAAAGACGTTTGTAAGTGTTAACATTGTTTGGCAAGTTCCTTGGACCTGGATGAATCTAAAAGACATGGCTTTGGGTGAGTTTACGGAGTATTTCCAGGAGTGATTAACAGAGAGAGGAAGGTACTTCAGCACAGTGATAAACCTGAAGCTCTGACATGAAGAGGTCTGAGAGAAAGGAAGTGCTATTTGGCCTGCCTTCAGACCTTGCTGTTGAAAACACCTATTCTGCTCTTGCTGCAACTGCTGCTGCTGACACCTTTTGCTGCCATCAGAACTCAACTTGTTCATCCTTCCAACTCAGACTGAAGACTTCCAGCCTTTCCAAGTCAGGCTGGTGCTTGTCTTGGGGTTACTGCTGATAAAACACTATGACCAGAAGCAAGTAGAAGAGGCAAGGGTTTATTTGTCTTATACTTCCACATCATAGGTCATTATTGAAGGAAGTCATGACAGGAACACAAACAAGGCAGGGACCTGGAGGCAGGAACTGATGCAGATGCCTTCACTCATTAGCTTGATTAGCCTGTTTTCCTATAAAATCCAGGGCCTCGAGCCCATGGGTGGTACCATCTACAATTGGCTGGGCACTCCTATATCAATCACTAATTAAGAAAACACCCAACAGGCATGCCTATAGCTAGATCTTATGGAAGCAATTTTTTTAACTGGTGTTCCTTCCTCTCAGATGAATCTAGTTTATGTTAAGCTGGAATAAAATCCAGCCATCACAGTTCTCCTGAGGCATCTAATCTGATAGATTGAGAAGCTACTGAATTCTTAGGATCCCCAGCATGCAGAAAGCAATTGTTGAATTACCTAGACTACAAGATATAAGCCAATCTACCAAATCCATTTTAATATACATTCATTGCTCTGGCTCTGTCACTTTAGAGAACCCTAATATTATACAATACATTCTGAATATAGTAATTAAATTATTTTTGTTATTTTATGTGTATGAGCATGTCTGCCTCATTTCAGTGCTTAGTTCTCACAGACATTAGAAGAGGGTCTCTAGAGTGTCGCAGGTTTTCTAGAACTAGAGTTATAGCAGCTTGTTCTGAGATGCTATGTGGATGGTGGTAATTGGACCACTCACCTCCACATAAACAGCCAGTGCTCTTAATTACTGAGCCATCTCTCCAGCCAACTCTGAATGTATTCCTATCATAGGGTCAATTGTCTCTGTGCACTGGGCCAAAGAAGTCTTTTTAGTACATTGAAGAATAAGAGGTCCAATTCTTGGCATGGAAGTTTGATGATGGTACGTCTTCAACATTTTCTATCTGAGAAAAATTACAGATAGGGCTTCCAAGACTAAGCCTTCTTACCTTCTGATGAATCCAAACTAGGTTGATATTATGATCAATCTCAAATCAGATTAAGAAACAGTGGAGGACTAATAAATAACACCTGTGTGTATATCTTTGAGGCTTATGGTATGTAGAGGGAACTGGAGAAGGGCAATGCCTGCTATGTAGGAGCTGGCCAGAGTCCCTTTGTACTTTAGTCTGCTCTATTCTCCCTAAATGGGATGAGTAGACTTGTGTCTTGCATCTTCCCAGGAAAAGTTTGGTTGCACAATACTTCCATGATGGGCTGAAACCTATGATGTAAAATAACTGTCATCAACTTCTCAGTTTTATACCTTTTAGTCTTGTCTCAGAGATTCCACAAACAAATTGATGAAAAAAATAATACTGGGCTGTTTCTAGGACAAAGCCTGGCCATATGACTGTTAAGCATTTGAAGGAATTTGGAAAATTCTAGAGAAAGGTTGTTGAGAAAGACCTAGAATACTGTCAGCACAGCTTAGTGAGCAGTTCTGCTTGGAGCTTGGAATAGCAGAATGACAGTAGAAAAGTGGACAGTGAAGTCAGTAACTATGAGGCTTCACATGCAAATGACTCTACTGTGTACTAGAATGGAAATCATTGATGGTAAATTCTGACAAAGAACTTAATACCATTTTCCTAAGTCCTGAAATTTTTTGTAGTTTTTAAAAAAAATATTTATTTAGTTTAGTTTATCGCTGGGAGGGACTACTTGCTCCATAGCATGACTGGAGGTCAGAAGACAATTTAGGGGTGGTTGCATCATTTCTCTCAATGAACCATATGGGTTTCATAGATTGAATTTAGGTCTTCAGATTTGGGGCAAGTATCTTTACTTATATAGCTGTTTTTTATTGTTAATAAATTCAACCAAGAGTCACCTGGGAAGAGGGAACCTCAGCTGAAAAATTACCTCAATAAGATACCTATGTGGGCATGTCTCTGAATAATTGTCTTCATGGATGATTGATGTGGGAGGATGTACCCCACTGTGGGCTGCACCATCCCTAAGCAGGTGAGCCGGTACTGTGACAAAACACTTTGCTCAGTACAAGTCAGTGAAAAAGTCAGCAGGCAATGCTCCTCCATGGTTTATGCTTCATTTCCTGCCTGCCCTGACTTTCCTCTGTGATGAACTGTAACCTGAAAGCATAACCTGAAATAATCATTTCTTTCACAAAGTTTCTTACAGTCAGAGTGTTTTGTCACACAACATGAAGGAAACTAGAACACCCAGTGAGTCATCTGGCCTGCCCTCATACCCTGAGTCTCTAAGGGAAGCTAAATTTAAAGTTGACAGCAGGTCCAGTACAGTGCCTTATGGTGGTTGCTGATTGGTTTTAATGATAATCCAAAGCAAACAGCTGAGCATAAAGACTTAAAATTTTTGCAGTTTTGGCTATAATATCCTGTGTAAAGTTGTGGCTGAAGAATGTATAATGAAACTTAAGGAAGTCAGGGCCACTAAAACAAAGTCAGATACTTTATTCTAGAACAAAAAGAAAGAGTCCCAAGAGCACCTCAGACATTGGTATCCATCACAGACTCAGGAGTGCAAATTTTTTTAACTCATTTGAAAACACTTTGCTTTCAGAAGAGAAGTATAACTCGCTGACTATAAAGGATTGCACCATGAGATAGACATGTCTTTCCTAGCACTGAGGTAGAATATTAGCATTTAAGATGTTTTTGGATTTCAGATTGACAAGGGATTGGACTTCTGCTGGTTGATCTTGATTGTGAACTGAATTAGAGTGAGAAACACCTGGGGTGTAAAACATGTCTTTGGGCGTGTAGCTAAGGACAGTTAGATCATTAGGCCTTGGAAGTAATGAATGATTTCATCTATGAGGGCATTAAGTGTTTGAATATACAAATTTGAAATAATGGGAATGTGGATAATGGAGCTTGGTTGGAAGAAATAGTCACTGTGGTCAAGTCCTTGGAGTTATAGCTTGCCCTTTACTCTTTCCTCATTATACTGCTACCAACAGGAAGTGATCACCCATACCATACCCACCATGATGGAGTGAAACCTCTGATACTATGTGCTAAAGTAAGTTACCTATTTTGTTTCTGTGAAATAAATGGCTGCAGAAATACAATAGTGCCTAACATCTTAAATTTCCTAAGAAGTAAATCTGTTCTGATAGTGGTAGAATGGAGAAAATATACCATTTGCTAGCCAAAGATATGCTTTCTTCTTTAACACATACATTCTTCTGAATCCTATACAAAAATTTCTAGTACTTCAAATTAGATTTTTATCCATATTTCTCAAGGGATATATTGCCACTGAGCTGCACCTCAGCCTTTTAAATATTCTTGATTGGGTATGCATTGGACATACCTGATAAAGAATCATTAAAAGCAATTGTAAATTTCATGTAGACAGAAAATATGTGTTGTAGTATTTTAAAATGTCCTTCTCTATTTTTTCATGGCATCTAAAAGGCACACATTTCCATCTTGAGATGAATAAGTGAGATGCATAACATTATGTGGTTTGGTCTTAATAAATGTGAGCTCCCTTGTGCAAAAATGCTAGGCTCAGGCAAGGTTCTGAGCATTAAAAGATAACTTATTCGAGGTTTCCAGTAGAGAAAATAAACAAATAATAGTTACAATCCCTTGAGATAAGGTTTAATTATGGGTGGCATGAATAAGTATAGGGATATCCAGACTGTACTTTAACTACATAGAAGAATTAAAAAACATAATTTTTTATAAACGTACTAGGCAATTATATCAGCAAGCACAGATGAATAATTATTTATCCTCAGAGATTTGACTCCAAAGAGATGCTGATGTTGTCTATTGCCTTTCTTTGTCTCTCTTCCTGTGTATAAACACTAGGCTCCCTATACTCCCATCAGCTCTTATGGAATCTATTTCTCTAACTTTGCTAAAATAACTTATGGATGAGATATTTCCAAGTGTTTAATTAGAAGTACTGCCCCTTCTGCCTACGTTACATAGAATATGGGATCATTATTCAGAGCCCACTCAAGGAAAACATTTCTAAACCAAATTATTCTTAATTTTGCAAGTGGTTTTTAAAAGCATGAATAAATATCCCAATTGGGATGCGTAAAACAATTAAGTCCCTATTTATCTCTGTTTTGCAACTAGGCAATGAGTTCTCAGCATGAGGTTGACTACTTGATGCATAGTACAGAGGGTACTGCATGCGAGAAACAAAATCATAGGGTACCATCCCATCTTCCAGTGCTTAGCAGTAAAAGATAGATCACTGATTCCTCAAGTGGCACTTTGGTGTAATCATTACTTTGGCCTAATTGTGTTCCCTTTTTGAGGTGAGTAAATTCACATGTCCTGTCTCTCTAGGAAAAACAATCTCACATACATTAAAAGAGCCACATTTTACCTACAATAGATTGCCATCATAATGTGGTGTTTAGGAACATGTTTTATTTCACTCCTGTTAGTTATTTATTTTCACTGATCAAACAAGGCAGACACAACATAGAAATTTGAGCTGGGACTCAGTTTTCCATTTAGTTTTTTTTAAAATCAGCATTCATAAAGTATACATAATTGGTTTCATTCTTACATGCATTTAATATCCTTTGACATTTACTTCATATTGTGCTGCTCCTCCTCCTGCTGAACCAACCTTGGCCCAGTTCAACATTCATCATTCTGTCTCCTTTTGAGACCTGTGAGTTTCATTAGGGCTGCTTAAGAGGAGCATGTGCCAAGTGTTATTTACAGGCTCATGGACACCCACCAGTGGCTACACTACTGAAAAAAATGTTTTTCTTTCTTCCAGTAACCATTAATTTCCAGTAAATTCTCTAAGTGACAAAAGACCTGTGAGCCCTTTACATCTATGATAGGATATTGATGGGCTCAATCTTACATAGGTCTTGTGAAGGGACTTCCAGAGTGCATCAGCTGTATCATGCCCAAAAGACATCTTTGCAGCATTTCCAAACAGTGACTGTGTACTAACTATGTGCTAGAACAAAGTCCTGCACACTTAGATCATATCCAAGAGCCAAAATCATGCATGTCTCTCAATGGGTCACCCCAGAACAGAGGATTAGGAAATAGTCTTTGCAGTGATTTCACAGTTCTCAATTTGTGGTACCTGGCTCATCCATGCTACTTGTCACATACACATATGCTGTGGTGAACTAAATTTCATGATGTGAAAGTTCTCTTCACACAGAAAAGGTCATAAAAGTTCAGGTTTCTCCTTTGTTCTTAGGACTGTCCCAAAACTCCTCTGGCAGACTGCTTGAGGAATTCCCTGAAGACTTGCTCCAAGGTCCTCCCCTGATCATTCTTGTCATGGCAGCTCTTCACTTGTCTTCCTTTGTCTCCCCCCCCCAATTCTCTCTCTTAATAAAGCTCCTCTCCAGGGTTTAAAGCTAGCTTCCCCTTCCCTCTAGGATCCCATCATGTCTAGATCTCCATGTATTCTGTTGTTTCTGCCTAATGTTTTTCTTTCCTACCTTGAGACCCAAACATGGTCAAACATTCTAATAAACATCTTAGAAGCTAGGTAGGTGTTTCCTTATTTTCTGGACTGACAACTGCTGTTAACTTGGTCTTATGATAGTACCACCTGCATGTAGTAGATGTGAGAAGCACTGAATGGCATGGTCACCGCTGAGAGGGAGTACAGGTAGTTATGCTGCATTAAACAAGGTCTGTGATCTCTCCATGTCAGTCAATAGTTGGAAAGTGAGAATAGTGAAATCTGTACTTGAAAGAGTTTTGATGAGTTAATAGCAAGGAGTGCAAAGCATTTCCTAGAATATCGTAGGCACCAACAGTTTACAAATACATAGCACATACTAGAGTATAACATTTATTATATCTCTAATTTCCAGAATGGACTAGACACTTAACAATATCTCATTTAATTCTGTTTTAATAAGGATACATTGTAAAGTGCTTCTGCATGTATAGATGTCAAAGTAAGCTTAAGTTCAGTGTAGTTTAGTCACATAGAATAACTTAGAAAATGGCCTGGACAGAGTCTTCTTAGACTGGGCTGGCATTTAGTTGATGCTTTATTTTGAACACTGAATTAGAATAATTTTATAAAACTATTTTTAGTTGTAAGAGAAAATGAAACTTCTCTCCTTTGCTGGACCAACATTCCCTTATGTTGAACATTTCTAAACAAGTACTTCTTTCTATTAAAGATGCAGTGAACAGAAACATATGCAAATAAGCTAAGCTCAGAACATGTCCTAATACTGCCAACTAGTGAAGTAGGTATCCTACAACCAATTCCTTCCATAGGAAAGAATCATCCTATAGATGTTTTCTTTTTTTTTTCATAAAACATCAATAATAATTATAATAATGATAGTAATAAATAATAATACATTTAAGAATGTTGAAACTTTACAGGGATTTTAGTGAATCCACATTGCTCTGTTTGAACAGATTAGAAAATGTGGCTGAATGGTGGTGATGCACACCTTTAATCCCAGCACTCGGGAAGCAGAGGAAGGCAGATCTCTGTGAGTTTGAGCCCAGGCTGGTCTACAGAGCTAGTTCAAATACAGCTAGGACTACATAAAAAAAAGTCTAAAAAAATAAGACAAAAAATGTGTTTGGATTTCCTGTTATAATAAAGAGAAACCTGAGGCTAAACTCTGAAGGCTGCATTTAGTGACTGATGAACAATGAATGGAGAAGCAACACATTGAAAGGAATGCTGGTGAATTCACACTGATTTAAAGAAAATAGGGCAATTATCTTTCACTTTAAGCAAACTCATGTAATATATTGACAGCATAATTGTAAATAGATAAAAGCTACTGTGTATTGATCATCTACTGTTAACAGGCTTTCTTCCATATACTTTCTTACATATTCTTCCATAACTCACACAAGACAGAGCATTCTTTCATTTGACAGATATCAAAGCAAAAAATGTATAAAATTTACCAAGCAATACCACACAGGAAGTAACAGCAAAACTCACACTAATCAAGTTCTTAACACGTGTCATAACCTTTCAGTTGTTTTTCAGGTATTGATAATCATTAATAATTATTTTAATTTATAAATAATCAATAATTAATAATAATCAATGTTACAAATAAATATTAATGATAAATAAATAATAACAAATAAGTTCTATATATCTTTTCTGTAGCTGGCATCCTTTTTTTTGCAAATTTCTTTTTTTTAATTAAGAAATTTTTCTATTCATTTTATATATCAACCACAGATTCCCCTCTCTTCCCTCCTCCCACCCCCAGCCTTCCATCACTACCCACCCTCCATTCCCTCCTCAGACAAGGTAAGGCTTCCCATGGGATGTCAGTTGAGACAGTTCCAAGCCCCTCCCCCTAATATATATATATATATATATATATATATATATATATATAAAATCTATTTTGTAACCAGCACCCTTCTAAGCTTTGTAAATAAAAGCAGGTGAAAGTAGGTAACATGGAGAGAAAGTGTTCTTCCTGGGAGGAATTAAACACATGAATCCAATTTGCTGTGTGATAGTAAATTCATAAATGCTTTATGTTTGACTATACATGAGGAATACAGCAAGCAGAGACAGAAAGATCTGGAAATTAAACACGGTTATCCCTGCAGAAGGAAGTGAAAAAATGAAATTCTGCACTCTAGAGGAATTACTATCATATCACACCTATGTGAGAGGGTACAGCAGGATTTGGGATTACAACATATAGTCAAGAAAGAGAGATATCATTTATAAAGAGTGCCAAATTGTCCACCTTGCTTGAATAATCCCTGAAAAAAAGCTATTATAAAAAATTACAATTGCTACAACAAGTTAAAATAAGCAATGACTTATTCAGTAATCAATGGAGAGTTTATGTACCACTGCCCTGGACATACTGGTTTGACATGAAGATGTGATAGTGATAGGACATTAAGTCTTTGAGCTTTCTGAATCCCAAGTAGATAAATGAGACTTGTGCCCTCACAAAAGAGTCCAGGAGATAACTTCAAACACACAAGACTATACTGGGAAACTGTCATATGTAACCATGTAGGTCAATTCTCATTAATCAGAGAATCTACATTATTCTTGGACTTGTCAGTCTTCAGTACAGTGAGAGCTAAATTTCTATTTTTATAAACCCTTTACCCAATGTAATTTGGTATAACAGATGTGACAAAGACAATTCTTCACAAAAGGCTTCTGAGGGTTGGCTGATCTGATCTCATTTTTGCTCCTGTTTGTAGCCTCTTCTCTACACATGCTATCTGCTTCCATTCATGTTTCTATCATTCTGTCAGAGGCTCACTTTCTCTATCGTATTTCTTTTCAATTTTTACCTAGCTGAGTCCTGGTTACTCCAGATTTCCTGGGACTGGTTCAACAAGATTTCTGTAATTAATGTTCACATGTATCTGCTCAGTGAGACACTATAAGGGCTCATCTGAACAAGTATCCTTCAAGATAACACTGGTACTGCAGGATCTCCTTCTACCTTCTCTACCAGGGCTGGTTATTACAATGAGGTTTCAGCCATGAAAATATCAGAGACTGTCCAGTGTCTAGCAGGAAGTAACATTAAATAGAAATAGAAAAAAAAGAGAAGTAACCATAATCTACATAATAAATCATGGTAGGATACAGGTAAAGATGGACAGGAATGGGCATCAAGATGATTAGAGCTCCTGAAGGAGATGTAGAGCAATCTTAACATGAAATAATTTAATGATGTGGGAGCCATGACTAGAGCTTGGTCTTTGGATCCTAGAAAATAAAGTTAGATGGAACTTCAAGAATTTATAATGATACTTCCTCATAATAATCCCAGGCATATGAATGATGTAGATTAAATGCCATAAAATTGACAGGACTTCAGTTTGGAAATACTGAAGTTAGGACTAAGATAACTAGATGAGAAACAATACTGAACTTTACTTATCATGTGAAATCATGGAAACCATCACTTGCTTACATTTTCCAGGAAAGCTTTCAAGGTAACTTCTTTAGCCATCATAGATCCATGGGAGCATTTGTTCAGGCTCTGCTTTGTGGGATAGAGTGACTGTATGATATGTTCTCATGAGTGTGAGCTGCCTATCTTTCTAGTGCAGATAAAGAAACTCTAAGATCAATGATGGATTCTTGGGATGCAGTGGCCAGAAAGTAGCATGTAACTGTCAGAGTCCATGTGTGACAATCACATTATGCACAAAGGCAAAAATGGCAATGAGAATATCTTCCTCCTGAGATTTGTGAGAAGGACTAATAGATCATGGTATTTACTGAGGCAAGATGGGATAATACTTAATTGTGGCATTAATTGATTTATATAAGAAAGGAAGAGAAAAAAAGAAGGAAAGAATGGAGAAAGGTATGGATGAAAGAAGCAAGTAATAAAGGGAATATGACCTAATACTTAGCAAACAGCAGACATTGCTGCATAGAAATCGCACTTGCCAATTTAAGATAGTACATATGTCCAGAAACCATAGATAGAATGGGAGACTTAAAAGAAGGACTCTGTGGTACCACCAGAAGTATTCATGGCAAGTATTCCCAGACCTTAAGAAAGGAACCTACTGTAATATATCCATAAAAACTGAATCAAGGAAATAAAACAGAATGCCTTGTCTCTTTCAGAGTTCTTAGCTCGAGGTTTGAAATTGTCCTAGTCACTGTTCTACTGCAGTGAAGGGACACCTTGACCAAGGCCATTCTTATAAAAGACAACATTGAATAGGGGTTTGTTTACAGTTTCAAAGGCTTGGTAAGTTATCATCATGACAGGGATCATGGTGCCAGGCATGGCAGGTATGGTATTAAAGAAGTTGTTGAGAGCTACTTCCTAATATGCAGGCAAAGAGAGAGAGGGAGACGAGCCTTTCATTGGCTTTTGAGATATCAAAGACCTTCCCCAGTGACACACTTGCTCCCAAAAGGTCACATATCCTAATCCTTCTAATTCTATCAAATAGTTCTCATCCCCAAAACACCAACCTTTAAAGGTCTTATTAATAAAAAAAAAATGCAGAGCCATATATAGGAGTGAAAGCTGAAAGGTCAGAGAAAAGAACAAGCCACAGCCAATCTCACCTCACCAACTCTTCAGCCTCCAGAGCAAGACTTCCTGATTACTAATCCCTTATATACCTTTCTGTGCCCTGCCATCTCCCTTCCTTCCTACTACTGGGATTAAAGGAATATGTGCTTTCCAAATACTTGGTAGCAAAGACATGAGATCTCAAGTGCTGGTATTAAACGTGTGTGCTACCATGCCTGGCTCTGTTTCCAGTGTGGCCTTAAACTCATGGAGATCCAGAAGGATCTCTGCCTCCTGAGGGTGTGTGCTGCCACTGTCTGGCCTTTATGTCTAATCTAGTGGCTAGCCCTGTCCTCTGATCCCCTGATAAGTTTACTAGAGTACATAATATATTGGGGTACACAATATATCACCACATTACCTCAAAACTGGATGACACACAGGAAAACGTTCAACTACAAATGGTACCCATAGGTAAGGGCAAGAGTTTCCACATAAAATCTGAGAGAACTTAAAAAAGATATTCTAAAATGGAACTAATAACACCTTTCTAGTTCATGTCTCTTATTACCAGCCTCAGTACAGAGATTCATTCCCTGGACCAGTGAGCTTCAGCAGCAGCATGACCTATCAAAGCTTCACAGTACACTGCTTGGCAGATTCAGCTTTTGATAATGAAGAACAGAAAGAAGTTTTCTGGGCTACATGCTGCTTGATGGAGGCATAGACCCACTGACTTCCAGAGTCTGGCAGTGAGCATGGTTTCCCCAATGCTGGTGGTAAACATTCCACTGCCATGTTGGAAAACTAAGGTGGGTGAGGTCAGCAGCCAAAGCTGCCATTTCAGTCCTAGTAATGCTGTAGTTTAAAGCAATAAATTCACAATAAGGCAGATTCAGAAGGAAGAGTTTACAATGTGAGTAAAAATGTATGTAGGCTTGGAAGAGAGAAAAATAAACATAGACAGTTATATAAAGAAATAGTTTTAAAAAATAAAGTCTTTAAAGTGATAATAAACATAATATAAAAAATAAGCCATGTAAAGATGGATATTACTCAGAGAATCTGGATTGTGTTGTCTTTGATATTTCTAACTGCAGAAAAGACATTTGATTGTAAAGACTTCTCAGTTAAATCAATATGTATATTTTAAAGGTATTTTTACTTCAAAATTTGAATCTAAGGATATGTTGCTTTGGAAAGGAGGCCCTGTTTTTGTTTCCACAGGAAGCAAGTAGCTATGGATTTGTATCAGGTTAAGATGGATCAGATTTGATCAAGCCAGATCTCTTGAACTTGAACAGATGGTACCTATCAACAAAGGTTATAGCCAGCTTCCCAGGACTTGACTATTATCTCAAATTTTCTCAGGACCTCCATAAGACTACCAGCACCCCCTATCAGTAGGAAGTAGCCTAGAAAACTGCACCCACATTTCCAAAAAAAATGGATTATGGATGTTTGTCTTTGTTTAGGTTGCTGGTTACAAATTGTTATTGGTCATAATCAATATCTTTCTAGAAGTAGAAGGGGGATATGATATGGAAATATAGGCTATAGATATGATAGGATAAAAGGATAGATTATTGAACCTGCTTTTAAAGAGCAACTTGTGTGAAAATGTTTTACATTGGTATAGATTTTAGTTTATTGATACAAATTTAAAGTTAATTTTGTTATACTTTATGTATATTTCTATTCTTATTTAAAGTATTACGTTTATGCAACTCATTTAAGATTATAGTGTATAGTTGAGAAATACAGATTAGTAATTAGTTGTCTATAATAATCAAACTTATAGTCATGTTAGTTTAGTTTTGTAGGTATACGTAGATATATTTCAGATAGATAGCTAATCTTCAAACACTTCAAAGACCTACAGAACATGGCATTTAAAATGTTTTAAAAACTTAGACTTTCTAGACAGTGAGACACATCTGGTCCTGGCAGCACCAACTTACTTAAAGGAGAAAGATGGGTGTCAAAGACACTCCATATGGAGCTTATCTTCTTGGCAAAAATAGCCATTATGGCAAAAAAAATGTTCTTTCCTGGACTCCTTGACAAAATGTTGTATTGACTGGACATGCAGGACCCATAGAAAGGTGACCACTGAACTTTACAAGGCAAGATGGTCTTTCAGGTTCCTGCTTAGCAGAAGATATTGCCAGACATTCTACAGGACACAGAGAAAAAAATGACTGAGAGACTAGGCCTATGGGCTGAAGATGGATGCCCCAATGTTACAGAGAAATTTTGGATGACTGTCCAGGCAGACAGCTGTCTCTGTCATTACCAGAGTTTTGGAAGTTGCTTACGATGCTCTTCCTGTTTACTGAGGTAATATTATATCCTTCTGAGGTCTTTGATGTAGTTGAAGACTAGATGGTTATAAATTTTCCTTAGTTATGATAAAAGATAAGTTAGATATGAAACCTTAGACTCACAAATATAGGATAAACAGAATATTTTCTTTAAATTTGCCAAATATAAATTGATTGGATATTGTAACTGTAATTCTTGCATGACTGTTTTGTTATATATAATTTTACTATGTTGAAGTTAAAACATTCCTTTTAGATAGAACGAAAAGGGGAAATGATGGGAATGTCATTCTGTATGCTGAGAATGTGTGTTGCTCTGATTTGATTGATAAATAAAATACTGATTGGCTAGTAGCCAGGTAGGAATTATAGTATATGTGGGATAAGCAGACAAGAAGAATTCTGGGAAAAGGAAGGCTGAGTGAGCAGATGCCAGCCCACCGTCCAGGGAGCAACATGTAAGGGCACACAGGTAAAGCCACGGAACACGTGGCAACATATAGATTAAGAGAAATGAGATGAGTTTCAATGTAAGAGCTAGTCAGTAGTAAGCCTGAGCTAATGGCCAAACAGTTTTAATTAATGTAAGCCTCTGTGTGTTTGCTTGGGTCTGAGTGGCAGTGGACTAGACAGGACACAGGAGAAATTCAACTACTAGTAAGAGAAGACACCAAACAGCTAAGGAGAAACGTGTAATGGTATGGGATGCAGATAAAGCCATGAAACACGTGTTGATACATATATTAATAGTTATGGGTTAAGTTAAAAGAGCTAGCTAGTGAGAAGCCTGAGTCATAGGCCATACAGTTTGTAAATAATATAAGCCTCTGTGAGTTTACTTGAGACCATGTGGCTGCAGAAATTGGGTGGGAGAGATTTGTTCCAACCATGGGATTGGGCAGGACTGGAGAAACATGAAACCATGGGGTCATGAGGGACCAGAGAAACTTCTAGTTGCACCTTCCTAGTTACTAAGCATTCAAATATATGATTCTATAGACTATCATATTCAAACCACCACAGACATGAAACCAGGAAAAGTGTTACTAGGACTTAGGGAGGACCCTAAAGAGACCAGCTATGGTTGAAGTTCCAGGTCTAAGTCATCTTCCCATGGAGTTGCTTTTCCTATATATTTTCTATTATGTTTTCTCTAGTCTTCAAGTACATAATTGGCATATATAGATTTCATAGCAGGCAGATCCTCCTTTGGTCCTTTGATCTATGGAAGAAGAGCCATATTTACAGTAAAAGTCCCTGAGATGGCCATGTACACAATTTCTCTGCTCAGTAAAGTTACTAAATCAGAAGCGATGATGTACCATGTAAGCCTCAGGGAGATTGCACTGCTGTTGAAAATTTACTACACTAAAGGATGAAGCAATGTTTCTCCCCATTATTTGAACATTCAGCCAGCTTGTATGGACTCTGAGCACAAAATGGTTCTTAGAAAACGAGAGTGGTCTATTTTAAACAAACAAGTTATGCTTACAATTATAGCTACATGGTTGCTGTGGTTGATTTCTCCTGGAACATAAATGTAACCTGTGACCCTGTTATGGCAGGTCATCAGATGAATACATGCTTCTAAAAATTTTCCAGTAAAAAAGTAACAAAAGAGGTTGTAATTCATGTGGGGGAATATATTAGTAGTCTCCACATACTTTTAATTTGTCCACTTTCTGTCTTTGCATGATTTAAAGGATCTTGATCATCACACAGTATTTGTGCATTGAACACCTAAGTTCATATGCTGGACCTTAATCTCCAATGTGAAGACATAGAAGTGAGGCCTTTGACCATGTAGTTAAAAATGTAATCAATGTACATATAAAAATGTGATGCCACCTGGAACCATCACTTTTTACTATACAAGGATACAATAAGAAAACCCTATCTGTGGAGCATAAAGGGGCATCTCAGTAGCTACTGAATCTTCTAAGACCTTAGGATTGGATGTTCCAACTTGCAAAACTGAGAGTAAAAATTGTTGTTCTTTATAGCCACTAGGCACTAAGATATTATGTAATCTCACTGTAGTGACAGCATAGAGTTAATATGATATAATGAATAGGATAACATAATAAAGACTCTGAAACACCTATGATGACACAAAAACACCAGAAAGAGGAGGAAAACAACAAAAGGCACTTGAGAGTTTGTACCCTTTTGATTTTCAGGGTTCTGGTGGAGGATGATGTGTTGAAACAGTGAGCCCCGGACAGTTCAAGTAACTCTTAGCACCTCTGCCTTCCATGCTTCTGTTAGTATGACCCTTTAAGCAGTGCTTAAAGCATTCCACTGCTTTCCTAACCCAAAGTTAGAAAAAAAAAACAGTGAAAGAAATTTTTTTTTCAGCTCATAACTGCCACAAGCAAGGAAGAAGCCCAGCTTCTGGTAAGTCATAGTTAACATATTTTGTACTTGGTAATACTGTTCTCTTTGTCTGGTGAATTGACAGGTCTGATGATAAGATTCAGATCTTGACAAAGACAGATATTTTAAAAACAGTTTAAAGTTACTGGGCTACTCGATCTGTGACAGAAGTTGGTAGCAGAAACTGGGGTATTGCTGTGATAGTCCAGACCATGTGTTTGTTTGGAGGAATTTGGGCTTCTGTACTTTGGGTTAGGAAAGCAGTGGAATGCTTTAAGCACTGCTTAATGGGTCATACTAGCAGAAGCATGGAAGACAGAGGTACTAAGAGTGATTTGAACTGTCCAGGGCTCACTCAAGAAGTTTCAGAGAAAAAATTTAGTATGTTGCCTAGAGACCATTCTTGTGATATTTTGATGAAGAAAGTGGCTGCTCTTTGTTTTTGTCTGAACTGTCTGCCTGAAGATAAAGTGAAGAGATTTGTGTTAATTTTGGGGCAAAAGAAATCTCAAAACAGCCTAGTATAGACTTTCATGTGGATATTAGTGGTAACTTTAATGAAGATTTGTAATGAAAAGGACCAAGATGAGCAGGGTAAATGACAAAACGTATATTTTGCGGAGAAAAAGAGCACCAGGAAGTGGAATGGAGCTAAATCCTATATTCAAGAACATAAACAGATTAAGAAGTGAAATAAAAGAAACAATGACTTCAGGGAAAGATCCCATCCAGTTAAGTATCCAACTTGTGGATAAAACCTCAAGACAAGCTGAGGGCCAGGAGTGGTGGTGCATGCCGTTAACCCCAGCACTGGAAAGACAGAGGCTGGTGGATATCAGAGGCTGAGGTAGCCTGGTCTACAGTGGAAGTTTCAGGACAGCCAAGCTTAGGCTGTAAAGGTAACAATCAAAAACCGAAAGCTAAGGAAGATTTAATAGAACAAGGGGACCGTGTTCTAATCTCAGTAAGCAGCACAACTTGGCAGCTTTGGCCACGTGGTTCTGGCTTTAGAGTTAAGGATAGAAGAAATGGGTAATGGAATTTACCTCCACACATAAAGAAAGCTGCTGAGGCCAGGGATATGTCAGGGGTGTTGCTGAACAGAGGCTTAACAGAGAGGCTATTGCATGAAGCTGTGAATATGAAGCCTGAATCATCATGGAGAACCGAAGATATTAGAGATGCAAGAGTCAAACCAAACTGGAATTGGTGATCTGGAGAGCTTTTTGACATCACAAAAGGAGATGCAATATTCTAGGTTGCCCAGCTGGATTTTGGTCTTGCTTTATTCCAGCTCCCTTCTCTACAATGTGGAATGGTAATATATATTCTGTTGCGGTGGATATTGCTCTGTATAAAAAAAAAAAAAGTACTGATTGGCCAGTAGCCAAGCAGGAAGTATACGCAGGACAAGCAGAGAAGAGATTCTGGGAACAGGAAGGCTGAGTCAGGAGACGTTGCTAGCCACCACCATGAATATCAACATGTAAGATACTGGTAAACCACAAGTCATGTGGCAAGGTATAGATTTATAGAAATGGGTTAATTTAAGATGTAAGAACTAGATAGCTAGAAGCCTGAGCCATTAGGCCAAACAGTTTAAATAATATAAGAGTCTGTGTGTTTATTTTATAAGTGGGCTGAGGGACTGCTGGGGCTTGGAGGGAGCTGGAGTGAAACTCTCCAGCTACATTATGTGTTATGATATGTTGGAAGTATGTGATCTGCATATTTATTTAGATTTTTCCACAATGATTACAACTAAGACATTGCCATGCATCTCAGAAGAGACTTTGGACTTTGAAACAAGTTTGAGACTGATATAGATGATGGTGACTTTTGAAGTTGGACTAGTGCATTTTTTTTTTTTTTTTTTGCATTATGATACCGCTATATGCTTTTGGCAGCCAGGGAGTACATGCAATGTGGTGGTTTGAAACAAAATGGCCCCCAAAGGGAATGGCACTACTAGGAATTGTGGCCTTGTAGGTGGAAATGTGTCTCTGTGGGGGCAGGCTTTGAAATCTCTTTTGCTCAAGCTTCCCTCAACTTCCTGCTGTCTTTTGGTCAAGATGTATGCAGCACTATGTCTTCCTGCATGCTGCCATACTCCCCATCATAATGATAATGGACTGAACCTCTGAAACTGTAAGACATCACCTCAATTAAATGTTTTCTCCTTTTAAGACTTGCCATAGTCATGATGTCTCTTCACAGCAATAAAAATCCCAAAGACATTAGTCTTATTGATAAAAGAACTTAAAATTGGACTCAGGAAGAACAAATGCTCTCCTGAGCAAACAGAACTCAGAAGAGTGAAGTTGGAGATGGGCTTGTTCCTTGGGCCTAGTGTTATTTATTTGACAGCATTATTATTATTATGGGTGCCAGAAAACTTGAGGTACAATGGAACCCACTATAAAAGTTTTTATTCAGGAAGGGAAAAGGTGGATGTGCGTAGGCCTACCAAAAAAAAAGGTGTGTGCATGTGGAAGAGGGGGGGTGCCACACTACCTCTGGTGAGACGGAGAGAGAGGGGGTGTGCCACACTACCTCTGGTGAGAGGGAGAGCGAGAAGGGAGCAGGTAGAGCCTGCTTTTATAGGTCACCTCTAGCATGTGTATATGGTTTTACATAGCTATGCTACACATGCACATAGATTAAGTGGTTGTGCTGTGTGTGCAGATTACATGACCACACTGCCCATGGATTACACAGGACATAAGGCCCTGGAATGTCTAAGCATTTTGCCTGACTGCTGACAGTGCATGTGCAGTCATGTGACTCCAGAAGTGGCTAGAAATAGTAAACCTAGAACACAGATCATTGTAGGATTTCCTTCACAGGAAAAAAATGTTTCAAGGTTTAAAGAAAAAGGATTTTAGAACAATGTCTTTCGAATTCTGGAAGCAAAGTTCTATTTATACCAGGACAGGACAGTGGCCATCTTGTAGGTAGACTTCTGCTGCCCATGGGTCATGGAGAAGAATAAGAAGGATACATTGGGTGAAGAAAATTGCACCCAATTCAAGGTATCATACTATACACATTTCAGAATCCAGAACCATGAAGTTCAGGTGGAGAGACAATTTGCTTGTAGGTCACCAGATACCAGAGGTCACATTGATATTGAATACTTTTGTAATCTAAGCCTCTGTTTATTAGGAGTTTCAAATATAATTAATATTGCAGGGCCATAGCACAGAGTCTCTGTCATCATTGACATGTGTTTCTCTAATTATTTGTGTGTGTAGCCCATGGAAAAGAAGTGACTTATTTGAGCTTGTTGGGATCCAAGAAGGTAAGTGGTGTATGGGTTACAGATAAGAGAGGAGTTCACTGTACTGAAGACGATGGTTTCAGCTGAGGATGCTGATTATTTTAAGAAGCTATATCAGGTAATCTCACTTATTCTATCTTTGCATGTGTGTGTATGCACAATGGACGTGTGTGTGTGTGTGTGTGTGTGTGTGTGTGTGTGTGTGTGTGCATTTAGGTGTGGAATGTGGATGCACAGGGATGTCTAATGACAACCCTGGAAATGGGTCTTTGCCTTCCACCTTTCTGAATTTGAAGTCTCTTGTTCACTACTGCAATCACCAGGGTAGCTGGTTCATGATCCTCTCCAGATTCACCTGTTTCTGCCTCATCTAACTTGACGGGATACTGAGATTACAGTTGCCTGGTACCATGTCCAACTTTACATAGGTCCTGGGGATATGAACATGGTCCTCATGGTTGCATGTCATGTGCTTTCTCTATAGAACATCTCCCCAGATTATCAGTGATCCACTCTCTAGCTTAAGGTTATTGATAGTGAAGACATTTGTGACCATTTGTGTCACAGAAATGAGAAAAACTACAAATCTGTATTTGTTTCCTCCCAATAGCCAACTTGTCAATAAAATAAAAATTATTTTATTCTGCTTTGGGGACAAAAGATCATCTTGGTAGCTGCAAAAGAGAAGTGGAAACGCTTCTGCCTGCATCACATGATGCTTTTCTGCTTGGGTGATTATAAAGCCTGGAAAGACCTGAGCTGAATATACTGGTTATGCTCTCCCTGTCACCTGACATCAAAAGCCTTTTCTCTCCGGGGCATGGTGTCACCAGTCCTAAAGCAAAGGCCTGGGATTAAATGATTCTCTAGAAACTTACAACACAGCTGATCATGACATTAGTCAAAAATGAACAGATTTTGGAAAGTTTATTCATGACAACCCTGGCAGAATCTTATAATAGAAACCCTGTTTGATGTCATGGAAGAGAAAAGATAACTAGTTAGAGTGATATACGCACACACATTTAAAGGACACCCAGATGTAGCAGGAATCTTAACAGTTCTTATTAATAAAAACAAACTCGAGGCAAGTTATTGGGGTCCATGCTGGTAGATCAGAGAGACAGAACAAGCCACAACTATATCACCTTGCCGGATCCTCAGCTGGTCTTGTCTCCTCAGACTGGAGGCCTCTGAGTCCTCATCCGGAATAGGTCTCAGCTGAATTGTGTTGCTCCAAAGCCTGAAAGCTTAACCAGCCAAATGCTTAACCAGCCAAAATGCTTCTAGTTTCTGTCCTCATGCCTTATATACATTTATGCTTTCTACCATCACTCCCTAGGATTAAAGCCTTGCTTCCTGGGATTAAAGGCGTGAGTCACCATGCCTGGCTGTTTCCAATGTGGCCTTGAACTCACAGAGATCCAGAGGGATTTCTATCTCTGGAATGCTAGGATTAAAGGTGTGAGTGCCACCATTTTCTAGCCTTTGTATCTAGTGGCTGTCTGTTCTCTGACCCCAGATAAATTTATTAGAGTACACAAGATTTTGGAGAACACAATACCACCACACCCAGTTATCTACGTAGACTAAAAGAAAAACATTGATGGCTTGTTATCCCCTTAATATTTGTTTAAAATTCAATATTTTACCAGAATTTTATCTGAGTTTATTTTAATACCTTTGGATTCATCCTGATATTCTCACCCCTCATCTCTGCTCCTCTACATGCCTCCTCAGAGATGGTTTGAATTGATTCAGAGCTATGTTGCAATTATGAAAATGAATCATCCATTATTCTCAAATTCTCATTTTCTCAATTTCCATTATTATTACATTCCTAATTTCTTTTTCTTCGTTTCTCATCTCAGCATTTGTATAAAGACTTTGCAGATAATGATAAGCAATTTATTCATTTATTTTTATTTAACTACTGATATTAAGCAATTTTCTTCCTAGGCTTGATTGGGCAAGAAAACTGGCCCAGGGCAAAGATGCAGAGACAGTGAAGCTTGGCTTCATTCTGTTTTCTCTCTCTTATAATTCTGCATGAAGACATAATGAAAACAACAGAGAACAACCAACAGTGTAGTGTCTAGGAGACTGTTAGTTCCTTACAGAATCTCTCCCATCTGACCTTTTCCTCTTCTCCCACCCACAGACTGACCAGATTCTTGACCCTGACACCCATCTAGACCAGCTTTTGTTTCTTAACTCCTCCAACTGTCTTGATCCTCTTTCCAAACCTTCACTGCCCTAATCTCCCCTTCCACTCCCGCAGTCAGGCCAATACACTCATGCAGAAAGCATGGAAGAGAGCTGGGGAGGCCTGCTCCCAGAGTGCTCACTCGATAAGTGTGAGGGCCTGAATTTGATTCCCAGAATTCATATAAAGAGGACAGATACATGAAACCTCACAGCTGCCAAATATAAAGAGGAGGATTCTTTGAAACTTGCTGCCAGATAGCCTACTTTTAAGTTTAAAATCAGTGAGAGAACCTATCTCAAACCCCAAGGTGATCTCTCCAGAGTCACAAAACTGGAGATTGTCACTTTGCCTCCATATTCATAAGCACATAAGGATACCTGAACACATACATATTTGTATACACACATGGCCTCCACAACCATGTACACAAACACATACACACATATACATGCATCACATACACATATGGCTTCCACACACACACACACATACACACACACACACACACATACACACACACACACACACACACCAAGTATATGATTTTTATATCAGTGTATCAGAATAGACACTATTAGACAAGATCAAATGAAAAAAAAAAAACAAAAAATACGGCATAATCACAACCATTTCTCAGCCTAGTCTCATACAGTTAACAGAAAGTTGTCTCTTACTCCATCATATGTTGGCCTTTTAAAGGGCAGACACTGGCACACTTGGACATGGGGCATTCAGACATCTTCACTATGGAGGGGGAAGTGGGATGGTAGTGTGATCCTACACAACCCCTCAAGTAAGAGCTCAGAGTGCAAGGCTGGGGCTTGATGCTCTCCTCTTGCTCATTTGCCAATGCAGGGTATGTGGGGTGGACACATCCTGAGGGTGCGCTACCCTCTGCATTAAGGCTACCCCTGAAGTGGCAGAAAGCAGGGTGCTATCCCCAGATGACTGGTGCTTCTGAAGCTGGGACTGAGGGTACGGATAAGCCATCTCTGTGCTGATTGTGCTGTATATATTTCACATTTCCACACATTGGTTTTTTTTGTTTGTGTTTTAATTGAAAATAGATTATTCTCTCATGCAATACATCCCAAACACAGTTACCCATCCCTCCACTTCCACTAGATACCCCCACCGTCTTCCCTCTCCCCCAGATACACTTCTCTTCTGTTTTCTCATCAGAAAAAAAATCAGGCCTCCAAGAGATGATGGCCAAATAATATTTAAAAAAAGATACAACAAGACAAGGCTAAAGCCCTCATATCAAGGCTGGAAAAGACAACCCAATAAGAGTAAATAAGTCTCAAGAGCAGATAATAGGGTCAGTGATATAGCCATTCCCACTGTCAGGAGTCTCACAAAAACACCAAACTTATAGCCATAACATATACAGAGAGGACCTGGTGCAGACCTATGCAGAGCCCTACTTAGTTGATTCAGTGAGCCATGTTCTTATGGTGTACTCCATTCCCTGTAGCTTTTATAGTCTTTTCTCCCCCTCTTCTGCTGGGTTCCCTCATCACTGAGCAGAAAGGGCTGATGGAGACTTCCAATTTAGAATTTCTCTGCATAATGTCTGGTTGTAGGTCTCTGCAATTATTCCTGATTGTTGATGGAGGAAGCCCCTCTGATGACAGCTGAACAAGAAACCATTCTATGAGTACAGCAGCATATCATTAGGAGTCATTTCATTGACTTTTCCCCCCAAGCCATGTTCAGTTCTATCCTAGATCTAAGGGCTATCCAGTTCCTGGTCATCCAGGCAGTGTATGGCATGAGCTCCCTCTTGTGGCATGGGCTTAAAACTAAATTATGGTTGCCCATTTCCACATGTACCACCATTGCTGCAGCACATCTTATTGGCAGGATAGGTTATAGGTGAAGGGTTTTGTGACTGCATTGGTGTCCAGGCTTCTCTTTCCACAGCTTGCAGAGTACCTCCTCTCACCAAACAGACTAGAATATCAGGATAAAGCCTTCAAGCCCACATCAGCTAAACTTCTCTACATTCAGTGAGTTTTGTGGATGCCGTCCTCAGCTATAGGGTCCAGCTTTCAGTTTTTAGTGAGTGACCTTCTGTCCTAACAGAAGCCTGGGTTGCTTACGGATCTCCATGGAGACCTCTTCAGCCAACAATTCTACCAAATATAAACCAGTCTCATCACTGGAAGCCTTGCCTGGCTACAAAAGAAAGCCAGTTCAGACTCGATGTCCTTCATTAATAGGAGTTCTCTCTAGTGTCACACTCATAAATTTCAGGAAATTTTCATTGCGCTAGGTTTCTACACCCCCAAATGTTCCCCAGTTTCAGCTGTGTCTCCCTGTACTCACTACCTCCATCCTTCCTTGGCCACCTGAATCCCTCCCTTTCCCATATCAACTCACTACCAATCCACCCAAAGAATCTATTCTGTTTCCCTTACCAGCAAGATACATCTTCCCCTACCCTATATCCCCTTTTTGTTACCCCCCCCCACCTCCGGTACACTTCCAACTCCCCTTTGTTGCTCAGTCTGCCCAACCTGCTCCTTCAAGTTCCCATTCCCACCACACCCCCACCTCTGCCCCCAGATGACCCAGGAGATCTCTACTATTTCCACTTCCTATGGAAATCCATGCATCCCTCTTTGGCCTCTCTTTGTTATTTAGCCTCTCAGGGGCTGTGTATTGTAGGTAGGTTATCCTATAATTTATTTCTAATATTGACTTATAAGTGAGTACATACCATGTCTGTCTTTCTGGGACTGGGTTACCTCACTCAAAATGATTTTTTTTTCTAGTTCCATTCATTTGCCTGCAAATTTCATGAGGTCATTGTGTGTGTGTGTGTGTGTTCGCAACTAAGTAATAATACTCCATTGTGTAAATGTACTGCATTTTTCTTATTCATTCTTCTGTTGAGAGGCATCTAAGTTGTTTCCAGTTTCTGGCTATTATGAATATTGCTGCTATCAAGATAGATGAGCAAGTGTTCTTGTGGCATGATTGAGCAACCTTTGGGTATATGCCCAAGATTGGTACAGCTGGATATTGAAGTAGACTGATTCCCATTTTTCTGAGAAATTGCCATATTGATTTCCAAAGTAGCTGTACAAGTATGTACTTGTAGTGGGTAGCCATTCCAGCTTTGATCTGGAAGTTCCAACCTCCACTGAGGCTTTGGTAACTGTCAAACCTACAAGGCAGGGCCAAGAGAGGACCCTGAAGACCTGAGATCCAGATGTGCTGGCTCTCTTGGTTCCTGGATCCTGGACGCTGGAGGTAGACGGAGCAGAGTTCTCGAGAGAACACTGCCATACTGCACTACACCTTTCTCAGACCCTGTAAACTATCCCTTCACTTGTAAGTTACCCCACAAAATAAACCTCCCTTTTAACTACATAGAGGGGCCTTAATAATTTCACCAATATCTGGCACCCAACATGGGGCAAATTCCAAAGGCCTGGGTGGCTCCCACCCTCAGCTTCCTCCCCGGCTGGAGGGCACTTAAAGCTGCAGGTTACCACCTGTAGAGCTCCATAAAACCAGGAAAAACCTACACAGTTCCATTCCTGAAAAGGAGTTAGTTTTGAGCTGAGACTTCTTTTACCCTGGCAACAGGCTACCTGTTCTCAGCAGACCCACGCTTGAGGCGTGCACTAAGATTTCTGTGCTGGTCTCATGAGCTAGTCAGCCAGTGCTTGGAACTTTCCACTAGCTAGTGCGAAGCACAAGAGCACTGTGTAGAACCAGACACCGTCCTTCTCCTTCACTAACCTACCACCAAAAAGAGAAATCTACCAGACAACACTGAGGGTTGGTGGTGGTAAGTCTTCTGTGTTTGACTCTTGTGTAAAGTAATGCATGCTGTCTTTTGTTGTGGCCTGAAACAAAGTAGCTTCACTAGAGACTATTCAAAACTAGGTGTTTTTAGTGACCTGTGTGTAGGCAGTGGCAAATACAGAAACTGGATACATTCCATTTCTCTCAAACAGAAAAACACACACACACACACACAAAAAAAAAAAAACTTTGCTGTGTGTTCTCTGTTGGAGTAGCAGGTTTGGCCACCCTCTGTGTCCCTGTGAGTTGTGGTGTCTAGTGACTTGGGCAATAGCAGCTCACTCCCTCTTCTGAGACATTCTCCACTATGGTCCCTGAAACATGGTCTGCATGCTCTAACAGCTGAGAGCAGCACACATTGAAGTGCGCAGGGCAGGCTGTGCCCGGTACAGAGAGTAGCTGTTGAGAGAATGAACTTCCGTGCTTCATTTCAGAGCCTGTGAACATGCCTTATACTTGTCCAGTAGCTGTCAATAAAAACATTCTGAAAGATAAAAAAAAAAAAAAAAAAAAAAAAAAAAAAAAAAAGGAGTTAATCCTGTCTCAGTTCTGCGGCAAGTTTAGCCCGCAGACCAGCAAAACCGCTCATGTTCCCTTTACTCCACATCATCTCCAACATGAGCTATCATCAGTGTTTTTGATATTAGCCAATTTGACAGGTGTAAGATTATGTTCTTGTGGTGTCATCTAGACATCTGTATTGGGGGTAATTATATGTCCAGGTGCTGGTTTCTGAGTTTGTCTTAGTTGGGTGGGAGTTTTATTCCTTGGTTTCTGTTTACCCTCTGGCTTTTCATAGAGTGTCTTGGCTGAGTGCTACCTTTTGACTAGTGTGTGTATACATGGGATTGGGATTGCTTTTTGGTGTTAGAGGCTGGTCTCCTGGTAGGCATGACCTGTGGTTGAACAGAGGGTGTCCATCAGATTTTGGGGGTTGTGACACAGCAATATGACAGAAAGAGCAGAGTGAGGGCTTGTCTGTGGTATCCATAGGAGGCATGCACATCAGTGAGGGGAAGCTGCACCTGGTCTTCTATTGCAGCTCTAGGAGTTCCCCTGAGATTTGGGTCTGGGGTAAGAGAGAATGGGTACTATCTGTGGGCAGCCTATCCAATCTTCTGGGCAGTGTTTTCTGTGGTTGAGCAGGGGGTGCCTGCCTGAGTTGGGGGCTGGGAAATAGCAATGAGTTAGGAAGAGAAGAACAGGGGATATGGTCTGAAGAATAACTGAAGGTATGGGTAGGGGGAAGTAGAATCTGCAGCTGGTGCTTTTTTCAGTGTGAAAATGGCTCTGAGAGTTGGATCTAGTATAACAGAGACTTCCTCACATTGTTTATTTTTATGTCATTATGAATATGTGTACACATGTCCATACACATGAGCACGTGCATGCAATGGTCAAACATGGTGTTGAATATCTTCTTCAATATTTCTCCACCAATAAAGTTCAAATGAGCGTAGAACTCATCAGTTTGGTTATATAGCCTCACCAGTGAATCCCAGTTATCTGCCTGTCTGTGCCTCCCCAGCTCTGTGCTTACAGGTGTGGGCTGTTGCACCCAGCTTTTACATTGTACTGGGAATTGAATTGAAGTGCTTAGGCTTCCCACTGATCCCTAGAGCAACCATTGTTTTATTTAGTGCAAATACTACAGAACATGGGAGTTAGACATACACAGATAAAGCTGGGTGACAAATATGCTCAGATCACTGGTGCCAATATAGTACTAAATCACCACATCTATAGGACAGATGTGACAGGAAGGGATTTGAAACCAAATCAAATCCAGCAAAATAGTATAGGGAAGAGAGTCTATCATTTCCTTTCTGATCACCCTTATAGTCTCTGGCTTGTAATAAAAAAATGTGTAAGACATATTTAGATCCTTTGCCACAAGGACCCTTAATGTCCAGAGCTTTCTTGAGGAGATATGAAGCCACCTAATGCTCAATCCAGGTCTGAACATGAGATGAGTCACAGCTTTTTTTTTTTTAACCTTAATTAACTTTTTTTTTCTTATTGTGTATGTGGTGGTAGTAGAAGGTTATTTCAGCTTACATGTTAAAATCCACTATCAAAGGAAGCTAAGACAGAAACTTCAGGCAGGAAATTGGAGACAGGAACTGAAGGAGATCAAAGTGGAATGCTGCCTAATGGCTTTCTTATGTAACCCAGGGCTACCTGTGAAGTGCTGACAGGAGACTGGACTCTCCCACAATCTGCTGGAGGAAACTTCTCAACTGAGTTTCCCTCTTCACAGGTGACTCTAGCGATGTCACACAGCATCTGAGAGAGAACATGCAGCATTTTTCTTTCTAATGTGTTTCCACTGATATAATTGCCCATGTATGCATGCATGTTATTGCTGCAATTCGTGGTGGAAAAGAAAAGGAATTCTTTAGTGTCGATCAATTTGTGAGCAGAAGAGTAACCAAGGTGCACATATATTGTGGAATTTTATTCAGCTGTTAAGAAAAGTCAAATTTCTGGATAATTGGTGGATCTCAAAGTATCTTAAGCAAGATAACAGGAGCTTGTCTATGATCAGGTGGATGAGTTTGGTGCTATCCTCCCTTCTTGGTGCCTCTGCCCCACCCAGAGCTCCCTATTTCCAGCTTAGTGTGATCATTTGGTTCTCACAGTAGATGTGATATGAGCCTCAGAATGGAACTTCAAATACAATACCTGCTCTTAACCACACAGTTCCAACATTTACCATGAAATCAAAAAGGTAGGTCCTGGAACAACTTGCTGGTGATGTCTTTAAAGTTGATCAGATGCAGGGTTATTAAACATAGCTCCCTTGGTGACCAGGCCATTTACAACATATATTAGCAACTCTCATTACTAGATACAAACATGTAATACTTTCTTGGTGTGTGTGTGTGTGTGTTTAGTGTAAAAGAGTGTAAGGTGTGACTACTCATGCACATAAATGTGGAGGCAAGAGCAGAATGTCTGGCACCTTTTCCTATTGTACCTCTGTTCTCTCCCTTATTGCCTTGAGACAGCGTCCCTCACTGAACTGGAAGCTGGCCATTAAGTCTAAACTGATGGACTAGGAAGCTCTGGGGATCCACTTGTCTCTGTCCCTAGTGCTGACGTTACAAATACATGCAGACACACTGAGCTTTTTAAATGGATGCTGTGATTTTGAACCCAGGGTCCTATGCTTGTAGAGCAAATGTACTTACTGAGCCACTATCCCAGAATCTCTTATAACCAAAGTTAGTCTCAAATTCTGTATATACTTGAGGATTTTACCTTGAACTCTAGATATTGCTGTCTTCATCTTCTAAGTGCTGAGACTGTAGGCATGTGTTACGATGTACAGTTGTAATAATCATTTCCTTGAGTAATTTACAAAACAATATATTTTCAGAACAGTGATAAATTTAAATATTTAAGATTCTATAAGTTCCTATTTTATATTTATGTCTTTAGGTTATTTAGTCTTTCTTGAATTTCTGGAACACACACACACACACACACATGCACACACACACACGCACACACATATGCACCTGTCAAAACAAAAGAGAGAAATCAGGGATCACATGATTCCAGTTTTGAGTGGGGAGTTGTTTTTCCCTCTACTCTGAAAGGTGTGCTTTTCCTAGGCTCTTCTCTGACGACTATTTGTATGTCAAAGTTGTCATCAGGCTTTGTATCTCTTTGGTGTTGAGGGGAAACCTACAATGTAGGCCTTATATAAGTATTTCTAGAAATTAATGAGCACTATGAACAGACATATATGCATACATGCACCATATGTGCATCACATACTCACCACCTCTCTAAAATTAAATCAGGAAGGAAAATTTAATCATTTTTTGGAGCAAATCTTAGTAATTTTTTTTATTTTTTCCAATTTTGTGGAGATAAATTTTGAAGTGCCCCCTGAGCCCCAGACCTGCATAAATTCCTATGAAGAACAAGTGTTGGTGGTTTCAGAGTGTGCCATGTGGGAGTGATGGGCCAGCCATGGTGCTCCAAGAAAAGTTGTAAAGGTCACCTGGGGTTCTAACTATGATCTTTATTGTCCTAGTATATGAGCTGCTATCATACAGCAAGACATGTGAAGCAGAATGACAGTTTCTCTTCTGACAAGACTTGGACCCCTGCTAGCAAAATAAAGGGAAGACTGATGAGATGCTGTACACATATTGCCCCTCACAGAAACATGTTCTGAGATTAGTATAAAGGAAAACTGGTATTGAACCTTGCATTCAGTAGAGCATTTTTGGTTGTTCAAACTGCTTTGGAATGTACCTCTCTTTCAAACTCAGTAGCACCCTGAGCATTAAATAAAAATATGGTGTATGGAACATGATTAAGTATGAGGATTTAGAAACATTAGTCTAATGCTAACGAAAATCATTAGATGACTCTCCATGTATTTACCACAGCTGGATAAATACTTTTGTGTTCAAACTGAAGAAGGCTTTGCCATGAGACTCTGCTTTTCATTTTTACTTTTTTGAGTATGTGCTATATGTGTTCATATATATGCAGATAAACATGCATACTCACAGAGCCCAAAAGAAGTTTTCAGGTGTCCTGTTATCTGGCTTTTTTCCTTATTCCCTTGAGACATGGTTCTCAAAAAAATCTAGTGCTTGATTGACAGCCAGAAATCCTCTGTCTTTATCTTCAACAGTGCTGGTATTCACACACAGTTACATGGGTGATAGGGATCTGAGTTCAAGTCCTCATGCTTGTTCAGCAAACATTCCTATCCTCTGAGCCACACCCTATACACACCCAGGCACACCTGCTGGGATGGTACTGCCCAGTGAAGGTTGGTCCTTACTACATCAAGAATCTTCCAAGATATTGTCACAAACACAGCCACTGGACAATCTGATCTGGCCAAAGTCTCAATTAAGACTCCCTTAGATGACTGTGTTAAGTTGTCAGCTGAAGCCAACTATAGTAGTTTGTAGGATGTACATTAAAGAAAATTTCTAGGTAAACACTCTATGAGCTGAACTATATAGGTACAAAATGTACTTGTGTGAAAATGGTCTTATGCAAACCAGTACCATGTTTACATAAATGTATATAGTGCAAATTAGTAAAAATAATATCAATGATAATAATAAAACTTTCTGTTTAAAGAAAGTAAGCACCTGATGAAAATGTGAATGTAGAGATAAATTATTCTAGGTACAAGAACATCCCAGTGCTGCCTTAACCATATTCATGTTGATATGTGTTTCTGTTGAAAAAATACAAATATATGTTAAGAAGTAGAAAAATAAGATAAAATACAATTTCTGCCCTGAAATATCTGTCCTTCACAGTTGAGTTATATGTAATGATTCTTCTTCCTTTTCCTTCATTACCTTCAAATGTTGTACTTTGGATTTCTTTATATCTCTCCCTTGGAGGTACTAAGGCTCTGGTCAATTTAGATTTAGCCAAATTCCATGATAAGTCTAAAATTCATCCCATTTGAATATTCAGCAACTTTGACACAGGTGATGTTTTTCTTTTTCTTCAATAAATTTTCTCTTGGCTTCTAAAACTTCTTTCATTGTCCTGAACTTTGAGAATCTAGCAGGCTTTCTCTTGATGAGTCGATCCTGACCAAGAGATTCTAGGTTTTGTCTACCCAATGAACTATGGTTTTTGCTGTTCATCTTCCTCTCTGTACTGATAGCTCTGGACATCTTGACCATTTTTACATTCAATTTCCATGCTGAAGAATTATAAATCCTGGGAACTACAAGCAGAAAATATTTATATGGCAAGAAACTGGCAATATGCTGCACTAATTTGACATCCTGAAAATATATACAGCTATGATGAAGTTTCCCCATAATCAGAAAAAGGTAACTGTATTAGGTTACCAAGGGAGCATCAACAATTAAGGAAAATGCCATTTGGGTATAGAGTTGTATCTATGTCCATGTTTCATGACTTTTCCTGGAGAGATGTAACAAAATATCTGTTCTCTCCAGATATGGCATCTAGACACACCAAAGAAACAGTGCTATCCCAGTCTAGTTAAGAGGACTAAGGAGTTCCCCGGACTCGCTGACAAGATCATGGTGAAGGGACTACCAACAGGAGCACAGGGGACTCCAAGGCAACTTCATGCCAGAGTGAGAAATCCTGCAGCTCCCTGTGCGACTTTCAGGGAGCCTGGCAAGGTGAAGAGTCTCTTCTGACCTATTGATACAGATTATATATTCTTGAGGATTGTGAATTTTACAAGTTTCAGGATCTTGTATTTACTTCTGAATCATAATGATTCTCGCTCCTAAGAGACTTCTCAATTTGAGAAAATTTCTAGAAAACACAGTATAATATTTTGTGCGATAGCAAAATGATCATTGGAAAACAAAACAGGTAGTTTATTCCTTCACTTTCCTCTAATTTTATTTGCATAATTAAGAGACACCTCAAACTTAGACTTCAAATTCTGAACTCAGTGGTTTTCCAGGTTTTTCTCTAGTCACTTATTTGGGAAACCACTTATCTAGTCTCTGAAGCAAAGGATTAAGAAGCTAAAATAAAGGATAAAAAGGTGGCTCAATGTAAAAACACATTTACTGTACAAGTGTGTATTTGATACCCATTAGTGCTTTTAAATGTCAGGAAGATATGTAAGTCCATCTGCAATTTCAGCATTGGAAGGTAGAAATGGTACCATCACTGCAAGCTGGTTAACAGGATTAGCTATATTGGTGAGTTCTAGTTTTCATTGAGTGATCCTGATCCAGGGAATAAGGTGGGGAGCAGTTGAGGATAATTTTCAATATCAACTTTGCAACTCCTGTGCCTATGGGCACATGTACATGTACACACCTGTGTGCCAGTCACACATGCAAAAATGTATTCATACATGTGTGCACTATATACATAAAAATGGAAAAAGGAAAATCACAAGATACTTATATTTTTGACTGTTTCTTTCACATCACAGACTGATGATTCAACCGTTTTTTGTCAGTTTTTCATTTAATATCTCTAGCCTATGCCCATTCACCCCATATCATTTCATTTTGCCTCTCCCAGAAGGATAATCTTTGGTTTTGTAAGCCTTGCCGTGACTCTTGAATGCTACTGACTTTGTTTGTTTTTAGGGAGGTAGTTTTTATTACTTTTTTCATGGAATATATTTTGGTCATATTCTTTCTCCTTCCCCAATTCTTATCAGATTTTTCCCACCACTCTCCTCACCCAACTTCACATTCTCTCTCTCTCTATGTCTTTAAAATAAGTAAAATCAAGATAAAATCAGAACAAATGAAAACCCAATAAGGCAAAAAGTATGAAAATGTAACAAAAAGAACACAAGAATGCATGGAGTCCATTATGTTGGATAATTATTCCTGGGAATGTAGCCTGCCCTGAAGTATGGTTGATACACTACATTGAAAAGAATTGATTTTTCTGCTCCCAAAAAGTGTCAATTTCAAATATTTTCTTGTTAAGTTTGGGACTTGGTTTCTAATTCCCTATCTCAGTGCTAGATTTCTTTTGATTTGAAAGTGTGCATGCTGCCACCATCTCTGTGAGCTCCTATACATCTTAAACTTGTTGTATGTGTAGGAAACTTGGAGTCATCTAACACATCTGGTTCTTGCAACCTTTTTGCCTCTTTTTCATAGATCCTTGAGGCTTGGGGTGGTTTTGGATAAAGAAATCCCATTTAGAGTTAAATGATGCAAATTTTCTCACTGTCTACATATTGTCTGGCTGTGGGTCTCCATTAATTATAATCTGCTTCAACAAGAAGCTTCACTGATGAAGTCTGACCAATGTACTGATCCTCTATTCGGATGTTACCACTTTTTAGAGTCCTCTTAAGCTAACATCTGGATGCCTACAATAGCCTTTGCAACTCCATATATAAGACTGTGCTGAGACCCTCAGAGCCTCAGAGTCTATTCTATGCCTACTGTTTATTCTCAAGGATTGTAGCTTTATTGTTTCTAATAATCATGCATGTTTGAAGTTGTATCTCTCAATTGCACTGTAGCTTTGGTCTGAACATATAATATATGAACTGTTCACAGTGCATCCATCACTCCACACACCACAAAATAATGAAAACCTTAGCTTTGTTTTATAGTATTTTATGGTGTTTTATTTGTAATGAAATGTGATTTTAATTGTATGTTAATAAATAAAGTTGCCCTGGGGTCAGAGCTATTAGAGCCATAGCAAGAGCGTGGTGGTTAGAAGAGCTAGGAAGATTTCTGTGTGTTCAGGGATACAACCAGTATTGGAGACATATGTCTTTAAGACCTGGAGGGTGGTACTTACAGGCAGTGACGAGGCAGTCATGTGTTTGGGTTTACAACCAATGAGAAGGCAGAACAGAAAGACTATTTAAAGACAGACAAACAGGAAGTAGCTCTCTCTTGGGGAAGCTAGGAGCACTGCAGGAGGTAAGATTTTATCTCTGAGCTCTGACCTCTTGGCTTTCTCTTTTACATTGGTTCTGTGTTTCTTATTTTAATAAGACGGTTGGATACATCTACATCTGGTGCCCAACGTGACAAGAATCCATTAAAAAACACTTGGGGCTGGCTCCCTAGCCCGAGCAGCTGGCTCCCTAGCCCCAGCCCAGGTCTGCTTGGCCTCAGGCCAGACTAAGCGAGAACTGCTTGCTTAAAGCCAGTGCTACAAACAACTCAGGCCTGCCCTGCCAAACAGGGCCCCTGCCTGTAAAGCCAAGCCTTGACTCGGCTCAAGAGGGAACAAGTGGCTGGATTTAAGCTTTAGCCGGCTACGCTTTTGCTTTCACTTTCGCTTTCTCTCTCTCTCTTTCTCTCTCTCTGGATTCACACCTAGGACACTAGGTGGTTGTTTTGAAATTCGCTCGGATTTCTACTGTTCTACGCAGATTTGGTAAGTCATAAAGGAAACTATTTAAAAGACAAATTTTTTCCACATTAAAAAAAATGGGTTTCATATGTACATTGGAAGAATATTGGGTTTTGTTTGAAATTTTAGGCAGTCTGACAATGGAACAACTATATGAGAAGATTAGTATTATTGGAATTATGCAGTTTATCACTATGCTTATCCTCATTTTACTATTTAAAAAGATAGTCAATTTAAGTGCCAGGATGACAGCTTTAGAAAAACTTGTTAAACCTGTAAAAATTCAGACATAAGAAATTAACAGTGAAGTTGTTTCAAGTTGGGATCATAAGGTTGCAGAAAGAAAGCCTGTTTTCACACAATCACCGTTAATTTACCATAATTGCACCAGAATTTTGGCATCCAGCTTGGCTTCTTCAGGAGGTAAACGTTCAACTGTTAGGAATTGGGACATCATCTCAGGTAAAACAGAGTGCAAATTGGCTGGAATGTATAGGTCCAGAACACAGAGAGGAAAATTAAAACCATATGTGGCTAACATAGCTATGAACCTTTGGGGTCAAGACTTGTTGCAACAATGGAGTACTCAGATTAACATCTCTCCAATCTCAGAAACAAATCATAAACTAGCACATGTTTCTGAGAGAAATATTAGAAGGCATTATTTTGAGTGGTGACCAGCCATCCATATTATACAAGAACAGGGCACAACAACTGATGATCTTCCAAAGACACCAACAGCTCTACCTTTAAAATGGTTAACAGACAAGCCTATATGTGTTCAGCAATGGACTTTAAAAACAGAGAAACTCCAGGCTTTAGAAGAGCTGGTAGAAGAACAGTTAAATGCTCAGCATATTGAAGAATCAACCAGCCCTTGGAATTCTCCTGTATTTGTTATTAAAAAGAAATCTGGTAAATGGAGAATGGTAACAGACCTCAGAGCAATTAACAAAGTAATTCAGCCAATGGGCTCTCTACAATCTGGGATGCCTTTGCCTACTCTGTTACCAAAAGGATGGCCTCTCATAGTTACTGATTTAAAAGACTGTTTCTTTTCAATACCCTTACAAGAAAAAGACAGAGAAAGATTTGCTTTCACGGTGCCTACTTATGATAATTCTCAACCAGGGTTAAAAGATTTCAATGGAGGGTCCTCCCACAGGGAATGTTGAATAGCCCAACTCTGTGCCAATATTTTGTACAACAACCATTGGATGTGATGTGTAAAAGATTTCCTAAATCTATAACTTATCATTATATGGATGATATTTTACTAGGTGACTCAAATGCAGGTACTTTAGAAAGAATGTTTGAAGAAGTAAAGAAAATTTGCCTTGCTGGGGGATTACAAATTGCTCCTGAAAAGATACAAAGAGGAGATTCTATTAATTATTTAGGATATAAAATAGAGCTACAAAAAATTAGACCCCAAAAGGTGCAAATTAGGAGAGATAGACTACAGACTCTTAATAACTTTCAAAGATTATTTGGAGATATTTCTCATCTACGAACCATTGTTGGGGTAAAAAATGATGAACTGACTAATTTGTTCAAAACCTTAGAAGGTGACAAGGACTTAAACAGTCCAAGAGAATTATCACCTGAAGCTGAGAAAGAATTGACCTTGGTAGAAGAGAAAGTACACGAAGGGCACATGGATCGTATTGATCCAAAGCTGGATTGCATTTTGGTTATTTTACCTTCTAGGCATTCTCCTACTGGAATATTAATGCAGAGGGAAGATATTATATTGAAATGGATATTTTTACCAAAAAAACAAATAAAAAATTAAAACTTATGGGGAAAAAAATCTCTGATTTGATTTGGAAAGGAAAATTGAGACTTCGTCAATTAGCAGGAATAGACCCAGCAGAAATTGTCGTACCTTTAACTAAGGAGGACATTGAAAAATTATGGACAGAAAGTGAACCTTGGCAAAGAGCTTGCAGTAATTTTTTGGGAGAAATTAACAGCAAATATCCCAAAAGCAATAGAATTGATCTTATAAAGAGAGCTGATTGGATCTTGCCTCGAATTGTACAGCAAAAAAAAAAAAAAACATATCTGGAGTTCGTACATTTTATACAGATGCCAACAAACAAGGAAAGGCAGGTTACAAATCAGAAAATTTAAGTAAAGTGGTTCAAAGTCCTTATAATTCAGTTCAAAAATCAGAATTGTATGCTACTCTGTTGGTATTAATGGATTTTTCAGAACCTCTCAACATAGTAACTGACTCTCAGTATGCTGAAAGAGTGGTATTACATATTGAGACTGCAGAATTTATCCCTGATGCTTCAAAATTAACTTCACTATTTATTCAATTACAAGATACAATCAGGAAAAGGAGTCATCCTTTATATATAACTCACATCCGATCTCATACTGGTCTGGCAGGCCCTTTAGCACAAGGCAATGATGAGATTGATAAATTATTGATAGGAAATGTGCTGGAGGCCTCAGAATTTCATAAAAAACATCATGTCAATAGTAAAGGTTTAAAAAAGGATTTTTCCATAACCTGGCAACAAGTCAAAGAAATAGTAAAGAAATGTCCTACTTGTTCCTTCTATAATCAAACGCCATTACCAGCAGGATGTAACCCAAAGGGTACTCAGAGAAATGAAATCTGGCAGATGGACGTGTTTCACTTTGCAGAATTTGGAAAACTGAAATATGTACACTACACCATCGATACTTATTCAGGATTTCAATGGGCAACTCCTTTGAGTTCTGAAAAAGTTGATTCTGTAATCACTCATTTGCTAGAAATTATGGCCATCATGGGTATACCTGCACAAATCAAAACTGACAATGCTCCATCATATGTCTCTGTTAAAATGAAACAGTTTTTTGCTTATTACAAAATAAAGTATATTACAGGTATACCACATAATCCTACAGGTCAAGCAGTTATAGAAATATCAACCAGAACTCTAAAGGATATGCTAAATAAACAGAAAGGAGTAACAAAAACCCCCAGAAATAGACTGCATAATGCTCTATTAACTTTGAATTTTCTGAATGCCAATGAGAAAGGAACAACAGCTGCAGAGAGACATTGGATAATAGAAAAAACTACAGAATTAAATCAGCCTATATACTTTAAGGATGTGCTGACCTCAGAATGGAAACCAGGGTATGTATTACGTTGGGGACGAGGTTTTGCTTTTGTTTCTACAGGAGAAGATAAGCTGTGGGTACCATCAAAATTGATAATGGTTCGATTTGAACAAGAGAAACTTCTTAATTAGAAGAGGTGAACAATATTTAAGATGCTGTATACCCTATAATATCAAAAATGCTCATAAGATTTAGTTATTTATGCAAAGTAAATAAATATAACCTCATTCATTCACATGAAAAATCTGCTTTTGCCTTAAATAAGTGGTGAAATTACATCTATGCCAAAATAAATTAATTTTTTGCAAATAAATATTTTGACAAATAAATTAGTCAATAAAATTTAATTTGTGCATACAAATATTGGTAAACACCATTAAATACCTCTATATGCTAATTCTATAAAAGTCCGTGGGCAGAAAGGAGGCCACAGGTAGAATTTCAGAAGGCTGAATTCATACAACTAATGCTTTTCACATTTACTTAAATTTTGGCACACACACAAAAAAATCTACTTAGAGGCATTTTATTGAGTGCTTCATCTGTAGTGATGGCCCTCTTCCTCAGGCCATTCCTGAATGTATGGTTATTATTTTAATTATATATTGGGGATTTTGTTACACACCTCTGACTTTACTTGTTTATTATGATCCAAGACACTAAACTGCTAGACACAAGTCTGAACTTTGTTTTGCTCACATTCCCCATGTAAAAAGACAGAGACTATGGTACACTTTTTAAAACCCAGAGCTGATTATAAGCCAGAGATGTGATTACATGGCTTGTTTGCCAGCCAGCCTAGATGAATTGGTAAATTCTATACTCAGTAAGACTCTTTCTCAAAATATGAGTTGTAGAATGATTGAGGAAGACCCTAAACCTCTCTTCTCCAGTGAGGTGTAAGCATGTGACATCTGCACACTTCCTCATTAAACAAATGCACACACACATGAAGACATACACATGCACACACACACATGCATAGACACACAATTGTACGTGCTAAATTCTATGCATAATGTAGACTAAAATAGATGTCACTTTTTCATATATCTGTGATTTCATTACTAATGAGGGGTTTATAACTCCCTTCTCTCTACTGTGACAGAGGTAGAACTTGCTATCAAATGAAATAGTGGGAGAGTTTTAGACACTAACAAAATATGTTGCTTTCATCACTCCCCACAGGAAATGTGGGAGCACAATTTGGAAAATGGTTTTCCAATCCTTCAGTGATCTGTCTCTTCTCAGTCAGCAACACAACAGAAGAGCAAAATCACCACATTTTTTTTACACTCACCAATTGATCATAAAAGGTATGTTCCAGGCAGCATAATGGCACAAATCATTTTCTCCAAACACCAGGAAAAAATGGCCAAGTGCACAATTTGTGGCAATGCTATGTTTTTTTTTTCCTCACAGTGTGTCCTTTAAAGAAAGAAAGAGACAGTCCACAGTAGAACTGCAGCATGTAGATTAAGATTAAGCAATGTGTGACAACCAAATTATATGTATTTTGAGTGTACCAGACAGGACTCCCAACCTCAAGTTTCTTTGATAACATCTCACACTCTCTAAACCTCAGTATTGAAAATACATTTCCTCAGAAATTTGAAATATCTCCTGCATTTAATGTTGTACATTAAATTAAAACACACCTCTTCTCCTCTGTCCCTCATTCCCTTACTAACTCTGCTAATGCTTTTCCTAAATAATGCACAGTTTGTGCATTTACTCATATTAAATACATGGAGTAACATGATTGGTTTCGGGTAGGAGAAGTGAACATGGGAATTTCTTTTCTTTCTTTTTTTTTTGAGAATACATTTTTTTTTAATTCAGTTGTAATATTGATTCACCTTGGACCATTTTTCTATTATTCTATTAGACTTAAACTTTTTAAATCCTTTTTAATGGATTTTTTTATTCATTGTACATACCAATCACATGGGAAGTCAGCAGAACCTGATACATTCAGTAGAGATGGGTACAAGCTCCTACCCCTGCATCAAGTCTGTGCAGGTTGTCCAACCATAGGTAGTGGGCTACAGAAAGCCAGCTCACTCACCAGGGATGGATCCTCATCCTACTGCCAGGATGTCCCTTAAGTAGATCAAGCTACACAACTCTCTCAATTATGCAGAGGGCCTAGTCCTCTCCCATGAAGGCCCCACAGCTGTTGGTCTAAAGTTCATGAGTTAGCACTAGTTTGGTTTGGTTATCACGATAGGTTTCCCCATCATGATCTTGACACCCCCCACCCCCGGCTTGCTCATAGAATCCCTCTTCCCTCTCTTTGAATTCCTAGAGCTTGGTCTGGTGATTGACTGGGAATCTCTGCAGCTGCTTCCACCAGTTACTGGATGAAGGTTCTATGACAGTTAAGGTATTCACCAATCTGATTACTGGAGTAGTTCAGTTCAGGCACCCTCTTCACTATTGCTAGTAGTTTAAGCTGGAGTTATCCTTGTGGATTTGGGGGAACTGCCCTAGTACCCAATTGCTCCCTATCCCCATGATCTCTCCCTCTATCATGGTATCTCTTTCATTACTCTCCCACTCTGTCCCTGTGCAAGCTCAACCATCCCATTCCCTTATGTTCTCATTCCCCATGCACTATTCTCCATTGTCCCTCATCCCCAGGTTACTTATGGAGAGCTCATCTATTTCCCCTTTCCAGGGCTATCCATGCTTCCCTCCTAGGATCCTTGTTAGCTAGCATCTCTGAAGCTGTGGGGTATAGTCTGATTATCCTTTGCTTTATATCTAGTATCCACTTATGAGTGAGTACACACCATGTTTGTCCTTCTGAGTCTGGGTTACCTCACTCAGGTTGATATTTTCTACTTCTGTCCATTTGCCTGCAAATTTCATGATGGCATTTTTTACTGCTGAGTAGTACTCCACTTTGCATATATGTACCACATTTTCTTTATCCATTCTTCAGCTGAGTGGCATCTAGGTTGTTTCCAGGTTCTATTATGAATAGTGCTACTATATTGAGTATGTGTCCATGTGGTATGATTGAGCATTCCTAGAGTATATGCCCAAGAGTAATATAGCTGGGTCTTGAGGAAGATTGATTCCCAATTTTCTGAGAAACTGCCATACTGATTTCCAAAGTATATGTACAACAGTGGAGGAGTGATTTACATTTCCCTGATGATTAAGGATGTTGAGCAATTCCTCAAATGTTCTTCAGCCATTTGAAATTCTTCTGCTGAAAATTCTCTGTTTAGCTCTGTAGCCTATTTTTTTTTAAATGGATTGTTCAGTATTTTGATATCTAGTTTCTTGAATTCTTTATATATTTGGAAAATCATCTCTTTGTCCAATGAGACGTTGGTGAAGATCTTTTTTTCATTTTGTAGGCTGTTGTTTTGTCTTATTTACTGTGTTATTTGCCTAACAAAGTTTCTCAGTTTTAGAAGGTCCCATTTATTAATTGTTGCTCTCAGTGTCTGTGCTACTGATATATATTTAGTAAGTGGTATCCAGTGTCAATGCTTTCAAGACTACTTTCAACTTTCTCTTCTATCAGATTCAGTGTAGCTGGATTGATGTTGAGGTCTTTGATCTACTTGCATTTGAGTTTTGTGCATGGTGACAGATATGGATCTATTTGCAGTCTTCTACATGTTGACATCCAGTTATGCCAGCACCATTTGTTAAAGATACTTTCTTTTTTCCATTGTATAGTTTTGGCTTCTTTAAAAGAATCAGGTGTTCATAGCTGTGTGGATTAATGTCAGGGTCTTAATTTTGATTCCATTGTTACATGTAACTGTTTTTATGCCAATAACAAGCTGTTTTTATTACCATAGCTTCATAGTAGAGCTTGAGGTAAAAAATAGTGATGCCAAGGGGCAGTGGTAGCACACGCCTTTAATCCCAGCACTTGGGAGACAGAGCCAGACAGATCTCCATGATTCGAGGTCAGCCTGGGCTACAGAGTGAGTTCCAGGAAAGGTGCAAAGCTTCACAGAGAATATCTGTCTCAAAAAACAAAAAACAAAAAACAAAAAACAAAAAAAACCAAAAAAACAAAAACAACAACAACAAAAAAAACCCAACCAAACAAAAAAGAATGGTGATGCTTCCAAAGGTTGTTTTGTTGTACAGGATTGTTTTAGCTTTTCTGATTTTTTGTTTTTGTTTTTGTTTGTTGGTTTGTTTTTCCTCATGAAGTTGGGTATTGTTCTTTCCATTTCTGAGAAGAATTGTGTTGGGATTTTTGATGGAGATTACAATGAATCTGTAGATTGCTTTTGGTAAGATTGGCATTTTTACTATGTTAATCCTATCCATGAGCATGGAAGATCTTTACATTTAATGTCTTTCTTCAAAGACTTAAAATTATTGTCATACAGGTCTTTCACTTGCTTAGTTAAAGTTACCCAAGGTATTTTATATTATTTTCAGCTTTTTTAAAGGATGATCTTTCCCTAATTTCTTTCTCAGCTCATTTATTATTTGTACATAGAGAGCTACTGAGTTTTTTGAGTTAATCTTGTATCCTGCTACATTACTGAAGGTGTTAATCATCCATAGAAATTCTCTTTTAGAATTTTTGGGGTCACTTTTATATACTCTCATATTGTCTGCAAACAGCAAAAGTTTGACTTCTTCCATGTAGACAGACCATAATAGATATCTCTTTCCATGAGAGCCAGTTTGGAGCAGTTTGGGTTCTCTCCTTTCATATGTGTTTGCCTTATTACAAGATAGCATCTTCCTTTCTTCCATTTGCAGATTCTTGTCCATATAGGGTACTCGTCTGGCTCTCCCAGGGGCAGGGCATGAGATTTCTATTTTCTGGTGCCAATCAATCTAAAAAAAAAAGGATTGCCTTCTCTGAAGCAATCTTTTCTATATTTTACATATCTTCATGTTACTTTCCATTCCAAACAGCAATTTTACATATTTTTCTTCTTCACTAGGTGCTCTCTCATCATTGACCATGGCAAGAAAAGTGAGCAGTAACCATGATATGTTTTGAATACTATCTTGGTTTGGAGTTTTCTCTTAAACAACAACAATAACAACTTACTCCATTGCTTTTAAATACAGACTCACTCAGATTTTCAGGTATGAGCAAATGGAACTAGATTCTTTATAGGGATATGAAAACCTAGTTTCTTATACTGCCCTTGAACTCATCTGAAATCTCATGAGCCAGGTTTCTAATTTCTCCATTTTTCTTGTCATTTTGCTTTTCCATATTCTAACCAGAATGGATCATTGACTTCTGCTGATAGGATTCAAGGCATTCTCCATTCCAGAACTCAAAATTCTTCCTTATTCCTCTTACAAATTAGTTCAAATGTGTTAAAAGTGGCATGAGCTGTTTGTCACAAAAATGCTGGTATCAATTTTCTGTTTTAGTTCCTTTTTATTGGTTTGACAAAATAACTGATATAGAATTTTCCTTTATACTTAGTGACTGTCTATCATTGTGATTAGTTTAACAAAGAAGTTGAAAGGCCAATACCTGGACAGGTTGAGGTTAGGTGGTACTGTCAGAAAAAAAGAGATGGCAAAGAAGAGGAGTTTTCAGACTTGCAAGAAAATGTAAAGAAAGCAGGAGATGGACTTGCCATACTGAGATAGAGTACTGAGACATGTGACAGAGTGTAGATATGAAATATGGCTTAATTTAAAATACAAGAGTTAGCTTGTAACAAGCCTGAGCTATTGGCCAAGCATTTATAATAAATACTATATCTTTGCATGGTAATTTGGGAACTGGCTTGTGGAAAATGAAAGTTGGCCTACAACCTGATAAAAACACATTCAGAAAAAAAAGCACTTATTTTGCCTCACAGTTTTTATGTATAGTCTATCATGATGGGAAAGGAACAGCACATGTCACACTGTGGTGGGAGATGCATGAGGCAGCTGGAAACATCACATTTGTAATCATGGAGAAGAAAGGGATAGGTCCTGGTGCTCAGCTTGTTTTCTTACTACTTAAAATGAGAGCTTGGTTATTGAAATAGTGTATATTACATCTAGGATGGCATGTTCCTCTCCAATTAACCATTTTTAGAAACATCCACACTAACAGGTGTAGCTGGAAGTTTTCTTGTGTTCCACCTGGCCTGCAGACCACTTATAAAATAATCACTCACAAACATATTAATTATAACTGTTGTATGGCAATTAGCTCAGGTTTATTACTGACTAGCTCTTACACTTAACCCATAAATTTTATCTATGCTGAGCTATGTGGCTCGATACCTTTTCTTAGTTCTGCATTGTCATCTTGCCTCCTTTGTGTCTGGCTGGTGACTCCTGACATGCCCTTCCTCTTCCCAGATTTCTTCTTGTCTGGTTATCCCATCTATACTTCCAGGCTACTGGCCAGTTAGCATTTTATTTATCAACCAAATCAGAACAACACACATTCACAGCACACAGAAAGACATCCCTAGCAAACAGGTGTATTTTCATGATAATTTTAAATATGATCCTATAATAACATTAGTTTCACATTTTTTTTTTGAATTTATACTACACCTAAAACAATTAAAAACTTGTAGTTCAAATATAAGGACTAATACACAATATATATTTCAATTAACAGTAAGATAAACATACAAATATAGACAAGTAATTTTCAGCAAGGTCACCAAAACAATTATAGGACAGGCAAGAGTCTTTCATCAAATGAGTCTCTTCCTTTATATACACAGTGTAATGAACCTAACTACAGATTCATTCTGTACACAGAGATAAATCCAAAATTGACAATAAGAAGAATTCTTGTTGCATTTTCTTTTCAAATGATACTATCAGAAAAGAAGGCAACCTATAGAGTGAGGAACCACATTTGAAAATCATGTGTCTGACAAGAAACTGCCATATAGAATATAAAAAGAATTCTTCGGTGAAATAATAAAAGATAATAACTCAATGTAAAATGAGAAAATGATTTCACAAATCACCTCTGTGTCAAAGCAATAGAAATGGTAAATACACATGTAAAACGATGGGCAACATCACAGCCACTTTGAGATAGCAACCAGAGTCTGTGGATCCTTTTGTACCTGATGTGACTACAAGGTTAGATGTCAATGCAAATGTTTAAGAGGGTGTGGAGAAGTTGATGGCCCAGAGTGCTGGAGGATAAGCAGTTCTGGCAATTTAGTAGAGACCTCAAAAGTCTACTTTCCAAAACAAACAACAGGACATTATAGAAAAGTTAGTAGAAACATTAAATAAAATGTGCTAACAAAGCTGAACACACTCAGGTGAAGGTGTTTTCTTTGTTTTGAATTTAACTTGTCTCTGGCATCTCAAAGTTCAGTGTGCTTGGGTCAAGATGCCACCATAATTATAATCAAGTCAAATTATACTTTGGGATTCTTTTAACCAAATCAATCAGAAAGAGATGTCTGTGTTTCTATACTCATAATTCTGAGACAATCATGGTGCATTACTTATGGGTTTGCATGTACCCACCTATGTCTTGGTTTGTACTATTGGTCACACTATTCACTATCAAACAGTAGTAAAATTGTACAGGAAACTTAACCCTCATTTGGAAATTTTTGGTCTAAATCTTCTGTTTTATTCCTTTATGCTACTCTCTTTTCTTTTACTTTGACCCAAATCTATATTTAGAAAACCTGTTTGATAGTCACCTGCATAAAATACGTTTGAGTCACTAACTCATTTATTTAGGGCCTGGAGTTTTCAGTTGCCTCTCAAACCAATGTAAGAGACCCAGCAAAGAGATAGGGAACATTCTGAAACAGTGGATTTTAACATAGGGGGCAAATGACCCTATCAGAGTGGTCACCTAGGACCATCCAGCAACATAGATATTTACATTATGACTCATGGCAGCAGCAAAATTAGTTAGGAAGTAGAAATGAAAATAATTTTATGGTTGGGGATCTCCACAACATGAGGAACTGTATTAAAGGACCACAGTATTACACAACATGAGAAAGACAGATATAGAGGTTCTATATATCCAGGCTCTATTATAAGGACAAAGAGCTTGTCTGCCCAATCATAATCACAGCTTTGCCCTCCTCACAGGCTGAGGCTACGGCCTTCAGATAGCAGATACATTGGTGATTTCCCTACACATAGCTGATGAGCATAAGTCAACAAAAACACTCCATAAGGAACTGCTGACATTTTCCATATAAATGTGGCATTATGCTTGATTTCCTGTAGGCATGCAACTTAAAGATGTCTAAATCTATGGTACAAGGAATTCAGTGTTTTTAAGCTCGTGTCAAGCAAGCTTTGAAGATCTCTATTTGTTTTTCTATTTGGAGTGTGTATGTGTATTTAAGAGTGGCTAGTGGGTAAATTATCTCAACTGTCAGAATCTCAATTCAATACTGGGCTAAACTGATCAGAAGCAAGGACAAGTTACAAAACCAATCAAAAAAGTTATCACTAGCATGCCTTTAATCCCAGCACTCGGGAGGCAGAGCCAGGCGGATCTCTGTGAGTTCGAGGCCAGCCTGGGCTACCAAGTGAGTCCCAGGAAAGGCGCAAAGCTACACAGAGAAACCCTGTCTCGAAAAACCAAAAAAAAAAAAAAAAAGTTATCACTAAATAGCATTTCTAGCTTGTTTGTTCTTTGGGGGTCCTACTGCAAACCCTTCTAAGAACTTATGTTGGAGGCCAACTCAGGGAGAGTTGCTTTTTTCGATGAAGTTGACTTTGGCTCTAAATCTTGAAAATGGACATAGAACAAATTCTTTGTCAGAAATATCTGTTTCCCATTTATCTCCATAGTCTGTTCTTATACTGAACTTGCTGAGTGATTGTCAGGTCTCACTCACTTCCGACTGACAGCATAATTCATATACTTTCTCCAATGATAAAACAGCATCTCCAGTAAGCATTCAATCCATCTGTGTTCACTGGGTTTGCAAAACAGAAAGCTCATTCCTTTTACTTGGTTCTTCCCTTCATTGAGATCCTAGGTGATAACTTTAGAAAAGTCCTGTATCAATAAGGCCTAAATATTTCAGAAGAAACAAACCGAAACAAAATGCCAGCAGACTTACTGAAAAGGAAAATTGACTTCTTAAAAGAATGTTAATCCACTTAAGAAACATAAACATGCAGTAATGATAAGGTATTCATTGCAGCAATGAATAAAGTTATTGAACGTGGTCATGGTTACAGAGAATATAATAATAGCTAACATTGATTATGCAACTACTGCGTTTAGTTCTTTAGTGAAAGCTTCATTGTGTATGAATCTTCAGTGTTATCATCACTATTTATCAATGGTTTCCTATGTATGTGATTCTGACCTGGATGGATGTCTTCTACTCTGTGTGAGACCTCTATAGTTAACCAACAACACAGTGTGAAGCTTTCCTTTTTTCTATATCACTCTCTTGGTTACTCCCTCACCACTGTGATAATATACCTGCAAAGAAGTTAATGAAGAAAGGTTGTATTTTGGTTTACAGCTCTAGGGAGATACAGTCCAGCTAGCCAGAAGATATAGCAGCAGGGAAAGCATAGTGGCAGGAGCAGATGGCTGTGTCATCACACTGCATCAAAACTCAGAAAGCAAAGAGTGAAAAGGATGTGAGGTCAGGATATAAAACTCTCAAGGACTGACCAAAGTATCTCACACTGAGGTTCCTCCTCATACAGATTCCAAAACCTTTCCAAACAGCACCATCATCCGGGATCCATGTGTTCAAACATGTGAACTTGTGGAGACACTTCACATTCAAACTAGAAATGTTTGAATCCATGATATTCAATGGTATGATCCACACTTCATGTGATGATAAAGTTGTAGTTACTACAACAGCCACTACTTAAAATAGTATCAACACATGTGGCACTATGTTAAATTCATATACACACCTACGTAAATAGCAATACCACCCAATTTTGTTTGCCTCACATAGTGTCAACTTCATTTAAACTGTTACAACCAACCTGTAGACAGTTTCAAGTACAGGAAACTATAAAATAGAGATGTTAAGTGCTATTGTCTAAAGCCATACAGGTAGAGAGTTTCAGCCTCTTGAATTCTCTGTTGGTCAGTCTGGTACAGCAGCAGAATAGATCATTTCAAGATGGTTTGTTTACCTGTTTGTCTCCATGAGAGTTTGACTCTGGGCACATAAACACAGAGGAGTTCCTCTTTGTAGGTTGTTCTGCAGATTTGAAACAGAGGCTTTTGCAAAAAGCCTCATAAACTCACTCCTGACCTTTTAAGAATGAAATGAAATGGCACATAATTGAAAATCTAAGAGTGTGTCTAAAAATGAAATCTCATTTATTCAAACTATGATTAGGGTTATAGATTTAATTTGCACTTTAAAAGAGTATTTTGTAAACCCTCCTTTTCAAGACAAAGGATATCCTTCTAAACTATTTTACTTATAAGAGATGAAAAGTAGAGTTCAGCAACCAAGAATAAATATTCTGAAATGGAAAACAAAGAAAACAGAATTTTTGTGAAGAATGTCAAATAAACAAGACCCATTAGTAGAAATTTAAAATATAAAAAGTAAAAAGACAACATACAGCGTAGCCCTTATGGTGCAGTAATTACTACCCTTCTGCTTTTGTTACTTATGATAGCATGTCTTGATAATTGCACTGTTGGTATTTAGTGCACTTATGCATATTTGAATAATGAAATTCTGTAGAGTATGACAAGTAGTGTTTTACTCTAAGGTTCTAAGAAAATTAATTACCACATAGCTTTGTTCATGAGCAAAATAGACATAGTCTCTCTGTAGATGCAAATATACATTCATTTTATTAGGATATCTTAATTAAACAAATGATATTTTCATTATGACATTTTCATATATGCACATAGTATAACAGAATAGAAATAAACAATGAAACAAGGTTCATTCTGTGGTGTGTACATGTGTATTACGTATGTGTCTAGGATCTTTCATGCATGTGTATGCAGAGGTGGTTGTAGAACGTCATCTCCTAATATTCTCCATCTAAGTTTTTGAGAGGGTCTCTCATGAACCTGGACATAACCTATTGACTAGACTAGCTGTCTAGTCAGCACCATGAGTCTATCTGTCTTTTATTATCTGCTCATCCTCCAGTACTTATACATACCACCATGCCAGGCTCTGTATGTGAGAACTGGGGATCCAACCTCAGGTCCTCATACATGCATGACAAACACTTTGTGATTCATGCCATCTGCCTGGACACAGGTTTGTTTTTTGAAACAATAATACAAGATTGCCTACTTTTAACCAAACTAATCAAAAGAAAGAGGAAGAAGAGTGAAATAAATAAAAATAGAGTTAAGGGGGAATACCACACCAGATATCACTGGAATCTACAGGATCATTGGGGAACTCTTTGAAAACACATATGTCAATACTTTAGCAATTCTGGATAGATTTCTAGACACAAATAACTTATCACCAAAATTGAACAGAGGGTGATATAAACAACCTAACGAGATTTATAATGAATAGTGAGAATAAAGAAATATGAAAGACTAATAAATAGTCTCTTAGGAAAGAAACTTGAGGGACAATTGTACTTCTGTGTACTAGTCATGATTCTCTAGAGGAACAAGACTGATAGATTATATGTATATATTATTATAAATAAATGCATATATACAATATTAAAATTATTTTAATAAGAGATTTATTGGATTTCCTCACATGATTAGGATAGGTAGTTTAACAATGTCTGTGTGCTGAAAGACTTGAAACCAGCTTTCTCATATAGGACTTACTATCCAGCTCAAGGTGCTGGAAGTTTCGCCAGGGAGTTACTAGTATTGACTCTATGTTAAAGACCAAAGAAGAGGGAGACTGATGCCAGTGGGCAGCACTGGCAGCAAACATAGTAACCCCAAACAGATGGAAACCTGAGTTGCTTTTGATAATCTTTCTTCATCATGGCAATTAGTTCAAGTGATATCCCAACTGTCCTTGATCACTGTCTCATATATCCATTCTCTATGTAAGGACCCTATAAACTCAGAGGTGTTCTTAGCATTCCTAAACGTTTCTTAATTCAGTCATTTTGACAACTCAGACTGGCCATAACACTGAAATGTTTTAAGGAATGTATATTTTACTGCTTTGTAATGAATACCACTTTGAACCTTATCACCATTCACGACATTAGTAGTACAATCATTGAATCTATTTTCTCATTCAGAACTTTTAATCACATATTCATTTATTTATTTTATTAAGAATTTTTTTTATTCATTCCATATACTAACCACAGACACCTTCCTCACCCCTCCTCCTGCTCCACCTCAGCCTTCACCCCAGCCCAGCCCCCAGCCCCTCCTCCAAAAGAATATAGTGGTTTGGATCTTTTTTTTGATGCTGATGTTGACCATAAATTGACAAGGGGAAGCCCAGATGTTACTCTGTGGTAAATTGTACAGAGTATGAAGAAGTTTGCACAACATGTGGTGGTCAAGTCCTAGCTTCCAAAAAAGAAAATCAAATCAGAGAGAAGACAGTTTTACAATGATTTTTATTTATATATGAAGATGTGTGTGCTTGTGTGTGTGCTCATATGTGTGAGGGTACATTTGAGAGGTTGAATGTAATTGGCCCCTACAATCTTACAGGAAGTGTGTTTGTTGTCCTTGTTGGAGGAAGTGTGTCACCGTGGAGGTGAGATTTGAGGTTTCTTATCCTCAGGACACTGCACAATATCTCAATCAACTTCTTGTTGCCTGCAAGATATAGGAGTATCAGCTACTACTCCAGCACCATGTCTACCTGCATGCTTCCATGCTCACCATCATGAGGATAATTTACGGAACCTCTAAAATTGTAAGTGAGCCACCTCAATTAAATGTTTTCTTTATAAGAGTTACCATGGTCATGATGTCTCCACACAGCAATAGAAACCCTGACTAACACAGTAAATGTGTGGAGGCCAGAGTTCTCCAGTGTCTTCCTTTGTGATAAAACTAAATGTGTTAATGATAAACTCAGAGTTAACAATAATGTATCAGTGTCACATCAAGAAAAGGAATCAAAACACTTCCCCTTGGTGTCATTTAACTGAGTCACCTTGTTTGAGTTCTCTTCTTCACATTTTCTGTGTCTTCCATCCTCTGTCCATTGCATGAGTCTGAGTCTGTGCCTATCTGAACACTACAGTAAATTTGTCCCCGTCTCTATACATGTCCTTAACAAAGGACTTTGTTCTCTTTTATTGAAAAAGCATCAAATGGGAATGAAATGAGGGATACTTTACAGAAATATTTAACAGAGTTTTATAAAGGATTAAGTCACTGATCTTAACTGAACACTACTGACTCATATAAAAACAACATTATCAAACAATATTTATGCTGCTTTCAGCATTTATTGTGAACAATCATATTATAAGGCTACTTTCAGCCAATTTTCTGTTTCTAGCAAAAGCTTATAACAACATATATGTAAATACATATGCATTACTCTTGGTTTAGGATATTGAAATGTTCTTAATTTAAGATTAAAGGTATGCATCAAGTTAGTTTATAAAAGTTTATTACATGGAAATTCAAAGCAAATAAGGTCTGTCATTACATTGTTCCCTTAAAGGAAGGTCAAACATGCAGGCTGGGTACACAGCAGGATAGCAGTTTTAAATCACCTCAAGTTGTAGAATTAACTCTGGCTGTGAGGCTCAAGAAATGCTTCAGTCTACTAACATGTAAAAGATATTACTTAAAAAATAGCAGTTTATTTCCACTTTACTTATTTATTCTTCATATTGTTATAAATCAGGCTTTCTTTTGAAACTGGTGCTCACCAACTAGACAAGACTAGTTGGTCAGTAAGCCCAGGAATCCTCCAACCTCTACCTCCCAGGGCAAGAATTACAGGTGAACACTACCATGCCCTGATTTTTATGTGGGTGCAGGCAATCTAAACCCTTGTACTCATGTTTGCACAGAATATCTCCCTAGTCCCTGATTTGCATTTCATCTACATAAATTAATTAAAATCCCGGAGCATATGTATTTGTCTTATGTGTTTCTGTTAAGACGTTTACCTAAAGTGTACAGCAAATATGCCACAGATAATAAACAGTCATGAACAGTATCTGGAATGCCTTAAAGAAATCTTTGTCTCTGGACTACAAACCAGGGCTTTTTCACAGAACTTCCTGACATTTTCTTAGGATGTCATCAGGAACTGCTCTCCAGACAGAAAACCCAAGTATGTTGAATTCAGAGGCCACAGTGATAGTCTTTGTACAATCCAGTTATCCAGCACCTTGCCCGGTGGAAATCTCTAAGCACCTAGTTTGTAGGATTACTCCAAATGTCAAGTTAACCTCTTTTCTTAGCCCAAGATGAAGAATTAGAAGCAGTTGATGATTACTGAGAAAGGAAGAATAATTATCTAGTCCTAGACCCCTGTGAGGTTATCTAATTCCTAGCACTCAGGTCAGCCCTAGATATATGTACATGTGTGAGACACTAAATGAACTCAATGGGTTGCATTTATAGATGTGTGTGTGTGTGTGTGTGTGTGTGTGTGTGTGTGTGTGTGTATGTGTGTGACAACAAAAAGTAAAGAATAAGAGTCAATGATTTTAATAAGAAGTAGGGGAACATGGGATGTATTGGAGGGAGGAGAGGAAGAGGGTTAATGATGTAAATATATAGTTTTATATGAAATTCTTAAAAGATAAAATAATTTTAAAATTTTCCTATGTCAAATTCAAAAAAATAATTGAGCCCAAACTACTTCCAATAGTTTACTTCAGTACTATATAAAGTAAAGAAAAAAATCAGATGTTAGATTCACAACTGGAAGGGAAATATCCTAGTAGAATCTCTTATGATCATGCTCTTGTATAAACTTCAGACTAGACACAACTACAGTGGCTTGAAGGATTCAGTGGTCAAAGCCATTTGTGATACTCAGTGACCTATCCCTTCCCTAGTTCTCTAGGAGCCTCTATCTCTGCCCTTCTCCTCAACCCTTTTCCCTGCTTCCTTATGGCAGTATCACACTATGTATCCCGGAAAGCTTTGAAATGACAACCATGCCTCAGTGAGAACTGTGTTTGTGAATGTGCAGCACCACCCCTAGCTCTTGGGGAACTCTTTTTTTAATTAAGACTTTTTTAATTCATTTTACATACCAATCGAAGATCCCCCTCTTCCTTCCTTCTGCCTCTCCAGCCTTTCCCTCCCAATCCACCCCCCCTTTCCCTCCTACAAGAAGGTAATGCTTCCCACAGGGAGGTGCATTTAGTAGAGGCAGGTCCAAGCCCCTTCCCCTGCCTCAAGGCTCTGCAAGGTGTTCTATCATAGGTAGTAGGCTACAAAAAGTCTGCCCATGTACGAGAGATGGATCCTGATCCTATTGCCAGGGGGTCCCTTAAGCAGAACAAGATACATAACTGTCTCACTATGCAGAGGGCCTGCCTAGACTAGTCCCATGCATGCTCCACAGTTTTTGGTCTAAATTTCATGAGTTCCCACTAGTTTGGCTTGGTTATCTCTGTAGGTTTACCCATCTTGATGCCCCTTGCTCATAGTATCCTCTTTTTCTCTCTCGGGCTGGATTCCTGGAGCTCAGCCTGGTAATTGGCTATGGATCTCTACCAGTTCAGGCACCCTCTCCACTATTGCTAGTAGACTAAGCTGGAGGTTCCTGGGAACTTTCCTAGCACCTTGATTCTCCCTATCCCCACGATGTCTCCCTCTGTCATGGTATTTCTTTCATTGCTCTCCCACTCCTTCCCTGTTCCAGCTTGACCATCCCATTCTTTATGTTCTCATCTCCCTTCCCTTATTGTCCATTACCTACTCCTCATCTCCAGTTTATTCATGGAGATCTCATCACACTTCCCAGGGCTATCCATGCATCCCTCTTTGGGTCCTCCTTGTTAGGTAACTTCTCTGGAGCTATGGGTTGTAGTCTGCTTATCCTTTGCTTTACATCTAGTATCCACTTATGAGTAAATACATACCATGTTTGTCCTTCTGAGTCTGGGTTGCCTCACCCAGGATGATATTTTCTAGTTCCATCCATTTGCCTGCAAATTTCATGATGGCATTGTTTTTACTGCTGAGTAGTACTCCATTGTGTATATGAACCACATTTTCTTTATCCATTCTTTGGTTGGGGGCATCTAGGTTGGTTCCAGGTTCTGGCGATTATGAATATTGCTGCTACGAACATAGTTGAGCATGTGTCCTTGTGGTATGATTGAGTATTCCTTGGGTGTATGCCCAAGAGTGGTATAGCTGGGTCTTGAGGAAGATTGAGTCCCAATTTTCTGAGAAACTGGTATCCTGATTTCCAAAGTGGCTGTATAAATTTGCACCCCCACCAACAGTGGAGGAGTATTTGCCTTGCTCCACATCTCCAACATAAGCTGTCTTCAGTGTTTTTGATCTTAGATATTCTGACAGGTATAAGATGGTATCTCAGAGTAGTTTTGATTTGCATTTCCCTGATCACTAAGGATGTTGAATAATTTCTTAAGTATGTTTTGGCCACTTGAGATTCTTCTGTTGAGAATTCTCTGTTTAGATCTGTAGCCCATTTTTAATTAGATTGTTTAGGATTTTGAAGTCTAGTTTCTTAAGTTCTTTATATATTTTGGAGATCAGCCCACTGTCCAACGTGGGGTTGGTGAAGTTTTTTTTTTTTTTTTTTTCCAATTCTGTAGGTTGTCATTTGGTCTTATTTAGTATGCCCTTTGCTTTACAGAAGCTTCTCGGGTTCAGGAGGTCCCATTTATTAATTGTTCCTCTCAGTGTCTATGCTACTGGTGTTATATATAAGGAGTGGTCTCCTGTGCCAATGCATTCAAGACTATTTCTTACTTTCTCTTCTATCAGATTCAGTGTAACTGGTTATATATTGAGGTCTTTGATCCACTTGAACTTGAGTTTTGTGCATGCAATAGATATGGATTTATTTGCAATCTTCTACATGTTGACATCCAGTTATGCCAGCACCATTTGTTGAAGATGGTTTCTTTCTTCCATTGTACAGACTTGACTTCTTTCTCAAAAATTAGGTGTTCATAGGTGTGTGGGTTAATGTTATCATCTTCAATTTGATTCCATTGGTCTTCATTTTGATTTTATGTCAGTACCAAGCTGTTTTTATTACTACAGCTCTACAGTGAAGCTTGAGGTCAGGGATGGGGATGCCTCCAGGGGTAGCTTTACTGTACAGGATTGTTTTAGCTATTCTGTTTTTGTTTGTTTTTCTTTATGAAGTTGAGTGTTGTTCTTTCCAGGTCTGTTTTGGGATTTTGATGGGGATTGCATTGAATCTTTAGATTGCTTTGATATGAATGCCATTTTTACTATGTTATTCCTACCTATCCATGAGCATGGGAGATTTTTCCATTTTCTGATGTCTTCTTCAATTTCTTTCTTCAGAGACTTAAAGTTCTTGTCATACAGGTCTTTCATTTGCTTAATTAGAGTTACCCCAAGGTGTTTTATATTATTTGTGCCTACTGCAAATTGTGATATTTCTCTGATTTCTTCCTCTGCCCATTTATCATTTGTATATAGGAGGGCTACTGATTTTTTTGAGTTAATCTTGTATCCTGCCATATTACTGAAGGGTTTATCAGCTGCAGCAGTTCCCTGATAGAATTTATGAGGTCCCTTATATACTACCATATCATGTACAGATAGTAAAAGTTTGAATTCTTCCTTTACAGTTTGTATCCCATTGATATCCTTTTGTTATCTTATTGCTCTGGATAGAACTTCAAGTACTATACGGAAAATATAGAGAAAGTGGACAACCCTGTCTTGTTCCTGATTTTAGTGGGATCCTTTGAGTGTCTCTCTATTTAATTTGATGTCATCTTGCTGTAAATTGCCTTTATTCTGATTTAGATATGTTCTTTATATTTCTGATCTCCCCAAGATCTTTATTATGAAGGGGTGTTGGATTTTGTCAAAGGTTTTTTTCATCTAATGAGATGATTGGTTTTTTTTTCAATTTGTTTATAGGGTGTATTACATTTCCAGATTTTTATGTGTTGAACCATCCTTGAATCTCTGGGATGAAGGCTACTAGGTCATGATCGATAATTTTTTGATGTGTTCCTGAATTTGATTTGCCAGTATTTTATTGAGTATTGTATCACTGTTCAAGAGGGAGATTGGTCTGTAATTCTCTTTCTTTGTTGCATCTTTGAGTGGTTTGGGTATCAGGGTAACTGTAGCCTCATAAAAAAGATTGGTAATGTTCCTTCTGTGTGGAACAATTTGAAGAATATTGGTACTAGCTCTTCTTTGAAAATGTGATAGAATTTTGTGATGAAACCATCTAGTCCTGGGCTTTTTTTTGGGGAGGGGAGATTTTTAATGACTGATTCTGTTTCCTTAGGAGTTATAGGTCTATTTAAACTGTTTATCTGCTCTTGATTTAACTTTGTATGTGGTACCTGTCCAGAAAATTGTCCATTTCTTTTAAATATTTTAAATTTCTTAGAGTATGGGTTTTTGAACTAAGACCTGATGGTTCTCTGTATTTCCTCATTGCGTATTGTTATATCACTCTTTTCATTTCTGATTTTGCTAATTTGGATGTTCTCTCACTGACTTTTGGTTAGTTTGAATAAGGGCTTATCTATCTTAATGATTTTCTCAAAGAACCAACTCTTTGTTTCATTGATTATTTTTATTGCTCTTTTTGTTTCTATTTTTATTCATTTCAGCCTTCACTTTGATTATTTCCTGGCATCTCTTCCTCCTCGGTGAGTTTGCTTTTTTTTTTTTTTTTTTTCTAGAGATTTTAGGTGTGCTGTTAATTCACTAGTGTGAGATTTCTCCAACATCTTTATGTGCACATTTAGTGCTGTGAATTTTCCTCTTAGCATTGCTTTCTTAGCACCCCCTAAGTTTGGATATGTAGAAGTAACCAACCGTCTTATTAAATAAGAAACACAGAAACAATGGAAAGAAGAAAGCCAAGAGGTCAGAGCTAAGATCTTACCCTTCCTTCTGTGGTGGTCCTACCTCTATGAAAGAGAGCTACTTCCTGTGTTAAAGTCTTTATGTGTAGCTTGAGTTTTTCTGCCTTGCCCACAGTCAGGACAAATCTTTGTCACCCGCCAATCCCACAGCCGCTCAGACCCAACCAAGTAAACACAGAGACTTATATTCCTTACAAACTGTATGGCTGTGGCAGGCTTCTTGCTAACTGGACTTATAGCTTAAATTAATCCATTTCCATAAATCTATACCTTGCCACGTGGCTGGTGGCTTACCGGCATCTTCACATGCCGCTGGTCATGGCGGTGGCTGCAGTGTCTCTCTGCCTCCGCCTTCTGCTTCCCAGAATTCTCCTCTCTCCTTGTCCCACCTACTTCCTGCCTGGCCACTGGCCAACCAGTGTTTTATTTATTGACCAATCAGAGCAATTTGACATATAGACCGTCCCACAGCATTTATGTAGACTTTCTGTTCTGCCTTCTCATTGGTTGTAAATCCAATCACATGACCGCCTCATCATTGCCTGTCTGTACAGACCTCCAGGTCTTCTATGTTTGGTATTGAGATTAAAGGCGGGTGTATCCAATGCTCGCTATATCCCTGGACACACAGAGACTTACCTAGCTCTGCCTACCAAGTGCTGGGATTAAAGGCGTGCACCACCACTGCCCATCTTTCCTATGGCTTGCTAATAGCTGTGACCCCTGGGCAACTTTATTTATTAGCATACAAATAACATTTTAGTACAAATAAAATATCACCATATGGGTATGTAGTACATTCATTTTCATTGAATTCTAGGAAGTCTTTAATTTCTTTTTTTATTTCTTCTTTGACTCATTGGTGATTCAGTTGACCATTATTCACTTTCCATGAGATTGTAGGCTTTCTGTAATTTTTGTTGTTGTAATTTAACTTTAAGCTATGGTGGTCTTATAAAATACAGAAGGTTATTCCATTTTTTTTTTTTTTTTGTATCTGTTGAGATTTTCTTTGAGACCAAGTATGTAGTTGATTTTAGAGAAGGTTCCATGGAGTGCTGAGAAGAAGTTATAATCTTTTTTTGGTTTGGGTAGAATGTTCTGTACTTATCTATTAAGTCCATTTGAGTCATAACATCTGTTAGGTCCCTTATTTCTCTGTTAAGTTTCTGTCTGGTAGGTCTGTCCATTGGTGAGAGTCAGGTGTTGAAGTCTCCCACTACTAGTGTGTGGGGTTTTATGTGTGATTTAAACTTTAATGATGTTTCTTTTACATATGTGGGTGCCCTCCTATTGGGAGAATAAATGTTCAGAATTGAGACTTCACCTTGGTGGGTCTTTCTTGTGATGAATATGTAATGTCCTTTCTAATCTCTTTTGATTGATTTTATTTTGATGTCTATTTTGTTAGATATTAGAATAGCTACAACAGTTTACTTCTTAAGTCCATTTGATTGTAAAGTCTTTCCCAACCTTTTACTCTGAGGTAGTGTCTGTAGTCAAAGTTAAGTTGTGTTTCTTGTATTCAACAGAAGGATGGATCCTGATTTTTGTATTCATCCTGTTAGCCTGTGTCTTTTTATAGGCAAATTGAGTCCATTGATATTAGGGGATATTAATGACCAGTGATTGTTAATTCCTGTTATCTTTTGGTGGTAGTGTATGTGTATTTCCCTTCTTTGGGATTAATTACTATGTGGTTTTCTATTTCTTGTGTTTTCATGGGGTGCATCTGACTTCCTTAGGTTGGAATTTCCCTTCTAGTGCATTCTGTATGGCTGGATTTGTAGATAGATATGATTTAAAAATGGTTTTGTCTTGGAGCATCTTGTTCACTCTGTCTATAGTGTTTGAAAATTTTGCTGAGTGTATCAGTCTATGCTGACATCCGTGGTCTCCTAATGTCTGCATTACATCTGTCTAGGACTTTTTGGCTTTCAGAGTCTCCATTGAGAAGTCAAGCATTATTCTGATGGATCTGTCTTTATAAGTCATTTGGCCTTTTTCCTTTTCTGCTCTTAATATTCTTTCTTTATTCTATATGTTTAGTGGCTTAATTATCATGTGATGAGGGGACCTTTGGGGGGGTCTACTCTATTTGGTGGTCTATAAGCTTCTTGTGTCTTCATAGGCATTTCCTAAGTTTAGGAAGTTTTCTTCCATGATTTTGTTGAATATATTTTCTGTGCCTTTGAGTTGATATTCTTCTCCTTCTTTTACCCCTATTGTTGTTAGGTTTGGACTTTCCATGGTGTCCCAGATTTCCTGCACATTTTGTGTTATGACTTTTTTGGCTTTGGTGCTTTCTTTGACTGAGGAATTTATTTCCTCTATTGTATCCTCTATGCCAGGGATTCTCTCTTCCATTCTTTTGGTTATGCTTGCATCTGCAGTTCCTGTTCATTTACTCAGATTTTCTATTTCCAGCATTCCCTTGGTTTGTGTCTTCTTCATTGTTTCTATTTCAATTTTCATGCCTTGAACTGATTCCTTCACATGTTTAATTACTTTTTCTTGATTTTCTTGGCTTTCTTTAAGGAATTTATTGATTTCTTCCAATTTTTTGTTTGTCTCTTCCTCAATTTCTTTAAGGGAATTTTTCATTTCTTATCTAAAGACTTCTATCATCTTTGAAAAGTTATTTTTCAGGTTACTTTCTTCTGCTTCTACATTGTGATGTTCAGGTCTTGATGTTGTAGAACTGCTAGGTTCTGGTGATGCCATATTGCTCTTTATGTTGTTATATGTGTTTTTGCACTAGCATCTTCCCACCTCTTCCTCCAATAGGTACAAGATGTTTCTGTGTCTGAGCAAGCTGCTCTTGTTCCAATCTATGCTTGCTCTGTCTGTGGCTCAGGGGGCTACTCTGGGTCTAGTCTTAGCTCTTGGTCTAATTGGAGCTGGTGGATTCTGTGTCTCAGGGAGCTTCTCTTTGTCTAATCCAAGCTGGCTGATTCTGTGTCTCAGGGAGCCTCTCTTGGTCTTATCATGACTCTTGGTCCAATCAAAGTTGACAGAGTCTGTGTCTCAGGAACCCACTGAGGTTGCAGGGGGAGTGGGTAGTTTGGAGTAAGGCATGGTCTTGCAGATTGTAGGTTCCAATGGGGGGTTATGGTGGGGGAGCCTGCCTGCAGGAATCTTTCCTGCTGGTCAGCAACTGAGGCAGGATGGTTGGGGGATTCCAGGGACAGGTTGTTTCCCAGGGCCTAGGGTCCTAGAAACAGGATTCTCTGGGTGGGAGAAGAGTTATTCTCTTGGGGAACTATTATATACAGATTTTCAATACATTTTTCATAGTCTTACATATTTATCCAGTACAGACACTTACCTAAAGATAGATTTTTCTGTAAAAGGTGAATATTGAGGTGTCTGCCTGTAGGTGTACTTATTTTCTCTTCTTTAGTAAACACAATGATAGCTTTCTATGACTGTTTCTTTTCATTTTCTAAAATATATTTGTAGTGCCAATGAGACAACTCAGTGAACACAGGCTGCCTGGGCCCACTTGGTGGAAGGAGAGAATCAACTTCATGAAGTTGTCCTTTGATCTCTTCATCACATATATGTGCCATGTGCACACACATAGACAACATAAACATAACAATAATGATAACAGTAATACATGCTTCTGGACTAATAAGTCATCCTCTAACCACACTTGTATTGTAGTGTGCTCCCCACAGAAAGTGAAAATAATTAAAATTTTGAATAATAATTTAATTTCTAAAATTTAACTGACTTTTCTATTGCAATTATCTTTTCAATACAAGTTTTCCATAAATCAGTTAGAAAAAATACTCCAATTTATTTGGGAGATCACACTGTTTACTCTGCCTCTTGTTACAGCTTCCAAGAGAATAAAAACCCTATATAACATGATGATAATACAAAATTGTTAATGCTCTGGAAGCCTGTAGAAAATAAAGAAACAACTATTAAATTCAATATGATTCTTCCATAATTCAAGCTTTGAGTTTGGTAATAAAGAGAAAATTTGAATCATGAAGTACTGAAATTGTCATGTGAGTTAAGAAAAGACATATACAGAAATTGAGAAAATTGTATTAGTGTCACATATTTAGTGAGGTCATGCTCTCTGTGCATGTTTAACAGTGCTCTGATTATGTCACCTAATTCTATCGATTTGTGAATGATTTGTTATTTTACTACAAGAATGTAATTTTATACAACATACAATAGAATAGAAAATGTGTCTTATCTCCAAGGGAAGAAAATTGATGAATTCAATCTGAGAAACTCAATAAAATATCTGTGATGTTTGGATTCCTACAGTGTGAGGCTACAGAGCACAGCTGACCTTTGGAAGATCACATCACCCAAAACAGCGTGATAAAGTGCACAAATAATTTTCACACAACCCTGGATCCTACCATAAAGAATATTGTACAGCCACAGTATAGGGTCTAATATCCTTAAGAGTTATGAAGACTATCTGGATATGCTTATGCACATATGGTTGTGATGTGTTACTATAAGAACTCTGCCAGCAAAACAACAAAAAAAAAAAAAGTTAATGTACATTTCTTCTATGAAAGCATTCCTGAAGGCCAGGTTTGGTGGCACAGACCCTTCATCCTGATATTCATGAGTCAGAGGCAGGTGGATCTTTGTGAGTTTGAGGCCATGTGGTCTTCACAATTCATTCTAGGACACTTAAAGGTACATATTGAGAAAATGTCTCAAAATAAAGTAACAAATAAATAATCAAGTAAAAAGAAAGATATAAAGAAAAAACATTATTCAAGCAATGATCAAAAATCTCTGTTATCAATGAATAAATAAATCACCAGATCCTATTACCAAAACAAAGCAACAGCAGGGGAAAAAAAGGCAGCTTAGATATGGCAAAATGGCTCAGCAGATAATATATATACTTAAATGCTGTAGATTATTCATTTATACCAAAGAATTATAGTGAACAGAGATACAGTGAGGTCATCTTGGGAAGATGTGAGTGAGAATGCTGCCTCTCAGGGAACACAGAGACAAATGTTCTTAGATGTGCTGTTTCCAGATTTCAGGGGAGTGAAGACTGGGGAGGTGCCAAGCTCACTGAGAATCTGGTGAAATACACCATGGATACTACTAATATTCAAATAATATAGATTTTATCAACTATGTAAAGTACAAAATTCTAGATGAACAGATAAATGAACCAGAGATATTGGCTTAAGAAAAATACCAAAACTACTTTGCTAAAATTGTGTTTCAAACACCACTATCAGGTCGGCATGGAGTGAGTCAGAAGAATTGCCTCAGCACATTCACACAAGAGCAAAGGGACGTAAAATAACATGAATGCAGATATAAATGATGAGAGAAAATGCTGTTGACTTTTTTATGTTTCTAGGACTGCCATATGCTTTTTAATTTTTTCACTCCATTTCATATTCCTTATATCTGAGGCATCTACAATACAATTTTTATATATTTCAGAAGACAAGACCAAGACATTCATGGTTAAAATAATTTCAGCCTGTGATAGAGGCTCCTTTATAAATTTGGGATTCAAACCTAGACAAACATAAGCTGTGGTTTTTATCACATGATTCTGGGTACAGTGCTGAGGATTTGGCAAGAAAACACTCTAGAAACAAAATGGTGTCACATTCTGTTTAAGGAAGGAAAGCACCTATGATACACACTCTTGTGGAGGTTCAGTGGGTGGTAAAGGAAAGGGGAAGACAGTTCCTTCAACCGTGTAGCCACTTGTTAAGTTGCTCGTGTCCCTGAAAACAACTCTAATTAATTTCAGTAGCATGAAAGCAGAAAGGGAACGAGTGTGTGTGTGGCGGTGGTGGCGGTGGTGGCGGTGGTGGCGGTGGTGGCGGTGGTGGCAGTGGCGGTGGTGGTGGCGGTGGTGGTGGTGGTTGGTGGCAGCGGCAGTGGTGGCGGCAGTGTCTGTGAAGTAATGGGAGTGAAAATATCAAACTACATTCTATACATGTCTGAAAAGTCATAATAAAATTTATTATTATGTTAAATTGGCATGTGCTAATGGAGATACAAAGGAATGTACGGGCTCCACAGGGTCAGCACCTCCTCCACTTTAATCCCTTAGGAAGCTTGCCTATAGCCCCTTACCTCTGTTCCTGACACAGATCCTCCAAGGCACTTGGTTGGGTTTTACCCTCTTCATAGAGGACTGTAAGAAGTGAGGGAGATTCTAGGGAGGGAGTGTTATTATCCATAGAGGATATTATTATCCATAGAGGATAGCAGAAGATGTAAAATAAAGATCCGACAGAATTCTAAATATAACATTAAGATTCTAGGATGTGCTACTGTTTCAGCACTTCATTGAGAAAGAATTTCCAGAAAACATGATTGGTTTCTTTCTCAGTTATCTTTAAATGTCACCTTGATACAATCTGGAGTCATACAAAAAGGAACATCAGTTGAGAAATTGCCTAGATCAGACTGGCCTATAGACATATTTTTGAGGTGATTGCCTAGGTTATTAGTGAAGGTAGGAAGTTCTAGATCACTGTGGGTGGTGTCATTCCCTGGTCAGTTTGTCATTGACTGTGTAAGAAAATGGGCTAACCACAAGCCTGAGAGCAAGCCAACAGGCAATATTACTTCATGGTTCTTGCTTCTAGGTTTCTGCCTTGATCTCCCTCAATGGTGTACTGGTGCCTGGAAGAATAAGCCAAATAAACCCTTTCCTCTTTAATTGCTTCTGGTCAAACTGGTTTATCACAGAAACATAAAGGAAACTAGGACAGTTGGTAAGGAACACGTTCAAGGTCTGAGCTGTAAATTACCTCTAAATTTCATGAGATACACTGCTGATTCAGTTTATGAAGCTCATGAGTTAGAAATGAAGAGAAGGAAAGGGGAGGGAGTCCCTCCTCTTTCTCTCTCCTGGTTCTTCTCTATATTCTTTTGAGATAATGTCTCATGTATTCTGACTAATCTCACACTTGCTGTTGAGAATGACACTGAACTACTGATCCTCATGCTTCCTCCTCCCTAGTATTGGCATTGCATGCATGTGTTAACATGCCCAGTTCACTAACTACTGGAGAATGGGCCCAAGGCCCGAGCCATATTAGGCAAGCACTCTACTCAGCAACCTATATCTGCTCAGTATTTCTTATACCAACCTCCCTCCAGTTTCCTTACTACCACCCTCAAGGCAAGATAACAGTTGTTTTTGAGATTTGGGATGATTTTTACTTCTTAAGCAATTTATACTTTCTGTTTATGAATGTTTGTATATTTATTTACTCTTTAGTTGATAATTTTCCTTCTGAGCATTGAACTTAGAATCTTGCTTGTGCAAATACTTGCTTTACCAACAAAATAAACATCATCATTATCATTATTACTATTATACTTTTTGGCATTGTGAATATTGTGAATGTGTGTGTGTGTGTGTGTGTGTGTGTGTGTGTGTGTGTGTGGTTTGCACATGACTGTGTATGCATGTATTCATGTTTGATTATTCTTTTAAATTATTGAAGCAAGGTCTTTCAGTCACACTCAGAGTTCACTGATATGACCAGTTTTGTTAGGTACCTTGTTCTGGGGATCCCCTGTCTACAGATCCTGAAGCTGTAATTACAAATGAAAAGTTACACTCTACCTAGCATTTTCTTGCATTCTGAGGAATGTTAACTCCTCTTCCATCACACTTACATCGACAAGTGCTGTAACCACTAAGACATCTCCCCAGCCCTATTTTACTTTAAAAAAAAAAAAAAAAAAAAAGATAGGATCTCATTATGTTCCACAAACAAGCTAGCCATTAACTGCTGCAAATAACCATCCTGCACCAGGTCCCTCAGTAGCTGAGACTGCAGGTGTGTGTCGAGGCACCTCGCTAAACTTGCTTGTTTCCTTGGCACCATCTTCTCACCCTCTCTCAAACACCTGAGACTGATATCAGACTTCAGCTACCAAGCAATTGATGTGTGACAGCTGTAAGCTTGCCCCCTCTATTTCCTTTTGCACCCTGTTTTGATAAGCAAAATGTTACTCATTTTTAAAGATACAAGTTTCAACTTTTCCTTGAAATTAATTCCTTGAATGTATTAAAATCTTGTACATGGATCTCAATGTCTTCATTTTAGAAATGGCTGTATATGGTGAAGTGTCTTGGCTTTATTGTGCTTCTGGTGTACATGCTGTCTGTTATGTATACATTTGTATGTGCTTACAAACACATATCTAATTTATTCCTCTGACTGACAATGGCTTGTAAGCTATGATGGTTAATAGACTATTAATATGACAAGATCTAGAATCTCCTAGTAGACAAACATCTGGGCTTGTCTTTGAGGGAGTTTTGTGTTTGGACTAATAGCAAAGATTGTTAATAGTGCATGGTTGCTATTGCATAGGCTGAGATCCTGGACTGAATAAAAAGAAAAAAAAAGTGAGCTGAGCACCAGCATCCATCACTCTGCTTCCTGACTACAAATGCAATGAGACCAGCTGTGTCTTGGTTCTGCCTCTATGACTTCTCTGTCCCGATGGACTCTATCCTGAAACTGTGAGCAATAATTAATACTTCATTCCCCAAGTTGCTTCTGTCAGGTGTTTTATCACAGAAGTGAGAAAATAATTAATATGATAGTGCTTGCGGAAACCATACTCATGATCATATTTTTGCTCACTCTCTTAAATGATGACATGGTTTCTCTCTTTCTTAAGTTATTTTTATTGCCAAGTCATATCTATGTAAACATATGTTTTTATTAATATCTATGTAGCACATGTGTCATATTCTTTTGAAGTTCATGTACATTATTGAATGGTTACTTAATATGTTTATCATTTCCAATCTATTATGTTCCCTTGTTATGGTCTCTGAAGTCATAAAATTTATTGATTTCATCCCACTGGGCACAGTGGTTTGATCACTCATACCTAATCTGTAAATACTTTAAGCTGAGGGGTGTATCTCACTCTCAAATATTTATTTTTTATTTGTTTGTGTCTGCCTCTGTTTACATGTTCCAACATGTATGCAGGTACCCTCGGAGGAGATAAGATTTCATCAGATGTCCTGGAACTGGAGTTCCAGGTGTATGTGAACTGTCTGCCATGGGTGCTAGGAACTGTACCTGGGTCTTCTGCAAGAGCATCAAGAGCTCTTAACTGCTGAGCCATCTCTACAGGCCCATGTCCCTCATTCTTCAGCACTGCAGGAGGTGCAATAATATGTTTGCTGAGTGAAAGGACTAATGAGTGAAAATGTTTTCTATATTCCTAGATTTTTTCTTTCTCAGGTATGACAATCAGTAAAATAGAAAAGGGGAAATATGGTGATATTTTATTTGTACTGAAATGTGATTTTAATTTTATGTTAATAAATAAAGTTGCCCTGGGGTCAGAGCTATTAGAGCCATAGCAAGAGTGTGGTGGTTAGAAGAGCTAGGTAGATTTCTGTGTGTTCAGGGATACAGCCAGTATTGGAGACATACGCCTTTAAGACCTGGAGGGCGGTACTTACAGGCAGTGACAAGACAGTCATGTGGTTGGGTTTACAACCAATGAGAAGGCAGAACAGAAAGACTATTTAAAGACAGACAAACAGGAAGAAGCTCTCTCTCGGGGAAGCTAGGAGCACTGCAGGAGGTAAGATTTTATCTCTGAGCTCTGACCTCTCGGCTTTCTCTTTTACATTGGCTCTGTGTTTCTTATTTTAAAAAGATGATTGGTTACATCTACAAATCAGTGTCTTGACTTTTATGTGGTACAACTTCCCTAGCTTTGAATGTGGGCTAAAGGCTTTGGTAGTTTTCTCTTGAGTCAGTCAGTTCTATCATTCATGTTTCCAAACAGAATTATCCAATTGTAAACTCAGTTGTCCCATTCTCTTTATGATTATTGTCCTCCTTTTCTGGTGATCTCCATTCTTTTAATCATCAAAAGAAGATAGTATAATTTTCTAGTTTGTCTTAAAAAGTTCTCTTCACATGTTCTCCACTTCTCTAACTTCTAAACACCATATTGGATATCTGATTATTATATTTTTTGAATTGGTAAAATTTCAAATACAAAAGTCTCTATTAGTAATTGAGTCCTAAGTTTTTGCATTTTGGGATGGGGAAAGGCAAATGTTGGATCCAAGAAAGGTAGAAGTTAGCCATGGAAAGGTAGCATTATCCTTTATCTATTGTGCTACAAGTTCACTCTTTATTTTGACTTTACATCATTTTTTGCCTCTTACTTGTCATGTATCATAAACCCTCCCTTGAGGACAGAGCTAGCTTCAGAATCTAGAACTGAGGTACTGCCTAGTGCATATAACCTTCCTGCTTTCTAGGAAACTCAAGGCCCTTGTGTAGATATTTAGTCTTCAACCTTTATTTGGAAGTTAAACATGCAACAGAAGTAATTTTTCTTTGCTGAGGCAGGAGCTGCATGGTCATTGATGAAGTAGCCATTTCTGAGGTCCTGATGATGAGGGCACATACTAATGAGTTCAGGATCCTCCTGATAGTAATGGTTCCCTCACTGTAGGAATCATGTGATTTGCTTCTCATGATAAAACCCTTTTTTGTTCCTCAGATTTTTCTTAGTGTCTAGTGATACATTCATTTTCTAATGTAGCCAGATATTGCTTGAAACACCCAAGATCTTTATTCAGCCCAATTAGATGTTTAATACTTATTGAAACACAAAATTTATTTTACATGCAAATTTCCCTGAATTCTACTGGCCCTTATAAGTTCCATTAGTGCACAGTGACTATTTCATCTCTCAAACTGAAAACTGTAACCCCTCTTTTATGCAGTACCTGATTCACAGCAGGTGCCTGGTAATTATTTATTAGTTAATAAGTAAATGTGTTCTTGACTGTATAAAATATTCTCCATAAGGCCACCTTCACTTTCAGATATTTGTTTTTATTTTATGTTAATATTTTTGTTGGTTTTTATTATGGTTCAGATTAAGATTATAATGGTATTCAGCAGGCCCAGTTCTATGGGTCAAAAACTTATAAACATTCTTAGGGAGAATATAGTCTAAGCATCCAACTAAAGTATATTAAAAAGTCTGTGAATACGAGCCTAACCTCGATTTATATATTTTTAAACATTAATTTTATTTCAAATATATGTATGTGTGTACAGCTGTGTGCACATGTGAGTGCATGTGCCTGTGGAGGACAGAAAGGGCATTAGGTCCCCTAGAATTAGAATTACAGATGAATGTAAACAACCAGATGTGGGTTCTGGCTGCTGAATTTGGGCCCTCTGCAAGAGTGGCAAGTGCTTTCCTATAGGAAGGTAAATGTCTTTGAACCCAAAGACATTCATTACCATTTCAGCAAACACCAGATTCAAACCCAGGAAAATATTTTATCATGTATCATAAAGACCTGTTCTGAGCCATGAATTATATTTAGAGAGGGTAGTAAACACACTTTGCTTGAGGTTTTATAACTTGGATGCACTTGTTTTCTAGGTGTTAGTATAAAGAGATGTAAATACCCAGAGACTAGTTTCTGAAACACAAGCTATAAAATTAATGATCTCTGCCAAAGATTCTCTCATTTCTCATCATGATACACAAATTGGACATAAAACAGCCTGGCTGGATGAACCTCTGAAGGTGGAGGAGTGGAGAGCAGAAGGATGGGAAAGCAGGCATTGTTATAATCATTATTTGTCAAGGGGAGATGGAGAAGAAAATAAATAATGAAGACTTTTGGCTACACTGATCTAAAAGTGGAAGGTCTGTGTCAGGATGTTTGAAAGGTAGAAACAAAGAAAATCAAACTCAAGTCCTTGTAAGGAGGATTAGTAAGGTTCATATGGCAAAGATGATTCCTTGGTGATCAAAAGGGAACCAAGAGTTTTTGTTTTTTGTTTGTTTTTTTAATTTCTTTTCCTCCTTCTTTTTATATTTATTTTATTTTATAATTTAATTTAATTTTACATATCAGCCACAGTTTCCCTTGCCCCCCCACCTTCCCCCCAGCTGACCCCCCATTCCCATCTCCTCCATGGCAAAGACTCCCCTGAGAATTGAGATCAACCTGGTAGACTCAGTCCAGTCCCCTTCTCCTAGGATGAGCCAAGTGTTCCTGTATAAACCCCAGGTTCCAAACAGCCAGCACATGAACTGAGGACAGGTTCTGGTCCCACTGCCTGAATGTCTCCCAAACAGATCAAGTTAAGAGAAAAACAATGACATCATGAGGATTGATCTAGAAAAAAATCATCCTGAGTGAGGTAACCCAGACCCAAAAACACAAACATGGTATGTACTCCCTCATAGGAGGGTACTAGATATTAAACAAAGATGACTAGACTGCTACTCACAACTCCAGGGATGCTGCCTAGAAAGCAGGACCCCAAGAAAGACACAGGGATCTCCCAATGACAAAGAAATGGATGAGACCAAATGAACAATCTGGACATGAGTGGGGGTAGTGAAAGGCAAGTGTCAAGGGAAAGGGAGCCAAGTGTTTAAGAGATGAGCTGGGGTGGGTATGCCCACTTGCAGCCAACAGCTGACTTGTTCCACTATATCTTATATGTTTAAATCAGTTCACCAATTTCTAAAAAAAATTAGACTGTAAATGGACATCTTCTGTCTGACTGCTCAGTCCCAAATAACTTACTCAAAGCTAAATATGAACTAAAAATGCTTGGTGGATAGTTCAGGCTTGTTATTAGGTAACTCTTATACTTAAGTTAACCTATATTTCTATTTATGCTTTGCCACATGGCTTGGTACCTTTTGTCAGTATGACATACCCATCTTGCTCTCTGTGCATCTGTTGGCAACTCCTATTCTACACTTGTCCTTCCCAAAATACTGTTTGGTTGCCCCGCCTATACTTCCTGCCTGGCTGCTGGCCAATCAGTATTTTATTAAACCAAATTGAGTGACAAATCTTTGCAGTATACAAGGGGATTATTCCATAACATTTCCCCCTTTTTGTCTAATTAAAAAGGAAGGTTTTAACTTTAACATAGTAGGATTATATACAACAAAAACAGTTATTAAGTAAGAATTATACTAACAATACCTAATCCATTTGTATTTGGCAATATTATAGAAAATAATTATCTTTTCTCAGTGAATCTAAAGTTTTATATCTAATTTAATTTCTATTTAACTGAAGAAAACTATAATTATAACTATTTAGTCTTCAACTTCATCAAAGATCCCAGAAGGGTGAAATATTCCTGAATGACAGGGACATCAGGCTGTCTTGACAGTCACTCAAAGTTCCTCTGTAACATTGTAGCATCCAACTCTGGCCTACAGGCCTGGCATATCTGACAAACTATCCTGCGAAGCAGGGAATTTTAAAGGACTGTCCTACCTTGTCTTCGCAAAGTTCAACAGTTGTCTTTTTTTTTTTTTTTTTTGCATCATGCCGGTCCCGTGTTGACAGTATCTGTAAGCAATTGAATCAAGGATAGTTTCTTTGCTCACATGGCTAGCCTTTGTCATACAGGAAAGAAACTCTATATGGAGTTTCTTCAATCTACACAATCATCTCTGAAGTGGATTGGTGCTGTAAGTAGCAGACATGTCTCACTATCATAAAAAGCCTTAGATTATTAAACATTAAATGCCATGTTATGTAGGCCTTTGAAGTGTTTGACAGTTGCCTAATTATCTGAAATATATATTTGTATGGCCTTTAAAACATCCCTAACATGACTATAAATTTGCTATTATTGATGAGTATTAATCTGTATTTCTTAATTTTACATTACATTTTAAATTAACTGCATAAGAACAATACCTTAAACAAGAGTAGAAATATATACACCGTATAACAAAATTCACTTTAAATTTGTATCAGTAAACCAAATTCCATACTAATATAAAATATTGAAGATTAATAGTTTTTTGAATTAAAGTAGATTCAATAATCTACTCTTTTATTATATCTTTTCTATATAACCTTTTTTTCTTTTTAGAACAAGATTCCTTATTCTAATCTCCTTTGTTCAACATTTTTCTTGGCCATTACCAATAAAAACTTGTAACCAACCCCCCTTTATGGTGATATTTATTTGTACTGAAATGTGATTTTATTTGTATGTTAATAAATAAAGTTGCCTGGGGGGGTCAGAGCTATAGCAAGCCGTAGCAGAAACTGGGCAGTGGTGGTGCATGCCTTTAAGGCCAGCACTTGGTAGGCAGAGCTAGGTAAGTCTCTGTGTGTTCAAGGATACATCCAGCATTGGAGACACAGGCCTTAAATCTCAATACCAACCATAGAAGACCTGGAGGTCTGTAAATACTGGCAGTGACGAGGCAGTCATGTGGTTGGGTTTACAACCAATGAGAAGGCAGAACAGAAAGTCTATATAAAGACATACACACAGGAAGTAGTTCTCTTGGCTGAAGAGGATAGCTGTAGCAGTGAAGGGTAAGGCTCTTAGCTCTGACCTCTTGGGCTTTCATCTTTGCATTGACTCTGTGTTTCTTATTTAATAAGATGGTTACTTCTATACCCCTTAAATAATAAATATCCATAATCTGTCTTTGGGGAATGTAGGTGTAGTATTGTAGAATATTTCTTATTGATTGGAGGCACTGATAATTTTGAGAGGACTCTGAGAAAATTTAGAATTATAGTCATGCCCTGAGTGGAGAAATCTGTGAGGCTGGATTATCTTAGTCAGCAGCCTTGAAGCTGTTCTGGATGCAGAACTCAGAGAAAACTGCAACAGAGGAGTTCTGAAATATTGGATCATCTGAGTCATCTGTTTCTATCAGAGACTTTTTAGGGGCTCTTCCTCAAACATACCTGATTTTTTTTAACCCAGAATGAATCCACAGCCTCTCATTTCCTATGAAAATAAAAGCAGAACCTCTTTTCAAAGTAACTTATCTTCTGACTTAAATTTTGAAGTCAAGATACTTTAAAATATATAAGTACGTTTGATCTAGCAGCTTTCATAATCAAACATTTCTGAACATTTATTGTTTGTTCATTATCAGTGAAAAACTTTAAAGACAACACAATAACATATAGTATGTGGACTCTCTGTGTATTTTCCATCTTTACATGACTTACTATATTTATTACTCTATTCATTTTTAAAAGACTTTCTCTACCCTTTTTCTCTTCTCGACCAAGCCTACACATATTCTTTTAAACATACTGTGACCTGTTGAGAAGTTCTTTTTGTCTGAATCTGTCCTTAATGCAAATCTCTAACCTATTCTGTCTTCATGTGCAAAAACAAAAACCTTCTGCATAACTTAGATCATGGTGCTGGTTCTGGCTCCTTCTCCTCAGTTACCTACAAGTCTGGTCTCATGGCACAGGCATGTTTACCACTAGCTCTGGGAGCCATATTTACTGCCCCAACTCTGAGAAGCTTCTAAGTCTGTTACACCACAAAGTAGCATGTCACTGGCTGCTCATGAACAGCATGTAAGTGTTTGGAAAGAGGATCTCTTAAAAGAGTCACTCATTTTTTTTGCCATTAGCATCAAGCCAGAAAGCCATCTCTTAAAGGAGCTGTGCCTCTGCTAGCTTCCAGCAAACAGAATCCACCATAGAAAAGGCAGCTACCAAGAGGCTATTCTTGACTCTATTCTTTTGTGTCTAGAATCCTTTTTTAAGCCATGTCAGGATTTATGTGGAAATTTGGACCACACATTGGAATGCATATGCAAATGGACATTTCTTGTCCAGACCACCTAGTCCCAAATAACTAACTCAGAGGCCGAATATGAATTATAAATGCTCAGCCAATATTTCAGTTTTGCTACAACTAACTCTTACCCTTAAATTAATGCATATTTCTATTTATGCTTTGCCACATGGCTTAGTACCTTTTTTCAGTATGGTGTGTCCATGTTGCTCTCTCTGTGTCTGCTGTTAACCCCTTACTCCACCATTCTCCTCAGAATTCTCAGTGGTTGCCCAACCTATACTTCCTGCCTGGCTACTGGCCAATAAGTATTTTATTAAATCAATTTGAGTAAAAAACAAATCTTGACAGTGTACAAGAGGATTATTCCACAGTATTAGACTTATTGTTTTGATATGGAATAAAACTACTATAATTGATTTGCATATGTGGATTTGAAAATAATTTTAAGAAATACTACTATGTGATATTTACTTAGATATTACTACTTTTTTGTTTATATGTGCATGTGTTTGGGGTTTTTGTGTTTTCATACATTTGCGTATAAATATGGAAACCCAAAGTTGATGTCCTGTATTCTTCTCAGTCACTTTCCATATTACTCATTGAGACAGGGTCATTCACTGAAAATGAAACTCAACAACCAGATTTTCCAGCCAGCTAGCATGCTCTATTAATCCCCTGCCTCTTCTTTTATAGTGCTGGAGTTACAGAAGATGTTATGCCTGCTGAACATTTAGGTGTTGGAAGTTAAACTCCAATTCTTCTGCATATGTAGCTCACGCTTTGCTTGCTGAGCCATCTCCACGGTTTTATTTCAAATTTCTTTTACTAATTTGTAATTACTAATTTACTCTTGTAATTTCTAGTGTACAAATCACACAGTTCCTTACTACATTTATTTGGATGTGTTTTGTTCTTTGTAGAAACTATTGTGTTCTTTCTGCTTAATTTTATTTTCATATGGCTCTCAGATTGTATATGGAAATGTAATTTATTATACTATTTAATATATTAACCACATATCTTGAAACCATAATAGGCTTTATTTATTTAGCATTTTGCTCCTTTGAGATGTATTTCTTAGTAATTTTTAGCACCAGCATTGAATCACCTGCAAATGATTTTCCTTTCTCAGTATCTATAGCTAAAGTCTTCCCCCTCTCCATTCTTCCCTTTCTTCCTCCTTCTTTTCCTTTCCTCCCTCCCTCCTCCCCTCACTTCATTCTTCTCTTCCTCCCTTTCCTTCAGATCTTTCTTTGTTATTACTCCTTTCCTCTTTGCCCCTCTCCCTGCTTTCCCCCGTACAATTTGTCCTTACTACTTCTTCCCCTCTCTCCTTCCCTCCTTTTCTTCTTCCTTTCTTCCCCTTCCCTTCATTTATCCCTAATCTCTCTATTCCTCCTTTCATCACTCCTTTTCCCCCTCTTCTTCCCTCCATCCTTCTCTTCCTCCCTTCCTTTCTTGATTCCTCTGCCCTATTCTCTTCTTCATTCCTGCATTTATTTCCCCTTACTTTCTTCTTTCAGTGAACTTCTCCATTATAATGACAAATTCTTCTGTAGACTTGATGGTGCAGATGTCATAGCTATTCTGGCCACTATAGATCTCTCACTTTAGTATCATCAAAGCAGTGAGGACATGCATAAATGGTTGGATACAGCTACAACCCACTAAATCTTGGAATAATGGAGTCTATAAACCATATTTAGCCCATGAATTGAAATTAACAAACTCTTGATCTAAACTTGTAAACATATTAATCATTTCTAGGTCCTCAATGTGCTCACATTTGATGGTTACCACAAAGTTCATGCACTAAATTTATGTGCATGGAGTTTGGAATTGGATTATCTGTGTAGTGGTGAGCATTACATGAACAGGTGGGCTATGACCCCCATGAGCATATTAGTGGCTTTACAGATAAGGAAGAGACTAAGACCTACACCAGCACATTTCCTCACTTTGGCAGTCATCATACTTCTCTCTATGCGTAATGCAGCAGTAAGAAATTATTCACTTATGGCATAGACCTGATATTTCTATTAGACCAATTTGTTTTATGTCAATTTGACACATTGAAGTCACTTTAGGAGAGGGAACTATAATTGAAAAAAAATGCCCATTATAAATTTTGTAGAGGCCCCCAAAGGTTTCCTAGTGAGATCTGACCTTGCTTTACCCAGAAGAGTATGTGTGACCATGTGCATGATTTTTAGGCAATTGGTAGGGTCTACATTTGGTTGAGCAAGGGGGAGATCTTATGCTCTACCCCTTGGCATTTCTATAAATAGCCCTTTAGAAGAGACAGAAGGAGCCAGTGGATAAGGATCCAGGCCTTTCCAAAGCTATTATGTGTTTCTGTTTTTCTACCCTCTATTCTGCTATTTAAATCTCTTATTCACTCCTCAAAAGTACCTTGGGGTAAAATGTGGGAGCCAGTCACCCAGCTAGTCTCCCACAGATGGTACCAGGAACAGGGACCCAGTGGCTTAGTGAAAGGGGTATCAGGGGAGTTGCCGGTATAAGGAATGATGATAAAGAATTGAAAAAAGGGTGTAATATTTTATTCTTGGGAGTTTGAAAGTTAGGTGGTGGAATGCAAAATTTGAAAAGTGAGCCTTCAGTGAAGATCTCTTTCTATCTAGATTTCTTTCTTTTTCTATCTTAATTTATAGCTATAAAAATTAAAGAAAATTTAGATTAAGGTAGAACATAGAAATATTGTGTTAGGAATATAGTTTAAGGAAAAATTAGGATAAGTTAAGCAACAAGACAGAGGAACTATTTTCTTGATTTTCCAACTATGTGGCTATGTACACAAAATCCTAGGGAAGAATGAGAAAAATCTATCAAAGATAAGAAAAAAACAGGCAGAAAAAGATTCCTATGGAAGTTTGTGGCCTGGAGACAGTTTAGAATCAAGCCCTGTGAAGCAGGGGGAAATTTTACCTGAGGCGGATAGGGTGGAAACTAAATTTTCTGCTCTACCTGCAAACACAATTATAACATTGTACCATCAGAATTAGTTTCTATTTTACCATGAAGCCAAGGTTTAGAGAACAGAAGGCTTGGGGAAAACTTAGCAACTCTCTCTCTCTTAAAAACAAAAAACAAACCACCAAAAACCTTTTTGACCATTCTTTCACAGATTTTTTTCTCTTTAAGGGCAACAATTTAACTCACCTGGAAATAATATCTATCAGTATGGAAAAATCACCTGTAATTGCTCTAAGAAAAAGCGAAAAAACTCTTGGAATATGGCAAATCCTCTTTACCAGTCCTGTCTCTCCTTCAAGGCAGTAAAAACAGCAGCTAAAATCTCCTGTGGCCAGAGCCTACCATCAAGAAAAGTGCAAGCAGGAAACTGAGCAGGTAAAGCATAGAGGATGCTGGTGTGGCACTTAGCAGAGAAACTGAGCCTCAGCTCAGACATCAGGGACTCTACATCTTGGGGGAGGGGAGAGGCAGGGACAAGCAAAGGATCTATCTGGGGAAAAAATCATATGAAAAAGCTTTATGTCGAGTACTTTCATCTTCTTTCACTGATCCAGTAAGTGGGGGAGCAAGCCCTGAGGGGTTTTTGCTTCTGGCAACAAGCACCAGCCTGTATGCCCTCAGATAGGTTCAATCACACTCTGGGGATAGTGTCAGGTGAAAAATCCAGTTAGAGCGTACACCTGTCAAATGCTATTGTAGGAGTTCTAATGCCAGCTCACGGAGAACAGAAACCTCCCATGGTGAAAAACGTTCACTTTACCTTGATTTTCAGTATGAAAACAAACCATGTAAACACAAATGGGAGTGCGGTGGACCTAGAAAGGCAACCTGGGCAATGCAGTTCAAAACGTAGTTTGGGAAACGTAGTGATGGTATAGAGAAAGGCAGCACGGGAAACACAGTTTGTAAAGTAACAGCATGATGCTACAGAGAAAGGCAGCCTGTGAAAAACTTGCTGGCTGTCTCAGTTTGGTGAGGTGTGTGAAACAAAGAAATGTCAGCTCTAATAATACTGTATCTACTGATATTTCTCCAGAAAAGCCAGAATGAAATAGAACCTGGAGGCACACCACTTCTGTTTCAATGCAGGCTCCTTTAAAAATAGCTGCCCAGGAAGTTTTTTCTAAGAGATTTACAACAGCCCAATATGGTAATTCCATTCTTGCCCTGAGGCAAGACCACTTGGGAATGATAACCAAAAAGTGCCACTGAAGTGGGGAAGAAAGTTTTAGCAAAGTTTGTTTGAATCATGGCACTCAGGAGCTGTAGTGAGTTCGGGTAAAGGGACAGCCCCTACTGAGAAACCATGTGCAGCTGACAGCATTTCTGCAGGTTTCAGAACAGCTGAGAGAGCCTGCTGGAAAAGGTGTCTATGTGGGAATAGCATTGTTTTGAGTGTTACAGCTCCCTAGCAATGGCATTCACTGAATTCTGGAGTCTAGAGAAGCTGGAGCCACTGATAAATTAGGCTGTGAATTAAAACTGTCAGGAAAACTTTTGGGATGATATTAAAGCTAACCATGAACTCTGAACTTTCAGAAATAAAGTGGTGTTGCGTTCACTTACAAATTTTGCTATGGTAACTCATAATTTGCATACTCTCTATCTTGTTGAAAGAAAATAAATTAGTTCTGTTAAAAGATACTTTCTAGATGTTTGTTGTAGAGTTTGCTTTTGAATGTAAGTTAGGTTTGTTAAGGGATCTCTTCTAGATAAGTGCTAAAATAGTTCTATAGAGATTCCTTTTGAATTAAGCATGTAAAAAGTATCAATGTGGAATATAAAAAATATACATATTGAATATAAAAATATAAATGTTGAATGTAAGTAAGTTTGCAAAAAGTGTATAGTGAAGTTCATACTAGAATTATTTTTATTACCCCATCAATATCTATCTAGTTTGAACAAATTAGATAACATTAAATTTTAAAGGATAAACCAAATTAATCACATTAGCAGCATATTGACATTTTTATTACTCTTTTACCTTCACATACATTTGAATGTATTTTATGATACCTTAAAATATAATTTTATGATCTCAGTGTCCCCTGAAAAACTTAAGTGAAGGTGTCATAATTAGGAGACTTCTTCCTAGAAGTGTCCACTCCTTCTGTTTCTGTTTAGAAAGGGGTAAGCCTCCCACAAAGGGGTAAGTCTCCCATAATTGAGTCAATTTGTAAAAGTGTTTTTGTAATTAGCCTGAATTTCAATTTACTTGAGTGGGTACTTTGAAGTCATTTGAAATGACTGTTTTCTCCTGGAAATCAAAATAATCTCTTGAAAGTTTTATTGAACATCTGTTAGGAGAGTTTTGATCTAGGAAAAGGGCTTGGTGCAGCTAGGACTGCTGTAGTCACCTTAGACCCATTCCAATATTCTATCTTTATTATCCTCTACTCCTTTACTTTGAGGTGTGACAGCTATGGAGATTGCTGTAGATGTTTGCAAGCTCTTAGTAGGGACCTGGGTCAGAGCTGAGTTTAGTTCTGTACCCCTCTTGCCAGAGGCTGATAGGCAAATACAGAAAACTTTCGTCTTGATAACTCCCTGAATGTAAAATTATTCAAGAAGAATGACCTAAGATAGGCACAGTCTATATGAGGGTCTTCAGGGGCCCTTTTTTTTTTTTTTTTTTTTTTTGTTTAAATCAAGAAGTGGAAATTGTGGAAGCCCACAAAGGTTTCCTAATGAGATATAAGCTTGCTTTACCCAGCAGAGGTATATTAGATGATTGTTTGACCGACCATGTATATGGTTTCTAGGTGACTGGAAGTGTTTACACTTGGTTGAGCAAGGAGTAGGTCTTTTGCCCTTTGGTATTCCTATAAATAGCCCTTTAGAAGAGACAAAAGGGACCAGTGGATTAGCATCCAGGCCCCCTTGAGGCTATCCTCAGTTTCTCTCTGTTTCTCTCTTCTCTATCATTTTATCTAAATCTCTTATCCCTCTCTTCTCAAGAGTACCCTGGGGTAAATTTTGGTAGCTGGTCTCTCAGGTAGGTTCCCACAAAACTGGTCTGTGGGAAAGCCTATGGCATATTTTCTTGATTGATGATTATTGAACTAAGGGAGCCCAACAAAGTCTTGGCTAGCCATTTCTGTTTTGTCATCCTGGGTGCTATAAGAAAGCAGTCTGAACAAGCTATGGGGAGCAAGCCAGTAAGTAGCATCACCTATGGCTTCTAAATTGTCTCCTGCCTACAGGCTCTTGCCCTAACAACCTTTGGGTAAGAATTGTAATGCAGAAGTATAAGTAAAAGAAACCCTTTCCTCCTCAAGATACTGTCTGTAATGGTGTTTTATCACAGCAATAGAAACCATATTTAATATATGTTGCTTCCCAGATTCTAGAACTGTGAAAGAGAAGTTCATTTACTTCATTGACTATGCCGTCTATGGGACCTGAAGTGGCTTAAGCTCTTTGTAGTTTCATGTATGTTGAGCTACTTGAAAATGCTGTCACATTTCACACTTTCTATGTTATTAGGCTCAGACATTGTTTCAAGTTCTACCATGCTACTAACTCATATCAATGAAAACCATGCAATGCCTAACTTTTGTAGAATTTTGCTTAGGCCTTTTTGCTGGATAGGGAAAGGCCAGTAGCTTCAAACATATATTTCAGAATGATAATAGGGCTCAAAAATTATTTTAAAATACTGCTTTATAAGCACTATGATTAACAAAAGATATTATGTACATAATACATAGATAACAAAGTTCCAGTGAGGTGAAAGCTTCTAAAATCCATTTCGAATTTAAATGTAGTGATATATTGTATACCCCAATAAAGCTTGCCTGGGGATCAGAGGACAGAGCCAGCCACTGAATTGGACATATAGATTAGGCACTGGTGGCACCCATCTTTAATCCTATCACTCCAGAGTCAGAGAGCCATCTGGATCTCTGTGAGTTCAAGGCCACACTGGGCTATATGAGAGAAACAGAACAAGGCAGTGGTGACATATGCCTTTAACCCCAGGAAGTAATATGGCAGGACACATAAAGGTACATAAGACATTAGGAAACAGGAATCCATTCTCTCTTTTTTTTCCTAAGAAATGTTTTATTCATTTTGCATATCATTCACAGATTCCCCTCTTCCCTCTTCTCACCCCTCTGGACTTCATCCACCCACCCCTCATTCCCTCCTATAAGAAGTTTAGGCCTCCAATGGGAAGTCAGCAGAGCCTGGTCTATTCAGTAGAGGCAGCTCAAGCCCCTCTCCTCTGCCCCAAGGCTGTGCAAGGTGTCCTTCCATAGGTAGTGGGCTCTGAAAAGCCAGCTCATGCACCAGGGATGGATCCTGATCCTACTGCCAAGAGAGCCCTTGAGTAAATCAAGCTGTACAACTGTCTTGCTTATGCATAGGGCCTAGTCCAGTCCTGTGGAGGCTCACAAGTGTTGGTCTAAATTTCATGATTTCTCACTAACGTGGTTTGGTTGTCTTTGTAGGTTTCCCCATGATGATCTTGATGCCCCTTCCTCATAGAATCCCTCTTCTCTCTCTTTGACTGGACTCCTGGAGCTTGGCCTAGTGTTTGGCTGTGTATCTCTGCATCTGCTTCCATCAGTTAATTGAGAAAGGCTCTATGATGACAGTTAGGTTATTCATTGATCTGATTACTAGGGTAAGCCAAAGAACTTACTCTCTCGAGGCTGAAGATTTCTTAGAGATAAGTTAGTGGCTGACTGTTCTGCTTCTTTGATCTTTCAGCTTTCAACCCAATATCTGGCTCTGGGTATTTTATTATGAGACCTTTTAAGATTCATGTTACATTTAGGCATGTAGCAAGCATAAATACATTGTTTGATTTTAACAATCTCATGTTTTTAATAATTGCAGATGTACATGCTTAATAAAATGCAAACATGTGGTACCTTTTTCCCAATATATGTTTTGTCAATCAATATCAATAGTTAACATTTGTTAAGCTTTTGAAATGAGTTAGGAATATTTTATTTTGGAAAAAGAGTTTCACTATGTTTGTCAATCTCATTATCTTCCTGCCTCATTATCTTCACATAGGGGAGGGGACAGGCTCTCATCACAACATACTTGTGGAGGTCAGGGTACAATTTGCAGAACTCAGTTTCTTCTTTTACCATGTCGATCCAGGCTACTGCATTCAGATGTACAGGGAACCCTCTCTATATATACCTTGTAACACTGAGTTATAGGGTTGCATTGCCACACCTGGCTGCTCATATGCATTCTGGAAATCTGAGCTCAGGTCCTTTCACAAATGATGTCTTGCTCACCAATCCCTCTCTCAATCCCCTCTTCATTGCTTGTCATTATCACACTTGGCTTTTACCACATCTTGACCTTAAGATGCAGAACACAGGTGTCTGGTTTCTCGGTATCATTCAGGTGATAGAGACTCCTGCTTGCAATATTATTTCTAACCCTCACAACAACTGTATAAGTCAGATATTATCATATTTTTAACATTATAAGATAGAAGTTTAGTAAGTAAATGCCAGGTTGACCTATTGAACTGATATAATCCATATCCAAGTTTCTTGAAAAATGTACTAAAAATTTATTTACAGGTATCAATGAACAGCATAAAAGAAAAAAAAATAGCAAAACCCAAAGCTTGGAGTTGTGGTTCAGGCCTGTAATCCCAGCACTTGAGAGGTTGGCATGGGAAGATTGCAAACAGTTGAGGTCAGCACAGGCCATATACTGTTCTCCAATACCATCTGAATGTATTGTTGCCATCTGAGATAGTGTTAAAACAAAACACAACATCAATAAAATGGAGTAAAGCTGTTTGAAAGCCCGAAGGACTATAGATGTGTGCAAACTGACTTAACTTGTTCATATACTACCAACAGTGGAGAATGAAAATCAAAGAAGCAACTCGGGATGCAAGGAGGGAAGCAAGAAAAAGTTTCAAGAACACATGAGAGTAGAGGTGAAAATATGAGGGATAAGGGCTTTAATCAAAACAGTGACACTGAAAGGAAATTTAAATAGTTACTTATAAACAAATGCAAACATGGAAAACACTAATCAAATGCAGCTAGGTTGCTGAGAGTACTGCATACAGCATCTTATACCAAGGATCAAAAAAGCAGGAAGTACCCTCAGACTCACCAGCAGCTATGAAGGCCAAAGGATATGGTGCTAACTATTTAGTTTCTGGCATTTTATCAGCATGTTAATTATAAATAATAATGGTTTTCATTTTGCCATTTTATACATGCTTATATAACACACACATATGATACAACTCGATATATGATATAGTATTAGTTATCTTTAACAGTATATAACTTAGTAGTTTTTATAAGACCAATATTCTGCAGTTTTAATACTGTTAAATTTGAACCTTAAAAAATTGAATTGAAGATTTAATTGAAGATCTTTTACCATAAAGTTAAAACTTTAAACCATAAATATAAACCTGGAAGAGACAAAGGACCTTGTTTTCTTAATCTTTACACAAGTGCACCTTTACAGATTATCATGGGTTTTGTATGACTCAGTTTATCCAGATAGCTAAAGCTTAACAGAGGCTAGACATACAACTTCAAGTCAGTTTCTGCTAGCATGAACATACCTTAGCAATTTATAAACCTTATTTATCAAACATGCTGTATTCATTTCTAGCAGCCTGGTGTTGAATACAGTTAGCAAAGACATAAGTAGTTAGATATACATCTCTAAATCAGTTTCTGTTAATATGAGTAGACCTTTATAGCCTTGGGAATTTATAAACCTTAATCATACCTCATTCATCAACGATGTTGGTAGTAGATCCTATTTTTTAGAAATGTGAGTTAAATCCAAGTTACATATACAGTATGCTGTAGCAAATCTTAAACGTCTGCTGCGGCAAATTAAGATTACCTATGTATAGATTTTTACTATCAACATTTTTGTTACAAGTTTTAAGCAAACTTCTTATAGATTTTATAGATTTTTCAGCAATACCCATTGAACTTACAAATCCTAAAATAAAGAGTTTACACAAAAGTCTTAAAATCTTGAGAAAAAGCTTATATTTTGGCAAAAGTTTTAGGCTAAAAGAAAGGGGAATATTTAGAGAGTTAAATAAACTGAGAAGAGGAGCATGAGATAAGCAGCGGTAATTGCTTTGGGGAATGGTTAAAGCACGTAGTGTCTTTTCCTGTGCTGTTCTGTGTTGTTCCCCTTAACCCTGTCACAGAGCCAGGAGGCCAGCCTGAACCAGGACAGAGATTTTGGAGGAAACTTTTAAACCAACAGATTTGAGCCTGGAGAGGGATGTCCATAATCTAACTCCACAGCCACCCTTTTTATGGAGTAGAGTAGCACAAAACAGTTTTTAAAATTGTCCATACCCAAAAACATTTGAATCTCTGTAAGATTTAGTCCAGTGATCAGATGGAGGCACTAGAGCAAGAGTACCAGGCAAGGCCTTTCAATGTGATGGATGTCCAGGAGAGCACAGCAGCCTCCAGGATCCAGGAATACTGATAGACTCATTGAATCATGGTGGAAAAGCGTAACAGGTAGAAGGAAGAAGCAGCTGACTAGGAAAACTAAAAAATTTGGAATCAAAAAAGGTGGGGGGAAGAAGAGAGCAGAAACAAATGGTTCATATCTTACAGGAGTCAAATAGGCAGCTTTGTTCACTTTGGAACAGGGTCCATGTATGCCCTACCTTGGTTTTGGCACCAGATATATAAACTGTCAAAATGACTGTTCCATAGTATGTTTGAGTAGAAGTTTTTTGTTTATTATATGCATATAATATATAATAGAGTATAGTTTTATTATATATGTACATATACATTCATATGTGAGAGAGAAAACAGAAATAGACATCTGGAAGAGTCCAAAGCAAAAGAAAAAGCCATAGACTAAATATGGCAGCCATGTGGCTAGACCTAACTATGAAAGAAGCAGGAGAGAGAGAAAGGGGTCATGGAGAAAAAGAACATGAGACAAAGAGAGAGAACATATATAAAATAACATGTTTATATGGAACATGGGTAGCTGGTGGGAGGGAGGTGAGAGGGCTAGGAGTCTAGCATGGGCTGTGAAATTATCTAAGAGATACACGTGATACTCAGGGACATTGGAACCCAGCATGCACTTTGGTAAGCTAAGAGGCACCACAGGTAGTTTTTTAAGGCAGTGATAAGGGAACTAATTTCTTTTGGTAGAGGGAAAACTGTTTCATAAGTTCCAGAGGAATGCTCACTTCTATCTAACTACCAGATTTCTTCCTATAATCCATATAGAGGCCATTTCCAGATATTTGAAATGCCTCTTAGAATTTGGAGAAATAGAATTTCCTTTGGAAGGTGGAGCCTTACTAGTCCTTTCAGCCAGCTAACATTGGTAGCCACAATCCTGTGCAGGTCTTGTGCTGGTAAACAGAATACAGACATAATCTTGGAACAGGAACCCCTCATCTGGGATTCCATACCTGTCTACTATATTTTCTGAACACAGTGAGCATGATGTCTATAACATCTACTGTCCATGCAGATCTTCTCAAAAATGTACCAGAGAGTAGGTGTCCTCCACAAAGAGGAGAGGGAAGCAAAACTTGAAGAGAGATACAGAGTGCAGTGCTGCACATCAAGAGAGAAATAAGGGAAAGTGATGTTCAATACAGCAAGCAGGTTGGAGCCAAGCCAACAGAGAAGCATATGAAATGTCAATCATGTAAATCAGTGTGTGGCCTAAGTCAGGTTTAGTAAACTTTCTCTACTAATGGAGAGGAAATATTTCGGACTTCATGTCACAGAAAGCAAGTACTAGAATTAAATGCAAATGCCAGTGGCTGCTTCTAGACAGAAAACCAGGCAGCAGGCCCAGCTTGCCCATGTATTTGCTGACCATTCTTTCTCAATGTAAAATTTCACAAGATACTAAGCAAAATCGTGTATCTAATTAATAAATTTAACATTGTCTATGATGACATGATGGTATTTTAGATTATTTGGTTAAATAAAACAAATACTTTTTGAGTGTGGATACTGGATTTTTCAGTTAGCAGAGCTGGCTTTGCATTTAACTTCTCTTGGTTGAATGTATACGATTATGGTTGCACCACATGTGTAAAAGGTTTCAAGTTTAGGATCTGGGAAGACAGCTTAGTTGGTGAAGTGCTTGCTGCACAGTCTTAGGGTCTGGATATTGTTACCCAGAACCCGTGAAATAGTGATTGTAATGGTGTGTGCTTGTAATGCCAGTCCTGCAGAGGTGGAGGCAGAGGGATCCCTGGGGCTGACCTGCCACCAAGCTTAGCTTAATTTGCATGTCCCATACCGCTAGAAAGCCTGTCTCAAAAAACATGGTAAATGCATGTGAGTGGTGAAAGGCAAGGTTGCTGTCTGGCTTCAGACTCACACTCATACCTGCATATTCACACATTTGTGACTATGTGTGCACATGCATGCACATACACTCACAAATAAATGGTTCAAAAGGTTTATAATTTCTGTGAGAACAGATAAGAGGATCCTGATCTGAGGAAGAGGAGATAACATGACAGCAAAGACAAGCAAATGCACTGAGGGGAGAATGACACCAGAGGATAATGGTCAGGGCCATGGGGAACTGGACAAATAAAAACCTAGACGGCAAGAACACACAACTCTAGCAAAGCCAAATAAATTATCCAAGATAGGATACCTAACACAGTATATTCCATTCTGCAATACTGAGAAGATGCAGTTCTGCAATCATAGAGCATTAACACTTGATTTCCACTTAATTGTGACTTAGCTTGAATTGTGGGTTGAGTGTAAACTCTAGATGTACATGTTTGAAGCCCTAATTCAAAGCTGGTGGCAATATTTGCGAAGGTTGTGGAACCTTTAGAAGGTGAGGCCTTACAGGAAGAAGCAGGTCACTGGGAGTAAGCTTTAGAATTTTGTAGCCTTGCCCCCACTTAAGGCTCTCTCTCTGTTTCCTGAGTGCAAATAGCATGGGATTGGTCATCTTATGCCTGCTGCCTCCATGCTCTCCTAGTCTAATGCCATTTTTCCCTGTAGTGATAGATGGTATTCATTCAGACTTGTAAGGCAACATAACTCCCTCCCTGCTTTTTTCCTTAAGTTTCTTTTGTCAAAGAATTTTGTCACAGTAAGAAAAGAAACTACTATAGCTCAGCTGGCAAAATGGCAGGATGAAAACCAGATGAGCAAAGGCAGAGCACTGAAAGTCTGAGACACAAATCCTCACAGCCTCACAGCTGATGGGGGAAACACTAGGAGGACATTTTAAATGAAAATTAAGAGTAATAAACATCAACATGATGCTTAGAAACAAATCCCCAAAGAGTCAACTAAAACATTAGCAAGATTAATGACTTGCTTGGAGAAACAGGAATTTGGTTGAGAAAAAGTCAGTCAGGTGGATTTTATGATAATCTATGTAGAACTAATTTTTTAATTTATGTGTGTGCATAGCTAATAAAAGTAAAGTAAATTGTATAAATAAATGCATGAGAATAAAGCTTTCCAATATGAAAAAGTAAGGAGGCTGTGAAGGAAGTAGATTAGAAAATTCACCCGATTGAGATGTTTACCAATGAGCCAGAAATTGAATCTAAAAATGAACAACTAGACCTTATCATATGTTCACTACATGACCCAAAAGTAATCATCTCATGATCAGTGACAGATAGGTGTAATACCAGCAGGCCAGCTTGTTACTTGGGCATCAGCAGGGGAACAGGACCTGTCTCGGTCCTGTCACTGTATTTTTTAATTCCAAGGAAAGGAATCTGAAACAATGTGCATGTGAAAATATATGACATCTGTTTTTTCCAAATGGTCCTCCTGCATCACAAAGGTCTCTTCCTATGTGATTGTGTTGATGGCATCCTCTCAGGAAGGGGTATAGGTCAGATGACATCTTGGATTTTCTCCTTAACCTCTAGACTCATCTCTTGTCAAACTTTTGCCCTTAGAGGCAGCTCTGAATGTGTATCATTCTGGAATTCTTTGTCTCATTCTCCATCAGTATCTGAAGTCAGTATTATTATTATTATTATTATTATTATTATTATTATTATTATCATCATAATACCATCACCACCACCACCACCACCACCACCACCACCACCACCACCACCACCACCACCACCACCACCATCATTATTGTATTGTTATTATTGAAACATGAGCTCACTATGTAGTCCTGGCTAGTCTGGGATGTTCTATGTAGATAAGGCTGGACTTGAACTCACAAAGGTATGCCTGTATGTGTGTCTCTGTGTGTGCCTGTGAGTGATATAGCTGTTTGCCTGTACATGTTTTGGTTTGTGCATGTGTGTTGTATTTGTGTGGGTGCACAAGTGTGTGCATCACTGAAATAGCCAGAGACTGAAATCACATCTTCCTCAGCTGCTTCTCCACCTCACATCTTCAGCTAGACTAGCAGCCCAGCAAGCCCCACAGAATCTCCTTGTCTCTGCTTCCCCAGGCTGAGGTTAAAAATGCTGCTGTCCCTGCCGGTTTATACACCAGGATCAGGGGATCCAAATTCAGATCCTCAGGACTGATCCACAAGCCCATTACTCCCTGAGGCACCTCAGTAGGTCTTCATGTTTGGATTGAAATCCATGTTATTATACTTTATTCTTTTGTCACATACCCTCTATGATTGTCCTTTAACCCCTCTTTCTGACCTCTTTCCCTCCACACTTGGCGCTCCCTTCTGCTTTAATGTCACATGTATTCAACTGTGTTCTCTTTTCCTCCTTCTCTTTAATGGTCCCCTTTCTGACATCATGCGTCATACACTCACACCAATACACACTCACTCACATTAATAATGGTCACCAATGTGCACATGTTTGTTTGTGTTCAAGTCTGCATATGTGTGTGAGAGCCAGAGGACCACCTGAGTCCTGCCTCAGGATCACTGGCTGCCTTTACTTTGTGACAGAGTCACTCATTGCCTGGAGCTCAGCAAGTGCACTGTTGGAACTTGTGGCAATGGAAGAAGTCAGAGAAAGGAGACGTGAGGCATAGTGAAGGACGGTGATGAGGGGACAAAGAAGAAAAAAGTACAGTGACATCTTTGTACATACTCTTCCCCTTCCTAAGACAGACAAAATAAATGTGTTTAATAATATATGTTTTAAAAATATGACCATCTCTTCTGTCAGTCATGCGAAAGTAGGAAGCATTTTTTTTTTTTTAGATTTATTATTAGTGTGTATGAATATCTTTGGGTATGAAGTGAGTTGCTGAGTTCCGGCCTGGACATGACATATCACAAAATGAAAGTACTTACAGTATGTCTCTATGTAATTCTGCTACCTATAAGACTTATTATTTTGAATTTTATTCCTGTAGCTCAGTGACACAAACTTACCTCTGTAACTCAGTGACACAAATCCTTTCGTGAATGTATTTGTATATGTATGCATGTGTGTAAATGATTGTGCATGCAGTTGCATATTTGTGCAGAGGCATTTTCTCATGCATGTGCATGCACCTGTAGGCCAGAGTAAAACCTTAATTGTTGTGTCTCAGATGCTGTTCACTCTAGTTTTTGAGAGTATCTCTTACCGGATTTCAGCCCACTAAGGGGACTCAGCTGACTGGATAGGGAGCTTGAGGATTCACCTGTCTACACTTCCTCAGCACTTGGCCTTTTCATATGGGTTCTAGGGAATTAATTCAAGTCCTCTAGTTTGCATGACAAACACTTTAGTGACTGAGATTTGCCAAGTCACATTGTATATTTTAATTTTTTTATTCATTTTACATACCATCTGTAGTTCCCCCTCCTATGACTCCTCCCATTGCCCTCTTCTTTGCCTTCTCCTCCTGGACACACCCCCATCCACTCCTCCAAAAGGATAAGGCCTCTCATAGGGAGTCAACAAAGCCTGGTACATTCAGCTGAGGCAGGACCAATTCCCTCTCCCCTGCATCAAGGCTGAGCAAGGTATCCCACTATAGGCAGTAGGCTCCAAAAAAGCCCACGTATGCACTAGGGATAGATCCTGATCCCACTGCCAGGGGTCTCTCAAACAGCCCAAGCTACACAACTGTGTCCCACATGCAGGGGGTCTAGTTGAGTTTCATGCAGGCTCCACAGCTGTCAGTTTAAAGTTTGTGAGTTCCCACGAGCTTGGTTCAGTTGTCTCTGTAGATTTCCTCATCATAATCTTGACCCCCCTTGTTCATATAATCTCTCTTCTCTTTCTTGCCTGGACTTCCCGAGCTCAATCTGGTGCTTGGCTGTGGATCTCTGCATCGATTCCATCAGTTACTAGATGAAGGATCTATGATAACAGTTAGGGTGGGTACTCACCAATCTGATTATAGGGGTAGGCCAGTTCAGGCACCATCTCCACTATTGCTTGGAGACTTAGCTGGTGTCATCCTTGTGGATTCCTGGGAATTTCCCTAGAACTAGATTTCTCCCTAAGCTCATAATGGCTCTCTCTATCAAGATATCTTTTTCATTGCTCTCCCTCTTCATCCCTTCCCCAGCTCAACCATCCCTTTCCCTCAGGTTCTCATCCTCCATTCCCTCCCCTCTACTACTCCCTTCCCCCAGTTTAACCAGGAGATCTTATATATTCCCCCTTCCCAGGGCTATCCATGCATCCCTCTTTGGGTCTTCCTTGTTATCTAGCTTCTCTGGAGCTGTGGGTTGTAGTATTGTTATCCTTTGCTTTACATCTAGTATCTACTTATGAGTGAGTACATACCATGTTTGTCCTTCTGAGTATGGGTTACCTCATTCAGAATGATATTTTCTAGTTCTATTCATTTGCCTGCAAATTTCATGATGTCACTGTTTTTCACTGCTGAGGAGTACTCCATTGTGTATATGTATCAAATTTTCTTTATTTATTCTTCGGTTGAGGAGCATCTCGGTTGTTTCCAGCTTCTGGCTGTCTGAATAATGCTGCTATGAACTTAGTTGAGCAAGTGTCCTTGTGGTATGATTGAGCATCCCTTGGGTATATGCCCAAGCATGGTGTCATTGGGCCTTAAGGTAGATTGATTCCCAATTTTCTGAGTTGTCACATTGATTTCCAAAGTGGCTGTATGTAGCTGTACATTTCTTGGGTCCCACCTGGCCCGCCTTGGTCCAGACAAATCTCTCTCACCAATGGTCCTGCAGCTGCTCAGACCCAGGTAAACACACAGAGCCTTATATTATTTACAAACTGTATGGCCTATGACAGGCTTCTTGCTAGCTAGATCTTATATCTTAAATTAACCCATTTTTGTTAATCTATGTTTTGTCAAATATTCTGTGGCTTAACGGTCTGATGGCATGTTGTTCCTTGGGTGGCACACTGGCATCTCCATTTCCTCTCCTTTCTTCTCTCTGTATATCTGCTTGGATTTCCCACCTGTCTCTGACCTACCTTGCAATTGGCCAATGCAGCTTTATTAATTAACCAATCAGAGCAATACATATTCAAAGCATACAGAAAAATATCTCACAGCAGCTAAACATGTTTGCATTTCTACCAGCAGGGGAGGTGTGTTCCCCTTACTCCACATCCTCTCCATCATGAGCTGTCCTCAGTGTTTTTGATGTTAGCCATTCTGGCAGGTATTGTATTTCAGAGTAATTTTGATTTCTGGTTCCATGATGTCTAAGGATATTAAGCAATTCTTTAAATGTCTTTTGACCATTTAAGATTCTTCTGTTGAAAATTCTCTATTTAGAACCTTACCCCCTTTTTGTTGGATTATTTGGTATTTTGATGTCTAGTTTCTTGAGTTCTTTTTATGTCTTAGAGATCATCCCTATGGCAGATGTAGGGTTGCTAAAGATCTTTTCCCATTCTGTAGGCTGTTTTTTGTTTGTTTGGTTTTGTTTTGTTTTTGTTTTTGTTTTTTGTTTGTTTGTTTTTGGTTTGTTTGTTTGTTTTGCCTTATTGGTTTTGTTGTTGTTATTGTTTTGCTTTTGTCTCATTTGCCATGTTCTGTGCCTTAGAGAAGGTTTTCAGTTTCAGGAGGTCACATTTATTGATTGCTGCTCTTAGTGTCTGTAGTACTGGTGTTATATTTAGGTAGTGGTCTCCTGTACCAGTGCATTCAAGGCTACTTCCCACTTTCTCTTCTATCACATTCAGTGTAATTGGATTTATGTTGAGGTCTTTGATCCACTTGGACTTGAGTTTTGTCCGTGGAAATATGGATCTGTTTGCAAACTTCTACATGTTGGTACCCAGTTATGTCAGCATTTTGTTGAAGATGCTTTCTGTTTTTCATTGTTCAGTTTTGGCTTCTTGTCGAACATCATGTCTTCATAGGTGTGCAGATTAATATCAGGATCTTCAATTCAATTTCATTGATCCATGTGTTTGTTTTTATGACAATGCTAAGCTATTTTTATTACCATAGTTCTATAGTAGAGCTTGAAGTCAGTGATAGTGATACCTCCAGAAGTTCTTTTATTGTATAGGATTGTTTCAGCTAGTCTACATTTTTCTTTTTTTTCCATATGAAGTTGAGTGTTGTTCTTTCAAGGTTGGTGAAGAATTAAGTTGGGATTTTGATGGGGATTGCGTTGAATCTGTATATTGCTTTTGGCAAGATTTTTATTTTTATTATGTTCATCCTACCTAACCATGAGCATAGGAAGTCTTTCTATTTTCTGATATCTTATTCAACTTTTTTTTCTAAGACTTAAAGTTCTTGTCATAGAGGTCTTTCACTTGTTTGGTCAGAGTTACCTCAAAGTATTTTATATTATTTATGGCTATTGTAAAGGGTGATATTTCTCTGATTTCTTTCTATTTAACATTTGTAGATAGAAAGGCTACGATATTTTTTTTAGTTAATCTTGATTCTCACAACATTACTGAAGGTTTTTATCAGCAATAAAAGTTCAATAGAATTTTTGGGGTCACTTATGTATACTATCATATTATATGCAAATAGTGAGAGTTTAAATTCTTCCTTTCCGGCCGGGCGGTGGTGGCGCACGCCTTTAATCCCAGCACTCGGGAGGCAGAGGCAGGCGGATCTTTGTGAGTTCGAGGCCAGCCTGGGCTACCAAGTGAGTTCCAGGAAAGGCGCAAAGCTACACAGAGAAACCCTGTCTCGAAAAACCAAAAAAAAAAAAAAAAATTCTTCCTTTCCAATTTTTATCTCTTTAATCTCCTTTTGTTGTCTTATTGCTCTAGCTAGAACTTTGAGTACTATATTTAATAGATGTGGAGAGAGTCAACCTCATTATCTTGTTCCTGATTTTAGTGGAATCCCTTTGCGTTTCTCTCCATTTAATTTGATGTTGGCTATCGGCTTGATGTAATTGCCTTAATTATGTTTAGGTGTTTTCTTTGTACTCCTAATCTCTCCAAGGCCCTTATCATGAAGGGGTATTGGATTTTGTCAAAGGCTTTTTAAACATCTAGTGAGATGATAATGTGGTTTTTTTTTCCCCTCTCAGTTTATTTATATGATAGATTACATTGACAGATTTTCTTATGTTGAACCTTCCTGAGATGAAACATATTTGATCATGGTCAATGATTTTTTGTGTGTTTTTAGATTTTGTTTGCTCATTTTTTTTTTTTTTTTTTTTTTTTTTTTTTGGTTTTTCGAGACAGGGTTTCTCTGTGTAGCTTTGCGCCTTTCCTGGAACTCACTTGGTAGCCCAGGCTGGCCTCGAACTCACAGAGATCTGCCAGGCTCTGCCTCCTGAGTGCTGGGATTAAAGGCGTGCGCCACCACTGCCCGGCTGTTTGCTCATATTTTATTGAATATTTTTGTATCAGTGTTCATGAGGGAGACTGATCTATACCTCACTTTCTTTGTTGCATCTTTGTGTATTTCGGTTATCAGGGTAACTGCAACCTTGTAAAAGGAGTTTGGCAATATTACTTCTATTTCTAGTGTGTGGAACAATTTGAGGAGTATTGGTATTAGCTCTTCTTTGAAATTCTGGTAGAATTCTGCCCTAAAACCATCTGGTCCTGGGCTTTTTTGGGTTGAGTGAATTTTAATGACTGTTTCTATTTTGTTAGGGGTTAGAAGTCATTGTAATTTATTTATATTGTCTTGATTTTATTTTTGTATGTGGTACCTAATCAGAAAATTGTCTTTTTTTTTTTTAGTTTTTCCAATTTTTTTGGAGTACAGGTTTATGAAGTATGACCTGATAATTCTCTGGATTTCCTCAATGTCTGTTTTTGTGTTCCACTTTTAGTTTTTTATTTTGTTAATTTGGATATTCTCTATCTGCCATGTGGTTTGTTTGAATAAGGATTTGTCTATCTTGTTGATTTTCACAAAGAACCAACTCTTTGTTTCATTGATTCGTTGTATTGTTCTCTTTGTTTCAATTTTATTTGATAAATCAGTTGATTTTAGCCCTCAATTTGATTATTTCCTGGCATCTATTCCTCCTGGATGAGTTTGTGTCTTTATGTTTTAAAGTTTTCAGGTGTGTTGTTAAGTCACTATTGTGAGATCTCTCCAACTTCTTTATGTAGGCATTTAGTGCTATGAAATTTTCTCCTAGTACAGCTTTCATAGTGTCCCATTTGTTTGGGTATGTTGTAGTGTGGTGATATTGCATTCCCCAATATATTGTGCACCCTAATAAACTTATCCGGGGCCAGAAAAGAGAACAGCTACTAGCTAGACATAGAGGCCAGAAAATGGTGGCACACACACCTTTAATCATAGTATTCAAAGCCACACTGGAAATAGCCAGGTATGGTGACACGTTCCTTTAATCCCAGGAAGTGATGGCAAGAAGCAGAAAGGTATGTAAGAGGTGAGGACCAGGGACTAGAAGTTTTTGCTGTTAAGCATTTAGGCTTTCAGCAGCAATTCATCTGAGATCCATTCAGATGAAGACACACATGCTTCCAGTTTGAGGAAACAAGATTAGTTGAGGCATTGGCAAGGTAAGATTAGCTACTACTTGTTCTGCTTCTCTGGCCTCTCAGAAATCACCCCAAAACCTGGCTCTGAGTTTGTTTTTATTGATAAGACCATTTAGAAATTCATCCCCATTGTACATTAATTTTCATTGAATTCAAGGAAGTCTTTAATATCTTTATTTCTTTCTTCCTTGACTCAATGGTAATTCAGCTGTGTATTATTCAGTTTCCATCAGTTTGTAGGCTTTCTGTAATTTGTGGTGTTGTTAGGTTCTAACTTTAAGCCATGCTGATCCAATACATTACAGGGGGTTTTATTTAAGTTTCCAAGTTATATATATATATATATATATATATATATATATATATATATATGTATTTTAATCTGTTGAGATTTGCTTTGTGTCAGAGTATGTGGTCAATTTTAGAGAGGGTTCCATGAGGTGCTGAGAAGAAAGTATATTAGTTTGTGTTTGGGTGGAATGCTTTATAGATTTCTGTTAAGCTCATATGAGTCATAGCATCTGTTAGTTTCTTATTTCTCTGTTAAGTTTCTCTCTTGCAGAACTATCTAGTGGTGAGAGTTTGGTCTTGAAGCCTCCCCCTATTAATGTGTGGAGTTTGATGTGTGATTTAAGCTTTAGTAATTTTTCTTTTATATATGTGATTGCCCTTGTATTTGGGACATAAATATTCAGAATTGATCATTCATTTTGCTGGATTTTTTCCTGAAATGAATATATAATGTCCTTCCCCATCTCTTTTGATTAATTTCAGTTTGAAGTCTATTTTATTAGATATTAAATAGCTACACCAGCTTCCTTCTTCATTCCATTTGATTGGAAAGCCTTTTCCCAACCCTTTATTCTGAGGTAGTATGTGTCTTTGAAGTTGAGGTGTGTCTCTTGGATGCAGCAGAAGGATGGATCCTGCTTTTGTATCCATTCTGTTAGCTTGTGTCTTTTTATTGAGTTCATTGATATTAATGACCAGTGATTGCAAATACCTGTTATTCTTTGGTGGTAGAGTGTGCTTGTTTCCTATCTTTGGGATTTGCTGCTGAGTAATTATTTATTGTCTGTGTTTTCGTGAGAACATCTGACTTCCTTGCATTGGTATTTTTCTTTTATTGCTTTCTGTAGGGCTGGCCTTGTGGATAAATATTGTATAAATCTGGTTTTATTAAGGAATAACTCTTTTACTCCTTCTATGGTGATTGAAAGTATTGCTGGATATAGTAGTCTGGGGTGGCATCTGTGATCTCTTAGTATCTGTCCAGGACCTTCTTGCTTTCCAAGTTTCAATTGAGAAGTCAGGCATTATTCTGATGGTTCTGCCTTTATGTGTTACTTGGCCTTCTTTTCAGCTCTTAATATTCTTTCTTTATGCTGTATATTTACTGGTTTGATTATTATATGGCAAGGGGATTTTTTTTGGGAATTCAGTTGACTTGATATTCTGTAAGCTTGTATTTTCACAGGTATTTCATTTTTTAGATTGGGAAAGTTTTCTTCTATGATTTTTTTGGATATATTTTTTGTGCCTTTAAGCTGATATTCTTCTTATTCTCCCCCCATTATTCTTAGGTTTATTCTTTTCATAGTGTCCCAGATTTTCTGTACATTTTGTGTTGTGACTTTATTGGCTTTATTGTTTTCTTTGACTGATATATCTATTTCCTCTATCATATCTTCAACACCAGAGATTCTCTCTTCCATCTCTTGCATTCTGTTGGTTATGCTTGCATCTGTAGTTTCTGCTCATTTATTCAGATCTTCTATATTCAGAATTCTTTTGGTTTGTGTTTTCTTTATTGCCTCTATTTCAATTTTCATGTCTTGAACTGTTTCCTTCACCTTTTTGTTTGCTTTTTTCTTTTCTTTTCTTTTTTTGTTTGTTTTCTTGGCTTTCTTTGAGGAATTTATTGATTTCTTCCATTTTTTTGTCTCTTCCTCAATTTCTTTAAGGGAATTTTTCATTTCCTTTTTAAGGCCTCTATCATCTTCTACTTTGGGATGCTCAGGTTTTACTGTTGTAGAACGGCTAGGTTCTGGTGGTGCCATATTGTTCTTTTTACTATTGAATATACTATTTCATTGGTTTCTGCCCATCTCTTCATCCAATCAGTGCAGGCAGTGCCTGTGCCTCCAGGGACTAATCTTCATCCACTTGGTATAGACGGTGTCAGTACTTTGAAGGGCCACTTTTTATGTGTTTGGTGAAGGTGCTGTCTGTATCATAGGGAGCCACTGAGTTCATGGGTGAGGAGTGGTTTTGGCATGTGGAGTGGGTCTTGTAGGTTACAAGGTCTGATGGGGGATTATGGTAGATTGGCCTGTCTCCAGGAGCCTTGCCTGCTGGCTGGCTAGTGGGGCTGCTGTGGGTGGGTGGGGCATGGGCTTTATCTCCGGGCCTAGGACCTAGAGACTGGACTCTCAGGCTGGGAGAACAGTAACTCACCTCTTTGTCCAATTGGTGCTGGTGATGTTTATGCCTCCTATTTTAAATTTATAATTGATACATCTTTCTATCTCCTCTTAGAACCGACCAGATATGTCCAACCTGTGACTGGTGGTCAACACAAATCCTGGAGTAGAAATGAATGTATGTGAATACTGGTCACAATTTCAGAAGGTTAATCACCCCTTGTACTTTCCTCATGATATTCAGCTACCTGTGTTTCTCAAGCATGCCTTTACTTTCCAGAAAATTTCCCCATTTTTTCCTTGACATGTCTTTGTTTACCATTCTGACATCATATTATTTTTCTCTGTGCTGACAAACACACCTATGAAGTTGATGTATTATTAAATCTTATAGTGGTAAAAATAATTGATGCTATCATCACAAAGTCAGTATATGACTGTGATAGAAATGAAGCCTAAAACTATCTGAATTGAAAACTATGACTCTTCCAACACTCTAGACTGTTTTAATGGCTATGTAGTGTTTTCTTTCCCTCCCGAAATAAGCGCACACACACACATACACACACACACACACACACACACACACACACACGCACACACGCACACACGCACACACACACACATTTATATAAAATAAATTTTTTATCTAGAATTCAGAAATAATTTCCTCCGTGGCTGTGTCTGCCATTATCTATGTTGTTGCAATGAGCACGTGCATTTTGTAAGAGATATACATTTCCTATGCACGTGCATTTCATAAGAAATATGTATTTCCTGTGACAAAGGCTCAATGGGCATGCGTCATTTTGCAGCTGACCCTGTGGAATGACTTTGGTGATACCTGCAAAACCAGGTAAAATTAACCCTAAGATGTAGAGGAAAGAACTTCAGAGAGTACCCAGTCAAAAGGAGGTAGTTGACCTTCAAATTAAAAAAAAAATTGAAGGGCTTTAGATTAGTTAACAGAGATACTATTCTTCACATATAATCTGTAAATTGACAAAAAAGCAATAAAACTTAGTTAATTCTCACTTTCTCTCCCTCTCTCTGTATATATATATATATATATATATATATATATATATATATGTGTGTGTGTGTGTGTGTGTGTGTGTGTGTGTGTGTGTATGTATTATCATCTGTGCAATAAATGTATTTATATATATATATATTTAAGTATAGAGATGGCCATTGGAGATGGCAAGCCAGGCTGTGAGATTCCCCTTGGCATTAATAAATTGTATTTAATTTGTTAAGGTCTTGTAATAGTCTATAAGCCTAGTTTTTCTAGATAAAAAATATTGGGGTGATTTAAGGGCTGGTAGTAGGGGGCTTTATATGCCCAACATTTAAGTTTTTTCTCTACCAGACAGGTAGCAATTACAATTCTTTTGACATTTAAAGGTCATTGCTTAACCCAGATAGAAGCATCAGATGTAACAAGTAATGAGGTGAGCAGTGGACAGTAGCCCCTAGAATAAATTTTGATGTCTTAGGTCATGTCTGTTATTTATAATTTTTGGAATAACAGGCTCAATTATGCACTTGAATTTGTTTACCCAAGTTTTTCTAATCTTAAAACTCATCCATAGCTTTTGAGCTGATATTAGTCCATAGCAGAGATTAATGATACATACATTTGTTATAGCATGGATCTTTTTCATAGTGTGTTAGGTATGTCATAATTTTTTCCATCTGACCATTTTAATAATCCTGAGCTTTTGGTTACAATATTAGCTTGACCTAGGTCTCTAAGTGATGAAGGAGTAATAGTTGTCTTAGGTATTTGGCCAACCTTTTCCTGAAATATAAGAAATGTATGTGCTTATTTCTAGCACTTTAATTATTTTCATTCCCTGTATTTTAAGCATTTAGTTGGTCTGGAATATTTAATTTATGAACGCAGAAAACCAACCATATCATTAGAATCCAAACTGGTTGCTCCCTAGGCATTGCCCTGTATGGATCTGAATTGTTTTTGTAGGGGGCTGTACAATAATTTTAATTTTCTTAGTAAAGTCAACCATTCCTGGGACAATTTTTATATCTCATACAGTAGGGGAGCTATGGCCTATATTAGGGGAAGGTCTGTAGACTCTGTAATAAGGCATATATAAGTTCTACTCATAAAAACTATATATCTCAGACCTCAATAAAAACTTTATGCAGAGATCTAACTTAGGCATACTTTCTCAGTATCTCTAGGTTATATACTGAGATTTATTTATAATTTATACCATATCCAAATGTTTATATGTTACATTTTTCTATCTCAATAACTGACAGTTCATATATCATAAGTTATTTTTTTAACTTTCCTAAATATTCTCTATATGTAAACCTTTATATCCTTATAAAAACTTTACATCCAAAAGCATCTATGTATTTAATTTGTCAGGAGACATAAGTGATTGATTATTGAGAACAGCCAATGTAAAGTGAATTTTTTTTTAATCAAAGGAACAGTAAAACATCACTTTGAAATCTGTTTGCTGAGCTACCTTTTATTTGAAATTAGATAGCAAGGTAAATTATCTTTAGATCTGGTAAATGGGGATAATATCTAAATGATCTCAAAGTGAATTTAGACTAATTCCTGGCATTAAGAGGCACGACATAGTTGAAAATGGAAAGCTTAAACATTTTTAAAATGCCAGGGGGATAAGTAAGGAATTGATTATATTGGGCATACTTAGCATGTATATAAACATGATTTTTATGCATTAGAAAACTTGATCATTATTAAGAAGATCAAGCTTAACCTGTATCTTAATTATCTTTAATAGTTTTTAATTATAGTAAACTAATTCTTAACAGTTTAAAAGCCAGCTGTTCTTATAAACTTAGAACTTTAAGTTTTGTACCTACAGGTTTGCCTTAATAATACTAAATTTGTTCTGAAGTTACTTTAATACAGAAACAAAAGTTCTTATACAGAAATATAGCATGTAAGGAGAATAACAATTCAATAACTCCTTTATGGTGTATCATGAATTAAGCAAAGTAAAAACCCAAAATAACTGTAGTTACAGACAGTTCCAGGGGAGCTGGCACTGGCAAACAATTGTGAGCTGCCATGTGGGTACTGAGAATTGAATTTGGGTCCTCTTGAAGAGCAGCCAGTGTTCTTAACCTCTGATCTATCTCTCCAGCACAGAGAGGGTCTATTTGTAAAAGCTGCAGCTTGAATAGAGTTCACCACCAGTCACTGGTAATGGCTAGGTGGGGGAGGGGTAGATTTGCTGAGCTGAGACATTCGAGGCTGAGAGTTCGCGTGGCTGAGAGTTAGATTCAAGGGGAAAAAGGAAGGCAAATATTTCAAAAGTAAGCATTTATTTAGGTAGGATTTTTCAGTCTCGAATCTTTGGATGTCTGAGAAAACCCGTAAGTATTCAGATAGTCAAAAGGTGTCCCTTCTTTTACATCTGATAATTAGCTAGTTCTTACACTTGGCCAAGTTTTAAACTAAGAACTTTCTAGAAAATAGTCCTTTAGAAAGAAAAAGATAGAGAAAAAGACAGGATTTTTTTTTAAAAAAATACAGAGATAAGAGAGCTGGGAGTCACCATATTTTAGGACTGCCTCTGGAAGGGCTGTGAGGCTTGCATTGTTATTTAAATGAAGGCTGCTGGAACTGAGCTCCTAGCTAGCTGTGGGGTGGTTTTAAAGTTTATAGCTCAAGTTAATCCTTAGATTTACAGTGAGTTTTAGCAGAACAAAATTATTTGAAACATGGATTGTCATCTCAGGGAAAATAGCAAACCTCTTTCACTCTAGTATTCATTCTTAGGAGGTCTTTTTCTGTAATCTCTATGTAAAAACCTGAATGAAATAATGGCGGATTTCTCCCTAGAAGGGAGGGGTTAGAATCTCCAAGGCTTGTCACAGTCTGCAGGTAAAGCCATTCTAAAGGGTCAGTGGCTCTTCCTTATCTAAGCCTGTAAACTGACCAGAGCTGACAGAAATGCCTTTTGTCCTATAATTTTTATTAAAAGCTGTTTTTGTTTGGACTTGTTTTAGAAAGATTCTTGATAGGGAAGGGGTATTCAGATTACTCACCCTCTAGAGGCCAGTGGTCCCTCTGGTCTGTATCACTTTTGGTGATATTCCTTTGGTAGCTGAGACTTCAGGGGTCACCTTTACAACTCTCCGGGGAAACTGCCTCATCTCTGGACAGCCTCCATCTAAGCTACATATCCTGGATGTGCTTGGTTGATTACCCTTCTGGGCACCAGGTTTTGTACAATATTAAAGGTCCAGCCTAATATTATACTATACCCGGAGGCCAGGAAGGGACACGACCAGCTGGCACAGAAATGAATATATATGCACTGAGTTCTTTAGTCCATTCAATTTATTCCTCTAAGCCAATTTTTTTCTATACAGCTTTCTCTAGTCCGTTTACTTTATTTTTGTAAGCTAATTCTATCTATGTAGTTTTAGTCACTGTTCATGAGGTATGAAGATACCTGGGTCTGTAGCATTCTTGATGAGATCTGCAGTCCAGCCAAAACCCAAATCCTATGAGTATACTGTTAAGGCACCAGATATTGAATACCTAAGGGTCCTGGGGATTTTGCTACATCCAGTGTGGGTTATCTGAGGCAAAAAAGAAAAAAAAAAATCTACATACACTATACTCTGTTAACTTTATTCCTCTAAGACAAAATTCTATCAATACAGCTATAGCTCCATCAGGCATTCAGGATAAGAATAAATATAGATACACCAAGCTCTTTATCCATCTACTTTATTTCTCTGGCATGAAATCCTGTCTACATATCTTCGGTGCCATCCAGTTCCCTAGCCCATAGTTCTGCTAATGACTAAGCTACTATGCTTCCAGACTCATTTTTGTCCTCCATTCCCTCATTCTCCATTTCGACTAATCTTTACTCCTGGCACTCAGAAAACTCTACCTGTGATCTTCTTACCATCTATGGAACCTCTGTCTTCCTCACTTTTCTCTCAATATGCCATTCTGTTTCTTTCTACAGAACATGCCTGTCCTCCTCTCCCTGGCCACACAGTTCTCTGCTGCCTCAGAAATGTTCCTCCACCCTGCCTTGTACCCTAATATGTAAAACACTCTTTTGTTCTCAGTCAAATTCCTTGGAGAGCCACTAGGCCTCAAGGTGAGGAGATGCTCTGAGCTTCATTTGCACAAGAAGCAAAGCTATGCATCTTCAGCCAGTTTGTCTCCTACACTCAGCAGTTAACCTAGAAGTTTAGCAGGTCGGGAAATATTTGGGCATGCAAAAAAGACAGCTGAAATATTAAAGGCTGGATAACACCAAATATTCATAATAATTGGCTTGCCTTTTGACAGACCCTTGGCTGGTCAATGTATAGCTTTAATATAAAGCCGAATCTGATAATATATTCTTTTGACCTGCAAGAGAAGAGCAATGAACAAAGGACAGCTAGTCTCCAAACCCCCTCCCAAACAAGGATAAGGAGGCCTGGTATGTTTAGTACCAGGCCTGAGCTGTCCCTCAGTCAGCATGTGCTAGGCCAGCAAGCCTCAGCCATAACAGATCAAGGTGATAACCAAATAAGGACAAAGCCTGGACCTTGTCCAGACCTATCCAAAAATGTAAAAACTGTAGGCTTAACCAGCCCCTGACTAGTCTTGGCCAATTAGAACATATTGATATGATTGCCACTTATATTAGCCAATCATATCTAAGGTGACCTAACTGCCATAGGAACTCCCCTTAACTATGCTTAAAAGAAGTCTGCAAGCTTTTCTGGGTGTTACCACCATTTTGCCTTTGTGTGGAATGGGTGGCACTAGCATGATGGAATAATCAACACTTTTGCTGATTCTATTAAGGGGATAGTAGTCTTTTGTGGGACCTTTTTTTGGGACCCTAACACCTGCTTGCTCTATCCCTAGTAGCACATCCATTTATTGGCATTAGAAACCACATTTTTGGGATTCCAGTAACTACCGAAAACCAGAAGAGACATCTAGCCTTGTGGACTGAGGAGCTACTGGATTCTTAGACTTTCCCTTCACATTCAGCCATCGTTGGATTAGCTGTACTGCTGCATGTAAGTCATTCCAATAAATCTCCTTTATATAGAGAGTGATTCATTCCACAAGTTATATTACTCTAGAGAACCTGATTAATAAGACACATTTTGTTTTTCCTTTGTGTGTATATATCTGAATGTTCATGGTATACCCAAATATTCATGTACCTAAAGTGTTCATGGGTGTACACAAAATATTTGTGCAGCTATTTATTGTGGAGGCTAGAGGCTGATATCAGATGTCTTTTACAATTAATTTTTACATCATCATCATCATCATCACCATTATTTGATTATTTGAGACAGAGTCTCTTAATGAAGAGGAAGCTTGCTAATTCAGCTAGATCCTTCCATCTTTGCCTCATAGGCATAGAATTATGTGTGAATACCACCTGGATTAGCCTTTGGTGTGGCTTTGGGAATACATTTAGGACCTCAAACTTGCACAGCAAGACCTGGAAGTAGTATTGACTGAGTCATCCCACAAATCTGCAGATTTTATTTTCTAGAGATCCTGTAAAGATTTGGTCTATTTTGCATATATCCCCACTGAGCATCACTTCTTTTGATTGCCACTTCCTCTTTAATTCTCATATCTTATCACCTTTCTTAATCTAACTCAAAGAGTGTGTAAGTGGAAGTGTGACTTCCACCTCAGTGTATAAGCTCATCAGAGTAGAACCATGGTTACACCCAGTGAAAAGTGATAAAAACAGAAAGCACACCACATCCAGTGAAGGTTCAGGCCTCAATCCAGGCACTGCATTCCTTATATATTCCCTATGCATGCATGTCATCACTGGTTTTCTCTCATTGTTCTGAAAAAATATGTTTTTATCAGTCCATCTTTGTAAAAAACATGAGAATTCAGTATTCACCTAATATATTTCTATTTTTGGCTTTTGTGTGTAAATGTGAGTGTATCTGCATGTTCATGTGTTGTAAAAGTACATATGTGTACCTGTGAAAGCCAGAGAATAACTTTGAATGTCATTCCTCAGAAGCAACCCATCTTCATTATGAGACAAAGTCTCTCACTGAGATTGGGTCCTGCTGCAAAGTCTTGGCTGGCTGGGCCAAGACTCTGCAGTGGCAATGTAAGTACTTCTATACTCAGCACTTCAACTGGGTATTGGGAATCAAACTCAGTTCCTCATGCTTTCATGGAAAGCATACTTTCATAACTGAGCTCTCACACTAGCACGTTATATTTTACACTTAATTACTATTAAATCTATTTCATATTTACATATTTGATATTTATAGTATTTATGGTTAAAATTCATGCTATCTTTACAGATTATAAAAATCTACTTTAATTTTGAATTTATTTTTAAAAATTAGTTTTAGCTTGGTGGATAGTAGACATTGAAAAGAAGTATACAGATGCATATAAATTCTACATGTTAATATTTAACTAAAATATTGGTGAGTGGGATATAATCCCCTTTGCTCTACTTAACAGCTTCAACTTTAATTCCATTCTGTCTGATGTTAATACTGATAAATCAGCTGTATTTTAATTTATTTCTAATTTATATTTCCACACTTATATTTTTATTGTATTGTGTTACATTTTGAGTTATCTATTTATATGTGGGTTTTATGTGATTTTAACTGTCTGAGTTCTTATACACATAATGTCCTGTTTAATTAATTTACATTTATTTTAATGTACATGTTGCTGCAAATGAGATGCATCTCATCTAATAATTCATGTGAGTATTAAAAGTGCTCAGCTTTATTTTTCTAAGCAATAATAGCTATGTTTTCCTTCTGGAAGTAGCCTTTAAATTATTTATTTCACTTCTTTCAAAATTTTACTCTGATAAGTATAGCTATTTATTTTTTGAGGTTATTAAGATGCTATTCTATCAAGTAATAACTTTTATAATCTGACAACCAGCCTTTCTTTGTCAAACTGTATTATTTCTAGGTTCACGCTGCTCATTACATCCTTATCTCTTCCATTTTATCTCATGCATCACACCTTTGACCTTTTTTGCAATTAGGAAAATGTAAAGATGAATGCCTTTGATTCTTTCTTTGATGCAACTTTATAAAATGGTGGATCCATAAATGTGTGTTTGTTTTCCGATCTTGGATTATATTGGGCCAGTAGAAGGATGAAGAGATGACAGATACTTATAGAAGAATGAAACAGGCTCTACACCTCTTATCCTGTACAAAATCCAAGTCAAAACAGATCAAAGACAAAGATGTAAAGCTCTGAAACTGTTAAGGTAAATCACTTTAGAGGCACAGGCAAGGACTTTCTGTGAAAGTCTCCAATAGCTCAGAAAATAACACCCAAAATACCCAAAAGTATATTTCATATTTTCATCAGTAGTTTCAGTTGCTCAGGCTTGCTCTCAGAAAAGCAATCCGCCACTCTTGGCCTCTGCTCTCTTGCTGGTGAGGCTTTGCCTTATTGCTTTGCTGTTACTGTTACTGTTGTTGATGCCGGGAATTTGACTATACTCACTTGCAAACATGAATGGTTGTATTTCTCCTTTTTTGTATGGTAATGATTTCATTTCCTTAAACTATTTCAACAGTGTGGGCATCTGGTATGGCATTAAAGAGCAATGACAGAAGGTAGAGACATTCTCTGTTTCCATTCCTAGGAGTGATGCAAGAATATTGTATTTCCTTAACATTATGTGTGGCCTAGCTGTTGGAATTTAGAGACATCATTTATCAAGTTCAAAGTTTTTATTCACTGCTGACAATACTTTCGTTTCTTTTAGCAATTATTCTTTTGATAATTTATTGGTTAAAGATGGGTATCAAATTCCAAAGTCTATTTTCAGATATTGTGAATTTCAAGGAACAGTTCTTTTATTTGTTCCCAGTTTAATTGCACCAAAATTGAAATTGTACTTCATATGACTCATAGCTTTCAAACTGTGTTAGAATGAAGTTTCTGGCCCAGGAAATGGAGTATCTTAGAGTGGGATGTGTAAGGTTAATCTTCTCTTCAGATTGTCTATGCTTTTCTTGTTGAATTGGTGATGCTATTGTCTCAGTTTCTGGAAGAGTAGCCCCCCCTACCCCCCCAATACACTGGAAATCCAAGAAACTATCATTCTTGTTTGCAATTTTCCCAGAGGTAACAGCCCATGTGCAGCACCTTGGCCTCCCCTACTCCTGTAACCCCACACTAGCCTGTGTGCAGAACATGGACTGCTTCTGTCCCTACAGCATTGATGTCAGGGGTCTGAGTTGCCACCTGGGGAAATGTTGGTGTCTAAGGGCCATGATGCCACTGGGGTCTGTCAATCAGAGTTGCCTGCATCGCCACCTGGGGCCATGGTGTCATTTGGGCCTAGACTGCTTCTGAGGGCTGTGTCTGGGTCCATGTCCCTACAGCAGCCAGGGGCTTAAGTGATATCTGTGGCTCCTGTTACACTCAGGACCATGTAGATTCCAGGGGTCTAGTCAGCCACCTGAGACCATGTTGATGTCTGAGGGTTATGCTGCCACTGGGGCTATACTGATCTGGGTGGCCTGTGCTGCCACCAAGGCCACAGTGATGTCTGGTCCTCAGCTACTGCTGAGGGCCATGTTTGGTTCCATGGTCCAGCTGCAACTGGGATCTATGTTGATGTTCATAATCCATGTTACCACATTGAACCATAGAAAACATGCATGTTGAAATCTGAGGGCAGTGCTTAGCCGGTCCCACCTCTCACTGGCACTGTGATAGCTAGCCCTACCCTTCACTGGACACTGCAGTAAGAGAGCTGGCCAGGGCACTCAGGTGAAACGTCCCATCCCCACCACAGGCACGAGAGAGCTGTCCAGGGCACTCAGGTAAAACGTCCCATCCCCACCACAGGCACGAGAGAGCTGGCCAGGGCACTCAGGTGAAATGTCCCATCCCCACCACAGGCACGAGAGAGCTGTCCAGGGCACTCAGGTGAATTGTCCCATCCCCACCACAGGCGTGAGAGAGCTGGCCAGGGCACTCAGGTGAAACGTCCCATCCCCACTACAGGCACGAGAGAGCTGGCCCTGATGGCACAGGCACAGAAGAGTTGGCTCTGCCCCTCACCTGAGGTGGTCAGACCCAATGGCCCTAATTGACCAGCTCAGCTACCACCAAGGCCCATGATATGGGTTGGTCCACCCTAACATCTACCCCAGCTATGACCTGTTGGGGCAAGTAAAGGGACTTTCCTTTGGAACCATAACTGCAGAATCTCCATGACTCAGAACAATAGCATATGTGAGAATGTCGGTGTAGGTTCACTGTTGATGGTGGGCCAGAAGCAACAGGCCAGAGGCTCTGAACCACACCAATGACTCACTGCAATGATCACTTGTAGGTGAGGCTTATTAGACAAAAGGACATACCATGTGTCACATGGCAGCTCCCAGTGCCACTAGGATGAATGAAGAGGTGTTAGAGAATCAGGAAAGTTGGAGGAGTGAGGTGGTTTTGTTGTCATTGTTTTGTTTTGTTTTTAATTAATTTTGGGGGGCTTCTTTCACTGGGGGTTGTTGCAGGGGTGAGGAGCAGATAAAGAGGGAAGAGGAGGTAGGCAGGATAGGGGTGAATTATATGAAATTGACAAAGAAACTTTATGAATTACATCATAAAAATAATAAAATAATCACAACACTGTTCATATTCTTCCTCTAAATAATTGTTTTTTAAATCAGCTAAATATAACAGAAAAATACTTACTTTCATTATTGCTTCTTTACCACTATTTCTATGCAAATTTCAATTTCTGAAATATTTTATTGGATTCCTCTCTGAATAATTTTTATTTATATCATACTAAAGGTAGTTGATTAATTTTCTAAAAACTTCTAATCTGAGAGATAAAATTATAAGTTTTAGTTACATATACAGTTGAACAGTTATACAACACATATATAATTCTTATATAGTATATACACGTAATATATACATTAGGGAGACAAATGATGCTACACGTGGGTTGGTTGCTTGCTATCTTCCCACTAACATTGTGCAAGGGCTTTGCATTCTGTGTTTTCAGATCATTGCTATCTTATAGAGTTTTGATACCCATGACACTTTGGGTGGGGAACTTGAGGGTTTTCCCAAATATTATTCTTGCTATTCTCTGTCCATAGCAATAATAGAATCTGTGATGTTTTTAGATGACAATTTGTTGAGCTTGCATTAATGTGGGACAACTCACCAAAAACTCCAGGGGCAGGAGTTTCTTGCTCTCCATACTGCCTCCCTGTTTTGCCTTTGGCAATTCTTGAATATCACCAAAGGATGTCAGCATCCTGTGGCCCTATAGCTGCATTATCTTACTTTGGGAAAACAGATCTTGTCTGTGATTCTTCTGATTGAACTGCTTGTTCAGAATTTGAGATGCTTTCTTTCTGTAAATATGATTTTCCCGTGGATTAAAACATTCACTCTGTTTTTTAATGTTTCATTTTGTAAGAATGAGAGAGATGGATTTTATGATTTTCCTGGGTAGTTTAACTGTCCAGACTCATTTGAGAGGTCAGTCAAAATTGAAAAATTGGCTTGGTAAAAGTGGCCTATGGCCATATCTGTGGGTAGTTGTCTTGGTTAGTAACTAATTTGGGAGGGCTCAGAACACTGTGGGAAGCACCATACTCCAGATCAAGAGTCCTGGGCTGTATAGGACAGGAGACAGATTGACACTAGCAAGCCACAGAAAGAAGACAAGGACACATACATTTGGTTTTCTCTGCCCTTGATTGTGCATATGATGTGGCTAGTAGCTTGAGTTCATGCCTTGATTGCCTCTCAATGCTGGGTTGCTGGAATTATAGATCAAATGAACTCTTTCCTTTCCTGAGTTGCTTTTGATTAGGTTGCTTTATCACCCTAGTAGCAATGAAAATAGAACAATTATCTTTACATGAAAGTGCTGAAATTCAACATCTTGAATCACTGTGTTTTTAAAACTCATTAAATTATGCCCTTATCTTTAAAAAGCCTATGTAAAGATTCATTTTTGGGGAAAGTGACAAAGAATGAATACAGATAAGATAGTATTTAAATATGTAAGTATGAAAAAGTTAAAAGCTATAGATAAGAAGTATATTAAATTAATATGTGTATTCTTAGGAGGATTTGAAAGCCTTTATAGATGATTTGAAGAATAAGTGCATTTGTATACTTCAGCATACTTATAAGAAAAAAAATCACTGTTTCAGTAAGTGCGAACAATTGTTTGTAAAAAGAGAATTATCTTGGGATGGTTTTACAGGTGATAACTATCAGAACCTTGAGAGTAAGTTCATTCCCCTGTCCTGAAAATTCTTCCAGATGTAATGGGAATCACATGGATTTAGTTTTGACATCCACTCTATGGACCTAGAAATGCAGGCATACATATTAACACTAAAACTGCAGATGACATATAACATAAGCTCACTTACAAAACATATTCATAAAATATAATTAAATCTTTATAAGTTTGAATCAATAATCATAATGAAGCTGGGTGGTGGTGGTAGTGCATGCCTTTAATTCCAGATCCTAGGAGGCAGAGTTAGGAGGATCTCAGTGAGTTTGAGGCTAGCCTGGTCTACAAAGTGAGTTCCAGAACATCCAGGGTGCTTATACAGAGAAACTCTGTCTTGAAAACAAAAACAAAACTAAACAAAAACAAATAATCAACATGAGCTTGGAGGTCCTGGTCAATGAAATAAAGAAAATTCCTATGTGCAAATGTTACAAGAGAATGTAAATGTAAATGATAATGTATTATCACAAAGGCAGAAAACAGTAGGTGGTGATATTATTCTCACACCTGACACTGAAATAATTTCAGCACAGATATCAGTAGAGGACACTGGAGGTATGAAGTGGCAGCTCACCCAGAGGACCTGAGCTTGGCTCCCAGCATTCTCTTCAGGCAGCTCCAAATGCCAGTAACTTCAATTTCAGGAGATATGACATCCTCTTCTGGACTTTGATGGCAACATTATATACATGAATGTGCCCAAGCTCCCATCCAACACATATGCAAATAGTTAAAAATACAATATAAATATAAATGTCAGTAGAATTTATGAGCAGAAAAAATTATCTTCCAAATCAGAAGGTAATGAAGGAAATACCTATTAATAATGAAAACTAATACAATTCTATATAAAGTGAAAAACTAAACACAAAACTTTTAGTCTTAGATGCCAAAGTTGTCATCCCTTTCATTGAAAAAACTTTTTATTAGCAGTTGTAAAATAGTAACTGGAATGAGCTTGAATGATTAATACAACCATACACAATACACACAGTACAATTTAACTACTCATCCATGCTATTTACTTTATTTATCATTTTATTCTGTTTTGTTTTAGGTCAGTTCTTTTGATCCTTTAGCGTGGTGGTTGTTATAATTATTTCCTTAGATGGTATAATTATGTAGTTATTTCACAGTATAGTACTTGCAGAAAGGACTTTGAACAGTAATTAATTCCCTATTTAGTCCATAAAGTTAACCACTGAGAGTTCATTTCTAACTGCAATAGCTCTAAAATAATCCCTGTCAATAGCTAAATGAACACTATATTCAAATTGATCCCTTTTGTGTAGAAGTCAAAGTATGGAAAGATGATTTTCATTACCAAATGGCATCATGGAAAAAGCTAACAAAACTGGAGCCTATGTATTAGTGCCAAAAACTGACTTTCCAATAACAATTAATCAGTTACAGTATATTGCTAAATGAATGTTCTTTGCCACATTGATAATCACAGAATGCATGCAATTGGCAAAATATATACCATAGAAAGATTTAGAGTGGAAACTCTTATGTTAATCTATAACCTTAAGAAACCAAGAACAGGCATATGAAAAAAATTCCTAAGAATATATTGTAATCCTGAGACTAAGATACCTAATCCTAAAATTTGAAGAAACTACAATCAACTAAAATTGTTATTGAAGTTTAAACATTGTCGAGAAAAAGACAAGAAGGAGATGAGAAACCTACTCCTAAAGTGGATGGGACAAAAATCAATTACAGAAAATATGGCAGTTTTTTTTAAAAGCAATTCATTGAAAACATATTCTGAAGAATTTATATGTAAAAATAATGTCAAACATTGACACACATGTAATAATATCAATTTAAATAATATAAAATATGGTTAATTTTTCTGTACAGTTACATAAATACCTGAAAAATATCTTTGTGCTTTTTTATTCTTTCATTGATATAAAGGTTTTGAAACTTGAAACATCTTTCACTTTTATAAAGTAGACTTAACAACCCAGGCTTCCACCAATCCATGTACTTTATTCCTCTACTTCTCCACTGTTGGGGCTGTAGTTGCCTGGCCTCACTTCTGATAGCTGCCATAACTTCTGTAATTAAGAAAGTGTTATGTGGCTACAGCGATGGCTCAGAGGTGAAGGGCATGCACTGCTCTTGCAGCAAATTCGAGTTTTATTTCCAACACTCATGTTAGGAGGCTCACAACCACTTCAACTCCTACTCCAGGGGATCTGATGTCCTCCTCTCCCATGCACAAGACACACACACACACACACACACACACACACACACACACACACTCACACATATGCATACACATACACATAATTAAATATAAAGCAAATATTAAAAGTATTATAGAAAAGAATTCTCACATATGAAACCTTGGATAAAATGTTGGTTCTGTCACTTCCTACCTTCCTTGTGTTGTGAACATTCATCAGCATCTTTACTACTAACATCTCCATCTGTAATGGAGGTAGTGAGTGCTGTCCCTTCAGTTTTCTGTTCGGATGTGCAGGACCATGCAATATGAATATCAACCATTTAAAAGCAGCCTTTGGTCTCCATTTTAAAAATGTCTTTAATTCTGATTAGCTTGTGTGTTCAGGCACAGTCATCAACCTCTCCAGGTATTTACTTCTCCACCACTCTCCCATTTTTCAAGTGAGTGCATTCAGTGTTTACATGACAGACAAAGGTCAGAGGCCTGTTAACCTTTTGAAATCTCTTGCAGATCATGTCTACATGAACAAAGAAAAAACAAATAAAGCAAAGTTCAATGAGCTTTTAATGTTACATGGTTGTCATCTCTTTGCAGGACAAGAGTCGTAGACTTAGATGTTCTGATTGTTCTATTGTTTGTGTGTACTTGCTGAAGAACACCAGCTTAATTTTTTTTTATTGACAGGAAAAAATTACAATCTTCATTTCCTTCTCTCTCTCTCTCTCTCTCTCTCTCTCTCTCTCTCTCTCTCTGTGTGTGTGTGTGTGTGTGTGTGTGTGTGTGTGTATGTGTGTGTGTGTGTTCGTGTGTATGTGTGTGAAAATATGCTGTAAAAATGTCAGGAACAAATTAAAATTTTCATTATTTTATGAGCAGAGGTGCTAATGCTTATCCATTTTGAATGGAAAGCTTCTGAAAATCATGATTATTTGTGTGTCTCCATGTGTATGTGTTCATATGTGCACACAGGAGGCCAGACTTTAAAGTTGGGTGTCAACCTCTATTGCTCTCCACCTTATTACCTGAGACAGACAGGGTCTCTTTCACTAAACTTGATGCTCCATTTCAGCTAGGCTGGAGGAGCTGAGTCCTCATGAACCTCCTGTTTTTACTCCATCCCCAATACTGGGGTTACATACATATGTAACCTTGTCTGTCATGTGGGTTCCAGCAATTCAATCTCAGTTCCCCAATGCTTGTGCACCAAACACTTTGCCCAATGAGCCATCTCGCTAACCCTGACAATTATTTGTAAGCACATTATCACAGAAACATGCACATACTCCATATTCATGATATTTCTGTGTTGTGTCTTCTCACTTGGGGATGCCTCATGCATGTTAATATTTTATGTGGATGTAGTAGTTGTGTTAGGTAGTTTTTAATGTTTATTTAAAAAAATTTCTTACTTCATGTGTATGTGTGTTTTACCATCATGCATGTCTGTTCACACTTCTTGAGAATGTCAGAAAAGGCTGTCAGATCCCCTGTAACAGGAGTTACAGATGGTAAAAAAAAATACCTTATAAGTGCTGGGAATCAAACCTAGTTCCTCTGAAAGAGTAGTCAATGTTTTTAAAGTTTGAGGCACCTTTCTATTTCCTCAGAGTGGCAGTTTTGAGATTATATTGAGAATCTAGAAATGGAATCCACATTCTAACTATGCAGTGTTGTTTGAGGAAGTGGCCAAAGAAATGCTATGCACTTCTTGGGTTTTCCTAATTTCTGGATAATGAGATGCTAAGTCACGTGTGCAGTTCACACAGCATCCCTAGAAAACAGATGTCTTTTATGTCTACAGTATACAAATGAGGAAGCAGGAGTCTTCAGAAGTAAAGCATCTTGTCTAAAGTTCCATTGTAGTGGATCTGGGCCTAAAGGCTGAATTTCAGTGTGTGAGTTTGTTTATTAACTACTGCACTATTATTAACTACTTCACTCAGGAGCACATAATTCAAGAGGTTTTCAAGGACATTCCTAAGTAAACCTACCATTCCACTTTCACTTTTTGATAAAATGTTCTATGTTAGGAATTTTTTTTTTTTTTTTTTTAAAGAGCCATGACTGGAATCGCTTTAGTTTTGTCATGAGTTTGTGACAGTGAGTAGTTGAGATGCCTTGCCTTGAGAGAGCTAGATGGAGAGATTTCATTGTTCATGTAGTGCTTCTGGGGTCCTTATTGACTAATGGTATATAACAGCTTCCTTGTTTATGGGCACTGACAGCTAAGGAGAAGAGCAGAGTTGTTTCTCTGGTACTGTACTTGTTTTGAGATAAAGTTTATACTATAAAACACATATTTTAGTGAGTTTGGAAGAAAAAAACATACTTAGTTTATATCCCTAATAAGTTAGAAAATTTAGAAAATTCCATCACCTGAGAATGTTCTACTATTTTCCTTTTCAGTTCATTCAAAGAAAATTTAAGGTTTTAAAAATGTCTGATTTTGTTTTCTTGCACATATCCCTTTTCCTTCTTTTAGAGAACCATGCAAATGTAACCATATCCTTTTACTCTCCCCATATTTTTTTAATCAGAATACTGGGATTTATACAGATAGTTTTACATTTCACTAACTTCTTCCTTTTTTATTAATAAATAATAATGGACCATTTGAATGTAACAATCATTTTTATGGATTTTTTCTAATTTGGCTATTATGAATTATATCTATTATGACCAATAATGGAAAGACCCACCCCCACCAATGGTGTGTGCCAACTTTAATTGTTGCACATTCTCAGAAACACTTGATAATTTTCATCCTGTCCCTTTGAACCATTTTAGTGGGTATGTGACAGTGTCATCATGCTGAATTTGCATCTCTCTGAATACTTGTATTATTGAGTATTATGGTGATATTTTATTTGTACTGAAATGTAATTTTATTTGTATGTTAATAAATAAAGTTGCCTGGGGGTCAGAGCTAATAGCAAGCCATAGCAGAAGCCGGGTGGTGGTGGCACATACCTTTAATCCAGATCACATGACAGACAGGTCTCTGTGTGTTCAAGGATACAGCCAGCATGGAGACACACACCTTTAATCTCAATACCAACCATAGAAGACCTGGAGGTCTGTATTGACAGGCATTGACAAGGAGGTCATGTGGTTGGGTTTACAACCAATGAGAAGGCAGAACAAAAAGTCAATAAAAAGACAGATACACAGGAAGTAGGTCTCTTTCTCAGGGGAAGGACGACAGCGGCAGGGAAGGGTAAAAAAGGCAGTTTTAAGTCTCAGCTCTCAGCTACTGCTCTGACCTCTTGGACTTTTAACTCTGTATTTGGCTCTGTGTTTCCTATTTAATAAGACTGTTCATCTACAGAGTATTCGTCCATGGATATACTGTTCTTGTGAGTTGTCCGTGAAGGGATTGACCATTTTAAAATCAGAGTTTTATAATTAAGTTTAAGTATTATATTTTAAACATAAGACTTATAAGTGTTATGGTATAAATTTTACATCTTTCTACTATAAATTTTATTGTGTAGTTTGTTTTAAATGTACTTTTTAAAAATAAAAATGATATTTTGAAAATTTCATACATGTATATGATGAAATTTAACCATAGTCATCTCCCATTTATGTCCTCTTTTATATTTTTTATTTACTTGTATATTTATTATTTTAAATGAAAAACCTACCAGTCCAATTATTATTACCCATTTATACAATGGTGTGAGGCCATCCACTTGAGTATGGACAGTGGTTACTGATAGCCACAGTCCCATGGAAGAACAGTTGTTCTCATCTAGAAGCTGTGAATTTCCAACAGCTTTTAGTGGCTTTCAGGGAGCAATTATTAAAATAAAAAACTTTGAAGAGGTTTAATTTAACAATACTCTATTTTGTGATAAGCACCTTCCTTTGTCCTATGTGGAAAATACTTTCATATCTTAAAGCTTTAATTTCTTATTTTTTATTAAGAGGTTTTCTATTCATTGTACATACCAACCACATATACCCCTGTTCTCCCTCCTCCCACCCCCCAGCCTCCCCCCAACCCACCCCCATTCCCACCTCCTCCAAGGCAAGGTCTCCCATGGGGAGTCAGCAGCGCCTGGTACATTCAGTTGAGGCAGGTCCAAGTCCCTCTTCCCTGTACCAAGGCTGCACAAAGTGTCTAACCACAGACACCCTGTGAAGATACTAAACCAATTCAGTAAGACTTCAGGCACATATTCCATATCTCCAGCTCAGGTGCATTTTACTACAGAAGGGAAATCTCAAAATTAGGTTGAGAAAAGTGGTTACAGTAATAATATAAAAAAGTCAAAGACTTAAGAATGTGTTTAATCAAAACAGTGAAAGAAATAACTGCAAAGGTAGAACAAAATTGCTGAAAGGCATTCAAGAAGAGAAATACAAACACACCTCATCTTTACATACAAGGAAAGCTTTATACTCCCATTATGGTACCAATTAGAAATTTAGAAATATGATACACAAATATCATTAGAAACCAACAAGTGCATGATGGTTAATCAGTGTAAATATAATTAAATCCCAAATATGCCTTTGTGAAGTGCATAAAAATAAAGGTTATAAATGACTTGTTTAGACACTGGGTTTATATTTTCTTACTGTGAAGTGTGTCGACTCTTGCCTAATTTTGAAGCTAAGCTCTTGAACTGCAGCTCCAAAGTTTAAATGTCCACATTATTAGGGCTCAGCTGAATTCCCTTCTCATGTTCCTTAGATTTACTGAGACAAGTTTGGATCATTGGTCCTGGGAATGCTCAGTTTTTTTCTTGAAAATCCAACATTTACAGAAAAATCTATGACCTTTGCAGGATTGTAGCTGGAGGGCTTCTCTCCAGGTTCCACCAAGCCCCGCAGTCCCACAATCCACGTATAAAATAATCACTCAGATGCTTATTTTACTTATAAGCTGTATGGCCATGGCAGGCTTCTTGCTAACTGTTCTTATATCTTAAATTAACCCATTTCTATAAATCTATACCTTGCCACATGGCTGGTGGCTTACCGGTGTCTTTACATGCTGCTTGTCCTGGTGGTGGCTGCAGTGTCTCTCCTGTTTCTTCCTGTTTCCCCAATTCTCCTCTCTCTTTGTCCAACCTATACTTCCTGCCTGGTCACTGGCCATCAGTGTTTTATTTATATAGAGTGATATCCACAGCACAGAATGCCTGTAACTGGGAAAAGCACTTGCTCCCACCTGAGCCCCTCTGCTCCTTTTGCATAGATTTTAGGGTGTCATTGAGTGGAACACTATGCACATACCCACAAATGCCATACATAGGGGTCTAAAAAGCCACACACAGGACTATTATGTCACCTTCTCTTCTCTTAATAGAAAGACCTTCTTAAGATTTTGTTTCAATATTGCCCACTTTCTTTCACTTTAAAAAACATGGTGGGGCCAACTAGATGTCTCAGAGGTAAAAGAACTTGCTTTTAAGCCTGACAAGCTGAGTTTGATCTCCAGCAGCGACATGGAGGTGAGAACCAATTTTCAAAATTTTCTGCTGACCAGAACACACAGCTCCTGGGATTTTAAAATGATTAATTCATTAATTCATTTTTGCTTTGTTTGTGTGCATGGTTTATATCAATATACTTGTCCCTGTGTACGCACATGTGTATGCAACTGTACATATGTGTATGTTTTGTGTCTGTGTACTTCCCTCTATGTGTCCATATGTGTACACAGGTGTGTGAAGGTCAGTTGTCTTCCTCAATCATTCTCCATGTAGTTTCTCACTGATTCTCAACCAAATTATTGGCCAGGATTGCTGCCAGGGAACCTGTCCTCTGTGCCTCCTTAGAATGGGGATAACAGAAACATGTCATTTGCAGCTTTTATATAGGCCCTGAAGATCTGACTCATGGTTTCATGATTGCAAGGCAAGCATTTTATTAACCAAGCCATCTCTCCAGGTATATCAAACGGTTTAATTTTTCTTACAATGTTTTATTTATTTAAATGAGGAATGAAATCAAGGCATCATGCATATGCGATATCCATTCTGTAGCTCCAGCCCAAGTTTTTCTTTTAAAAAATGCTTTTCTCACTCAGATTCAGCCCACAGCAGTCAGAAACTGTGAATGGCTTCCCTGCCAGTGGAACTGCCCCTCCCCTCCCACACACCAGATTCTGTTCCTAAAAATCCTTCCCACAGCCCACTCCCTTAAAGTAACTGAGGAAAAAACGACCAAAAACTTTGAGGAAATCAACAAATCCCTTATAGAATGCCAAAGAAGTCAAGAAAAACAAACAAACAGGTAAAAGAAACTAGTAATAACATGAAAGTTGAAATAGAAGCAATAAAGAAAATATAAACTGAGGGAATTAAGGAAATGGATAACCTGGGTAAGTGAACAGGAACTATTCACACAAGCATCACCAATAGAGTACATGGGATAGAAGGGAGAATCTCAGTCATTTAAGGTACAATAGAAGTGGATACATCAGTCAAAGAAAATGTAATATCTAAAATATACATAATACAAAATATCCAGGAAATATGGGACAACATGAAAAGACCAAACTAAAGAATAATAGAAATAGAAAAAAAGGAAGAATCCCAGCTCAAAAACTATGAAAATATATTTAACACAATCATAGAACATCTAGCCACAAAACCAGCCTGACAGAAGGTACTAGAAAGAAAACTTCAATGCATGGAAGTTAACTACAACCACAAAAACATAGCAATAGATATTCTTTTTTTTATTTTTATTTTCATTTTTTAATTTTATTTTACAATACTATTCAGTTCTACATAACAGCCACAGATTCCCTTGTTCTCCCCCTTCCTGTCCCCCTCCCCTTCCCCCCAGCTTAGGACAATAGATATTCTTACAACAGCAAAATCCAAAGAATGGAAACACACACACACACACACACACACACACACAGAGAGAGAGAGAGAGAGAGAGAGAGAGAGAGAGAGAGAGAGAACAAGAGAGAACAAGAGAGAACAAAAACAAAAACAAACACCATCAACATAATAACAAGAATAAACAGTCAGTGGACATTAATGTCCCTTAATATCAATGGACTCAATTCCCCAATAAAAAGACACAGACTAACAGAATGGAAAAAAAAAATCAATCTTTCTGCTGCGTCAAGAAACACTAAACACTAAAGATAGGCATTGCTCCAAAGTAACGGGTCATAAGAATATTTTCCAATCAAATGGTCATAACAAGCAAGCTGGTATAGCTATCCTAATATCTAAAAAAATAGACTTTAAAATAAATTAACCAAAAGTGATGTAGAAGGACATTTCATACTCATTAAAGGAAAAATCCACCAGGATGGTGTCTCCATTCTGAACATCTATGTCTCAAATGCAAGGGAACCCACATTTGTAAAAGAAACATTAAAGCTTAAAGCACACATCAAACCCTACACATTAATAATGGGAGACTTTAATAACCTACTCTTACCAATGGACAGGTAGTCCATACAGAAACTAAACAGAGAAAATAATGAAACAAACAGATGTTATGACTCAAGTGGACCTAAGAGATATCCATTAAACATTTCGCCTAAATACAAAAGAATATACCATCTTCTCCACAACTCATGTAATCTTCAAAATTTAACACATACTCAGTCACAAAGGAAGTCTCAGAAGATACACGAAAATTGAAATAACCCCCTGAATCTTATCAGACAACTATGGATTAAAGTTGGATTTCAACAACAGAAACAACAGAAATGTTCATAAACTTTGAACAACTCTACTGAATTACCCCAGGGTCAAGGAAGAAACAAAGAAATAAGTTAAAGACATCCTAAAATTCAATAAAAAAATGGGTGCATAGCACACCCAAACTTATGGGACACACTGAAAATGCTGCTAAGAGAAAAGTTCATAGCACTAAATGCCTACACAAAGAAGTTAGAGAAATCTCACACTAGTGACTTAATAGTATACCTGAAAGCTCTAGAACAAGAAGAAGCAGATATGCTCAAGAGGAATAGATGGCAGAAAATAATCTCTGGTTTGAAATCAATAAAATAGAAATAAAGAGAGCAATATAGGAAACAAATGAAAGAAAGGATTAGTTCTTCAAGAAAATAAAAAAAGATAAACAAACCCATATCCAAGGTAACTAAAAGGCAGAGAGAAAACATCCAAATTAACAAAATCAGAAGCAAAAAGTTGGATATAACAGACACCAAGGAATTTCAAAGAATCATTAGGTCATAATTCAAAATATGTAGTACAAAAAAATTGAAAAATCTAAAAGAAATGGATCATCTTCTTCATAGATACCACTTACTAAAGTTAAATCAAGATTAGATAAATAATTTAAATAGACCATAACCCCCAAGGAAATAGAAGCACTCAGAAAAGGCAACCAAAGAACAAAAAGCCCAGGGCCAGATGGTTTTAGTGCAGAATTCTACCAGACTATCAAAGAAGAGCTAATACCAATAGTCCTCAAATTATACCACAAAATAGTAAAATAACAAACATTAACAAATCATTTTATGGGGTCATAGTCTTGCTGATACCCAAACCACACAGAGACTCAAAAAAGAACTAAAAGAATTAGAATTACAGACCAATTTCTTCTATAAACATAGATGCAAAAATCCTCACTAAAATACTTGAAAACCAAATCCAAGAACACATAAAAAAGACCCTCCACCACGATCAAGTGGGCTTCATCCCAGAGTTGCAGGGATGGTTTAACATAAAAACAACAGTCAATGTAATCAGCAATATAAAGAAATTGAGAGGAAAAAAAAAACTTACATGGTCATCTCACTAGATTCTGAGAAAACCTTTGACAAAATCTAGCACCCCTTCATGATAAAAGTCTTGAAGTGGTCAGGACTACAAGGGTGGATACAAACCTAACTCAAAAAACTAATCAGTAGCCCTCCTATATACAAACAATAAATGGGCCAAGAAAGAAATTGGGGAAACAACACCTTTCACAACAGCCACAAATAATATAAAATATCTCAATGTAACGCTAACTAAGCAAGTGAAAGACCTATGTGACAATACCTTCAAGTTTAAAGAACAAAATTGGAGAAGATAAAAGAAGATGGAACCATCTCCCATATTCATGGATACACAGGATTAACATAATAAAAATGATCATCTTACAAAAAGCAATCTATAGGTTCAATGTAATCCCTATCAGAACTCCATCACAATTCTTTATAGACCTTGAAAGGAGAATACCCAACATCATAAGGAGAAAAAAACAGCAACAACAAAGCCAGGATAGCTAAAACAATCCTGTACATTAAAAGAACTTCTAGAGGCATCACCATTCTTCATTTCAACCTGTACTACAGAGCAAGAGTAATAAAAAGTACATGGTATTAGTCTAAAAATATATATGTTCATCAATGGAGTCTAATTGAAGATGCAGAAGTAAATCCATATACCTATGGACACTTGATTTTTTTACAAAGAAGCCAAAATTATACAAATGTAAATGGAAAGCATCTTCAACAAATGGTGCTTGTCTTATTGGATGATGTCATGTAGAAGAATGCAAACAGATCCATATCTATCACCCTGCACAAAACTCAAGTCCAAGTGGATCAAAAACATCAACATAAAACCAGACACACTAAACCTGATAAAAGAAAAGGTGGGGGAGTGCCGTGTGAGCATTGGAACAGGTAACAACTTCCTTAATGGAACACCAATCTCAATTAATAAATGGGACCTCCTGAGCTGAAAATCTTCTGTAAGGAAACTGCCAGCAGGACAAAATGGCAGTGCACAGACTGGGAAAAGATCTTCACCAAATCCACATCTGACAGAGGGTTAATATCACACACTCACTCACTCACACACACACACACACACACACACACACACACACACACACACACTAAAGAAACTAGACATCAAAAATCCAGATAACCCAATTTAAAAATGGAAAATAGGCCAGGCGGTGGTGGCACACACCTTTAATCCCAGCACTCGGGAGGCAGAGCCAGGCGGATCGCTGTGAGTTCAAGGCCAGCCTGGGCTACCAAGTGAGCTCCAGGAAAGGCACAAAACTACGCAGAGAAACCCTGTCTCAAAAACCATAAAAAAAAAAATGGAAAACAGACCTAAACAGAATTTTCAACAGAGGAATCTCAAATCGACGAGAATCACTTCAAGAAATGTTCAACATCCTTAGCCATTGGACCGGGCGGTGGTGGCGCACGCCTTTAATCTCAGCACTCGGGAGGCAGAGCCAGGCGGATCTCTGTGAGTTCGAGGCCAGCCTGGGCTACCAAGTGAGTTCCAGGAAAGGCGCAAAGCTACACAGAGAAACCCTGTCTCGAAAAACCAAAAAAAAAAAAAAAAAAAAAATGGAATTCCATATTAAACATGTAAGAATGACTACAATCAAACCCACAAGTGACAGCTCATGCTGGAGAGGATGTTGAGAAATGGGAACAAGCCTCCACTGCTGGTCAGAATGAAAACTTGTACAGCCACTTTGGATGTCAGTATAGCAATTTCTAAGAAAATTGGCAATTGGTGTACCTCAGGAACCGGCTACACCACTCCTCAGCCTATACCCAAACACTTTCCCAGCTATGTTCATTGGAGATTTATTCATAATAGCCAGAAACTGGAAAAAAAAAACCCTAGAAATCCCTCAACTGAGGAATGGATAAAGGGATTTTTTATGTAAGTGGATGGAACTAGAAAAATCATCCAGAGTGAGGCAACCCAGATCCAGAAGGACAGGCATGGTTTGTCCCCACTCATAAGTAGCTGCAAAGTAAAGGAGAACCATGCTATAATTCACAGCCCCAGAGAAGCTAAGTAAAAAGGAGAGCTTGTGGTAGAGGGGGTAGTCTCACTACGGAAGGGGAAGTAGAAATGGCATTGCCAGTGGACAGGGGAGGGGTCTGGAAGGAGGTGTGAGTATCAGAACAGGAGAGATCGGGTCAGGGGATGATGGAGGGAAAGAGTATTGAGAGAGACCACTGGAATCTGGGGGCATCTCTATGATGAGCTAGAAACCTAGAGCAATGGAAGCTCCCAGGATATATGAGTTTGACTCTAGCTAAGACTACTAGCAATGGGGTATAAAGACCCTAAATGGGCCACCTCCTGTAACCTGACAAGCCTATCTGTGGTGGGACTTGGACACCTGAAAGACCCCCGCTCCATTATGAGGACATGGGGCATTGGGCTGATGAAATGCCCCCCCACCCCCCCACCCCCGGTCCCAATAACTTAGCCTAAGAAATGCCATTCTGAAGGAATCAGGAAAAACAGGAGTTCACAGCTGTGGCTGGCTGGCCATCCGGCCTTGAGAGAGATAACTGTGGCCAGCCATCCGGCCTTGGGAGAGAGATAACTGTGGTCGGTGGCCTTGGGAGAAAAACAGTTGAGTCAAATCAGGATATTTTATGGCTGGCCCCCTGGCCTTGAGGAATAAGCAGCTGGGCTGGAAAAACACCCACTATACCCTGGGCAAGGCCAAGTCAGCCACACACATACGACCCCAAGTTCACCCTGGCCTTCTTTGAAACAACCAATAGGGACCCTGTAACTATGCTTCTTGCTTCTGTAACCACGCCTCTGCCCCTGGGATCCCATAAAAAGTCCCCCTTGCCCTAGGAAGGGGCGCAAGTCCTCCGAGAGACTACGCCCCGGGTACCCGTGTATCTAATAAACCCTCTTGCTTTTGCATCTGATCTGTGGTTTCGGTGTGTTCCTTGGGTTTGGGGTCTCTCCTGAAGAAAGATCTCCCCTGGGGGTCTTTCATTTGGTGGCCCGTACAGGGAAAGAGACCCCTCCCTGGGACCACTGACCCACTGTCAGGATGTAAGCCGGCCGGCCTTGGTGTATGTCAGTCTGAGTGTTGAGTGTTGTCTGTCTGCGCACCTGAATCTGTCTGTGGCGGTGAGGCTGAAGGAGCTGACGGGCTCAGACTTCGCCACTGTGACCCTGGAAGACGTTCCACGGGTGTCTGAAGTCCCCTCTGGGGCACGGTTTTTCTGAAGTCCCCTCTGGGGCACGGTTTTTCTGGTTTTGCTTTCGGTTTGGAACCGAAGCCACGCAGCGAGTGTTAGTCTCATTTGTGTTTGTCTGTCGTTCTTTGTTTTCTGTTTAACCGTTCTCCTCCTAGAAACAGTCATAGGAAGCCGGATCGGCGGATCTCTCCTACTCCCCATTCCTCCCGACCCCTCTACCAGCGTGTTGTTTCCTCTCCCCGCATTCCACCGCCCTGGCGGCGGGCGCGGGATGTGGTGGGGGTGCGCAGGCGGGGCCGGGGGTGGGGTCGGCGGGGGACTGCCCCCTGGCCGGCGACCGGTCGCCGCCAAGCGCACTTCCGCCACCGAGCGCACTTCCATCCTTCCATCGCGGCGGTGCGCCGCCCGGGACAGCTGGGAGGGCCTGGTGTGGGGAATGTGGCTCGGGGCGTCGTCACCCGTGGACGCCGAGTCACCCTGCCCCGAGTGTTACAGCCCCCCCGACAGCGCCGGAGGGACCGGCGGCTCCTGCAGCGGCCCCCGAACAGCTTCTACAGAGAGAGCGGGTGGATGAGGCCCCGGCTCCCTCCCCAATTGCCGGTCACCTACGAGGAAGGCGCAACGAACCAGCCAAAGACAGCGAGTCTTCCTGGAGGCTCCCTGGAGGCTCGGAGGTTCCAGGAGACAATGGAAGACCCACCCAATTGCCTAATGCAGCCTTTCCCCTCACCCGCCCGAACTAGGACTCAGCGACCCCAGAAGGTAGGGAGAGCCTACGTCTCTATCGCCAGTTGCTCTTAGCAGGTCTCTGAGGGGCCGCTAGACCCCCTACCAATTCGGCTCAGGTTAGGAATATGATCCAGGGAAAGGAAGAGACGCCGGCAGCGTTCTTGGAAAGACTTAGAGAGGCTTATAGGATGTATACCCTGTATTGCATTCATTCAGTTTGTCAGATTTATTGAGAGAGGCAGAGAAAGTGTTTAAAGAGAGCGGAGAGTGAGCAAGAGAAAGGGAGGGCAAGAAACAGAGATACAGAGGGAGAGGGAAAGAGGCAGGAAAGATCCTAAAATGAGAAAGAGGAAGAGGTGTTGGATCTGAGGGAAAAAAGAAAGAGATAGAAAACGTCGTAGAGAAATAAGTAAAGTCCTGGCCACTGTAGTGTCTCAGGGACAGGTCAGAGAGGGAGTTAGGACGAAAGATCAAAGAAGGACACCGCTTGACAAAGACCAGTGTGCTTACTGTAAAGAGGGAGGACCGAGATGGCTCACGAAAGCAAAAAAGATTCAGCTGGCATCTGGACAGAACCCCCGCCAGGTGAGGGAGTTCCTAGGTACATCCGGCTACTGATGCCTCTGGATCCCAGGTTTTGCCGAGATGGCTGCCCCTCTGTATCCTCTCACCAAGCCTGGGACCATGTTCCACTGGGGAGAGGAGCAACAACAGGCCTTTCAACGAATTAAGAGAACCTTACTTGAGTCACTGGCTCTTGGCCTACCAGATCTGACTAAGCCCTTGGAACTGTTCATGGACGAGAACTCAGGCTTTGCAAAAGGAGTGCTGGTACAGAGACTGGGGCCATGGAAGAGACCTGTAGCTTATCCATCCAAGAAATTAGAATCGATAGCTGCAGGATGGCCCCCCTGTCTGCGCATGGTAGCTGCCATTGCTGTTTTACTCAAGGATGCAGGGAAACTGACTTTGGGACAGCCATTAACTGTGTTATCCTCCCATGCGGTGGAAGCTCTGGTCCGGCAGCCCCCAGATAGATGGCTCTCAAATTCCAGGATGACCCACTACCAGGCTCTGTTGTTAGACACAGACCGAGTGGTGTTCGGACCAGTTGTCTCCCTCAACCCCACAACCCTGCTGCCCTTGCCAGACCCATCCAAGAAGCACAATTGCCTCCAGATTCTGGCGGAGGCCCATGGCACCCTCTCTGACCTAACAGATCAACCGCTGTTGAACCCAGATTTTATCTGGTTCATGGATGGGAGCAGCTTCTTCCAAGAAGGAGAACGGAGGGCCGGAGCAGCCATCACCACCCAATCAGAGGTAGGTAGGGCCTCACCGCTGCCGCCTGGAACATCGGCCCAAAAGGCAGAGCTGATCGCGCTGACCCAGGCCCTCCGGATGGCGGAAGCCCGGAGGACCAGGAACTAGCAAAGAAAATGGGGGCAGAATAGAGCCCCGAGCGACAAGCTTACATCATGGATGGACAGAGGCCTTCCCTACCAAGAAGAAGACCGCTAACGTGGTAACCAAGAAACTCCTGGATGACATCTTTCCCAGGTATGGAATGCCCCAGATATTGGGGTCAGATGATGGGCCTTCATCTCCCAGGTAAGTCAGAAGGTGGCCAGGCTACTGGGGATCGATTGGAAACGTCATTGTGCATACCGCCCCCAGAGCTCAGGACAGGTAGAACGTGCAAATAGAACCATTAAATAGACTTTAACCAAATTAACGCTTGCAACTGGCACTAGAGATTGGGTGCTCCTACTCCCCCTAGCCCTTTACCGAGCCCGGAATACTCCTGGGCCTCATGGCCTAACCCCGTTCGAGATTATGTATGGGGCTCCTCCACCAATTGTAAATTTCCTTCACCCTGATATCTCCTCTTTTGCCACTAGCCCTACCTTGGAGGTGCACCTCCAAGCCCTCCAATTGGTGCAAAAGACAGTGTGGAAACCCCTGCCTACCGGGAGCAACTGAATCGCCCGGTGGTGCCTCACCCATTCAAGATTGGGGACTCTGTCTGGGTCCGACGCCATCAATCCAGGAACCTAGAGCCGAGGTGGAAAGGACCATACACCGTCCTGTTAACTACTCCCACCGCACTCAAGGTTGACGGGATATCGGCTTGGGTCCACGCGTCGCATGTGAAGGCTGCCAAGGAACCCGACGAAGCTGAGGGCACCAAGACATCTAGTTCAACGCTCTCTAAACCCACTAAAGATAAGACTCACCCGGGGGCCCCCTTAGTCCCCCTCATAGTCCTCCTGACATTAGAGGGGGCATCACCAGAGAGCCTGTTTCCCTGACGCTGGCCCTGTTACTGGGAGGAATTACCATGGGCGGAATAGCTGCCGGGGTAGGTATAGGGACCGCAGCCCTTATGGAGACCGGCCAATTCAGACAGCTCCAAGTAGCCATAAATACAGACATCAAAGCCCTAGAGGAATCGGTTAGTGCGTTAGAAAAATCCTTAACATCCCTATCAGAAGTAGTGCTGCAAAATAGGAGAGGGCTGGACATACTCTTCCTACAAGAGGGCGGGTTATGTGCTGCCCTCAAAGAAGAATGCTGCTTCTATGCAGATCATACTGGAGTAGTCAGGGACAACATGGCTAAATTAAGAAAAAGATTAAAACAGAGACAACAATTATTCGAGTCTCATCAGGGATGGTTTGAAGGATGGTTCCAAAGGTCACCATGGTTTACCACCCTTGTCTCCACCATTATGGGCCCCCTAATCATCCTCCTGCTCGTTTTATTGTTCGGGCCATGCATCCTCAACAGATTGGTGCAATTCATCAAGGATAGGGTTTCTGTTGTCCAGGCTTTGATCCTAACCCAGCAATATCAGAGGCTCAGACAGTCAGAGATGGAGCTGACCTCTTCTCCATCCTAAAATGAAAGATTCCATTTGGTACAAAAGAAAATGGGGAATGAGGACATGGGGCATTGGGCTGATGAAATGCCCCCCCCCGCCCCCCGTCCCAATAACTTAGCCTAAGAAACGCCATTCTGAAGGAATCAGGAAAAACAGGAGTTCACAGCTGTGGCTGGCTGGCCACCCGGCCTTGAGAGAGATAACTATGGCCAACCATCCGGCCTTGGGAGAGAGATAACTGTGGTCGGTGGCCTTGGGAGAAAAACAGTTGAGTCAAATCAGGATATTTTATGGCTGGCCCCCTGGCCTTGAGGAATAAGCAGCTGGGCTGGAAAAACACCCACTATGCCCTGGGCAAGGCCAAGTCAGCCACACACATATGACCCCAAGTTCACCCTGGCCTTCTTTGAAACAACCAATAGGGACCCTGTAACTATGCTTCTTGCTTCTGTAACCACGCCTCTGCCCCTGGGATCCCATAAAAAGTCCCCCTTGCCCTAGGAAGGGGCGCAAGTCCTCCGAGAGACTTTGCCCCGGGTACCCGTGTATCTAATAAACCCTCTTGCTTTTGCATCTGATCTGTGGTTTCGGTGTGTTCCTTGGGTTTGGGGTCTCTCCTGAAGAAAGATCTCCCCTGGGGGTCTTTCACACCAATCCAGTCACCAACCCTCCAACCTACAACTTGCCCTGCCTACAAGATGTACTGTGGTAAAGATGGCACAGAAATTATGGGAGTGACCAACTAATGACTGGAACAGCTGAAGACCCATACCCAGAGATGGAGCACACCCCTGAAGGCCAGAACCCAGAGGAGGGATATCTCAGGGACCTAGAATAGAATCAAACAGGACTGGCAAAAAAATCAATGTAATGATTCCTAATTATATCTTCTATACTCATAGATTGATGCCTAGCCCAACAGTCATATGAGAAGCTTCACTCAGCAACTGATGGAAAAAGAAGCAGAGACTCACAGCCAAACTTTGGGCAGAGTTCAAGGAACCAAGTGGAAGAGGGGGAAGAAGAACTGGAGGAACCAGTGGAGTCAAGGACACCACAAGGAAATTCACAGAATCAACTAACCTGGGCTTTTAAGTGCTCACAGAGACTGAACCAACTAGGGAGACTGAAAGGGACTGACCTAGGACCTCCGCATATATGTTACAATGGTGTAACTGGGTCTTCTTGTGAGCCAGCTGTCTCTGACTCTGTTGCCTGCTTTTAGGACCCATTCAAAAGAAGTGAAAATCTGAATCAGCTTGTTTAGTAAATTATATCCTGTCTTTGAGATACATAATGTTGTTCAATTGCAATTGAGTTTCATATTGTAGGTTTGGAAGGAGAAATGGATGGAAGTTCAATGAGAAACTGAACTTGCTACTCTGTGTTTCCTTGGTTACTTTGGATTCCTGCTGCCTCTGTGCACCAAAGCCACAAATTGTAGTCATGAATTTCTCAGGACACAATAGACAAAAATGAGGTCAATATCTTTGACACATAATTATAGAGAAAAAAACTGTTCTGGTTAATTCTTATTGATTGGACACACCTGGGAGGAGGGAACCTCAATTGAAAAGTCCCATAGTTATATTATTTTGTGTTTTTTTCAAGTCTGTGGGGCCATTTTCTTAATTGCTAATTGATATAGGAAGGTCTGGCCCACTGTGTGCAGTGTCATTCCTAGGCAAATGGGTGCTGTATAAAAGAATAGCCTGAGTAAGCCAAAGGGAGTCAGTAAATAGCATTCCATTGTGTCTACTTTAGTTTCTAACTCCAGGTTGCTGCTCTCACACCCTAATTTGGTTTCCCTCTACGATGGACGATGATGTAAAGTGGAACCCAATATACCCTTTCCTCCTCCAAGTTGCCTTTTTCAGTATTTTCTCACCAAGGCAAACTAGGAAAGTTAGGGAAGGTACAAAGTGGTGAGACCTGAGAGGAATTTCAACAATAGTGAATAGTTATATTCAAATAGATTTCACTTGTGGTCAATATTCAGTGCGTTAACTCAAATAACTTTTAATTGGTCATAATAACATTTAAATTTGAGTAGGTCAAGTATTGAACTTTATGCTTTGATCTACCACTCTGGAATTAGCCATTTGAAGATAAAAGTCACAAAACTCTGTGCCATTATACTGTTCCAGTCATTGTGGTATAAGAAAAATAAAGAAATAAAAATGGTGATGTCTGTGGTACTTTTCCTGAGAGGATATGAAAAAAATATCTACTTATACTATACAGATAATCAATGGCATACCAAAAGAATGCTACCACTTACTTTTAACTCTGTGAAACAATGAATTTATTGGGGTTACTTACAGAGATAAAAGTGAGTGCTTATTTACAGGTACATGCAGGTCTCAAAACCACATCACTGAAAGCCCAGGCCACCGTAGGTAATGACTCATAAAAGCTCAAGCCAGAGCCTTGTATCTCTCTGCATGACTTGAATGAAACTAAATATGCTGGAGAATATCTTTTTCTCAGATGTGACTGCTGCTTAAATAATCTCAGGGTGGGGGTGGGCCTTGCAATTCTCATAAGTTACAGGGCCTTCTTGAGATCTGTGAGTGGATTACTTCTCAGATGTGAAAGATCTACCCCTTAGAACTCTCTGATTCTTAATAGTTTACCACAAGGATGGAATATTTCAAGTTGGAGTAAATTGCTACAGAGCTCAACACTATACAACTCAAGCTTGCTTTCCTGGTCATTGTCTTACATCAATCTCTCTTTGTTGTACTACGTATAGTGTTTGTGTGTGTGTTATTGCTATTGTCTATTCACAGGGCAGGGTAGCCTACTTTGGCCAGCTGATGTTATTAGTGAAAAACTTTCTCTTCTGTGACGAATTTCATTTTGATTTTACTTTCTTCTTCAGAGTCCTCATACGAGAACAGGCACAAATGGAACTAAGATTCCTCTGTGGTAAATAAAGGCACTGGTAACTCTTCTAGGACCATGAAACAAGTGCTTTGAAGTTACCACCATGGGTATGACATGGGTTCTGTTGAGTGCAGCCACCCAGTTGATGACCTTCAAACCTTTTGGAGCAAGTTTAAAATAAGATCTCTGTCTCTAGACTTGGTCATCTTAGTTTCCCACTCCCACTTTTATTGCTCTCTCATCAATTTCTCTGATTAATTTTGTTGTATAGATACATTTAACACACCTCATTTCTTTACCCTTTACTTTCTAAGTTCCATGACAGCAAAGAACTTGAGTGTGCTGTTGACTTCTGTCTTCTGAATCAGCAAGTAATGAGAACTCAAGAAGCACCCCTTGTAGACCCAAATGCACAGGTCTCAGGGATTTCATGACATGTTTCTTTGCTCTGATGCTTTTTGTTTACTTTTTCATCAACTGAAAGAGAAACAATCTTTAGAGCACATCAATTATGTTTCTCAGTCTTTCCTACAAATATAATCATCCCGCTCTCATTTCCTATTTTCTTTTCCATTTTTATAAAAAAGTTTTTTCCCACAATACATTCTGATTATAGTTTTACTTGCCTCAGTTCCTCCCAGATCCTTCCCATGTCACCACCCACTTAAATCTACATCTTTTCTCTCTCATTACAAAACAAACAGTCATCTAAATAAATAAAAAGAAAGAAAAACAATATAAAATAAAACACTCTTCAATAGTACAAAACCAACAAAGGAGCAGAAAAAAAAAACTGGAAACCATAATATACAGCAAAAGACCCACAAAGTTAAAAAAAAAAAAAAACTGAATGAAATAAAAATAAAATGTCCATTTCTCCAGCTTCCCTGGATTTTTCTTTCTTTCTTTTTTTTTTTCAGAATGCCGAATGCTGTTTATTGAAGGAGGGAGGAGGCCTTAAATACAGGTTTACAGCACAATGGGAGAACCTCGGAGGGCAGAAGTGCTAAAGAGCATGTTCTGCTCTCCCTGGGGATCTAATGTCAGTTCCCAGCACGCACATTACATGGCTCACAACTACATGTAACTCTATCTCCAAGGCATGATACCCACTTCTGGCCTCCATGAGTACCTGTACTCACTCATGTGCATGTATGTATAAAAGAAAACACAGGAACTAATCTATGGAATATTCCTTTACAGTGTGTGAATATATGTCACTGTGATTGGTCTAATAAAGGAGCTGACTGACCAATAAAAAAATAAAATAAAATAAAATGTCCAGATAAAGTATCATGAGAAGATGAACAAACAAACATACAAAAATTATTGTCAAATAATATTTGAACTGGGCAAAGATGCTTTAGCAGTGGTATGGAATATTACTTTAACTGTGTAAAGATGTGTTACATTTGGTTATACTGCATTTCTTTAACAATGTAAGGATGTGTGCTTAATTATGTAATGATGTGTTCCATCTGTTTGATCTGTCCTGCCTAAGGAACCTGTTTGGCCTAATAAAAAGCTGAATATCCAGTAGCTTGGCATGAGAGGGATGGGTGGCACAGAGAATACATAGGAGAAGAAATTTAGGCCCTAGGAGAAAAGGAATAATGAGAGAAAAAAGAGAAGAGGATGAGGAACAGGCCTAGAGCAAGAAGCCAGGCAGCCACCAGCCAGCTAGACAAGGAGAAGCAGTGAAAGTAAGATGAACCAAAGTAAGAAAGGGAATAAGCCCCAGAGGTGAAAGGTAGACAAAGAGAAACAAGTTAATTTAAAGTAAAAGAATTAGCCAGAAACAAGCCTAAGCTACGCCAAGAATTCATAACTAATATTATTTCTCCAAGTCATGATTTGGGAGCTAGTTGTTGGCCCTAAAGAAAAAATCTGGTACAAAAAATTCTCCAAAATACTACTGAATTCATCTTGTGTTGGTCACCTACTGCTGGACATGGGACCTGTCTTTAAGTGTGGTTTATTGGTGAAAATATTAAGGCCACTCCACGTAGTTAAAAGGAGATTTATTTAATGGCGTAACTTACAAATGAAGGAATAGGTAGGTGGAGGGTTCTGGGAAACACACAGCAGTAGTCCAGCGATGTTCTCTGGAGAACTCTCCTCTATCCACCTCTAGCATCCGGGCTCCCAGCAGCAAGAGATCATGGCACTTCCTGATCTCAGGTCATCAGGCCCTCCCTTGGCCCTGTCTTGTGGGCATGATAGTTACCAAAACCTCAATGGGGGTTGGAACTTCCAGACCAAAGCTGGAATGGCTACCCACTACAGTGGTTTGTATACCCAGTGAGTTTGTATATCCAGTTTCTATTGGAAAAAAAACTATTTTTCCTTTGTGTTTATAAATTGGAAATAGTTTCTAGGTTAGAGATAAAGGATGTGCCGATTTTCCCTCTCAGTGCTGGAACTCCATCTGGCTTGGACCTGTGCAGGCTCTAAATGCTGCCACGGTCTCTGTGAGTTCATATCTTCATCAATCATGTTGTGTTTAGAAGGCCTTGTTTCATTGGTTCTCTCTATCCTGTTTTGCTTTCACAATCTTTCTGCTTCCTCTTCTGCAGTGATTTTTGAGTCATGAGGGGAGGGATTTTCATGTCAATGATTAATTCATATTGTATATATGTTTTATCTGACTTAGAACATTTTGTTCTGTGATGATAAAGGGGGCTCATATGACTCAGGAGGTAAATGAAACTTACAAAGCTTTGGAAGTCAACAAAACTTACAAGATGGCATCATTAAAAAATCTATCCTGGCCGGGCGGTGGTGGCACACGCCATTAATCCCAGCACTCGGGAGGCAGAGGCAGGTGGATCTCTGAGAGTTCGAGGCCAGCCTGGGCTACCAAGTGAGTTCCAGGAAAGGCGCAAAGCTACACAGAGAAACCCTGTCTACCCCAGCATAGTTGATGTCTCTTAAAGTTGTTTCCTTGGATTTTTCTTCATGATGTTCAGGAATCTCAGCCAGTTGGAGACATTATTCACATCTTCTCTTGGTGAGTTAGACAGCACCTGTCAGTGCGCTGCCAACTTTTCTATACCTCAGCAGGTAACCTTCAAGTCTCTGCTCTTTACTTGTGTCAGCAGCAAAGCTTGTAGGTACTCTGGCCACCCTTCCCTTGCAGCCTGTTCATACATTGTGACTTTCCTTTGCACATGTGCTGGAGGCTGTGGGACCATACAGCAGGTGAAAGCTAGTGTTCAACCAGTTGTCCCACCAGATGAATAATTCTTTGACATGGAGCCCCACCTGGCAAGGACCATGGGTTCACTGACAGTAAATGGCTGCCTGCTTCTGTCTGTAGTTCTTTTCATGTGCTACTACATTTCTTTCCTAAATCTGCTATGGGTATTTTTCCCAATGCTTGTGTGTTTATCTCATGTAACTGTTTCCTCTATTGGGCACACATATAGCTGTGGATGAACAGTAAGATGATTTCTGCTTAAGCTGTATAATTCTGATGAATAGAAATAATACTAGGATATTTTTTATTATTCAGACAGATATAGGAAAGTAATAGTATTCTCATTCACAAAGACAAATAATTTTAGAATTCAGAACAAATTCAAAGCAAACTGGCTGACCCTGGAGATGAATACACAGGTACAAATTCCCAGGTGTTTATTGCTGAATCAAGATTGGACATAAAGCAACTTTGGTAGACATAACCCTTTGCAATAATTGACTTTATGCATATACCTTTACCACTTAAGGTTAAGTCAACTGTTTACTGTTTAAGTCCCAAATTTCAATGTTATTCTCTGTCTGGGAACCCTGACCAATTAAGAGATACCTGCATGACAAAGCATTACTCACTGTCCAGTCAGCATGACCTCTCATAGAGAGAAACAGTGTGACTTATGTGTTATGAGAATAGGTCGGACCCTGAAAATGTAACATATAATTGTCTAGAATTTAGCTGGAAAAGTGTGTGTGTGTGTGTGTGTGTGTGTGTGTGTGTGTGTGTGTGTGTGTGTGTCTAGTAAAGTTGTGGTTCCAATTCAATTATAAGCCAAGCTGGCTTTGGAGATGGAATTGGCTCACTCCTTCTCTAAACCCAAGCATATTGCTAAAAGAAAAGTTTGAGAGATTCTTCAGTCCCATATCAGAAGAACCCTCTGGTGTGAGACAGAAGGAAACCAATAAAAAGAGACCATTTTCTTCTAAATTCTAATTCTCTCCATGCTTACTCTTCATTTCTCAGAATCCTTTCTTACATGCTATGTCCTCTTTAAATCCAAACCTCCTATTTTTGATAACAAATAAGTTTTTCCAATAGCAATCTCAGAATTCTCCAGAAGGAAGATGGGGCCCCAACAACAACAATTCTACCCAATCCAGAATGATGCCATGGTAATCATCATCATACTACACTTCTTGCCAGAATTTCAGACAATCTTACCCATTACTCTAAGACTTGTTGCATAACCTACAGTTAGTCTAACTGAGATTTAACTATCTGAGCTTTCACACAGTACCCAACAGAGATACCATCACCCCCTAAACAGCAGGAAGCAATTCTAAGAAAATAACACCCCTTCTCCCTAAGGTTTCATATTTCTCAGGGTTATGGATGATGGTTATAGGGTTGGGGGTAGAAGAAAATATTAAACTCAGTATTCTCCCTAAAAAAAAAGGAAAAAGAAGAAATGGAATGGATAGGTATAAGATATTATAGTAGATCATTGTATATACTAGTAAACAAATTTAGTACAATAGCAACCTTAGATAATTTGCACTGTAACTTATACTGTTATGGATTCTTATATGTTGATACAAATGTAAACTATTTTTATATTCCTGTTTAAGATAATTTGTATATTGATACAAATACAGAACTATATTTGTTATAATGTACATATATTTCTACTCTTATTTGAAATATTTTTATATTGATACAAATGTAAATTTATATCTGTCATACTTTATGTATGTTCTACTTCTGTTTAGGATATTCAGTATATTGATATATATTTAAGATTATTGTCATATTGCATATCGCACTATATATTCCTACCTCTGTTATAAATATCTTGTGTATTGTCACAATTTTGAAGTCATCATTCTTCACCATACATTTGCTTATAGACTGTTTACCTTGTTTACATGAAGCCTTAGTCCTTAGGTTATTTCAGCAGATAAGACTTATAGATTTATAGTCACCTATGCCTGTCATCTCTATAGTTACATTAGTTAGGTTATCCAGATTTACAGATACATAGGTCAGATGGGCAGGTAATCTTCAAACACTTCATAGACCTAGAGGATATGGCATTTAAATAACTTACAATTCTGTTGACATGAGACACAATTGTTCCTGGCTGCACAAATTTGATCCTGAGAGAATGTTGGGCTTCTAAGACATTTCCATTTGGAAGTTTGTCTTCTTGGCACAAAATGGCCTGCTGGGCAAAGAACTGCCCTTGCCTTGATGGCTGACAGTACAAATGCAATGCTGTCCTTCCTGGACAAGTGGGACACAAGGATAGTGACCACTGTACTCTGCCAAGACAGGGTAAGATGGTCTTCCAGAATTCCTGCTTCTGAAAATGGTCTGTCAGATACTCTAGGTCTGTAGCCAATTTGAATGCACCAACAATGCTGAGAAACATTAGGTGACTGTCCAGGCTGCCAGCTGTCTCTGTCTACTCTTGAAAGACTCCCGAAAGTTGCTTGAATCCATCTTCCATTTCTCAGGTACCATTATGTTCCTTCTCAGGTCTTTGATGGCATTGAAGACTAGCAGTTATAGTTACAACTTAGTATATATAATATCTTAGATAGAACATATTAAGTATTAGATTCAGGTTCTTTTGGAATGATCTTTATAACATGCCATTTACCTATGCTCTATACTTCTCTGGATTTTAGTATGTGTTTCTTGCTTGATATTGTTTGCATTGGTTGTAGTTCCATCTTATCTAGGTCATTATCTCTCATTATTCCTTGACAATATTTGATAACCATTCCTTTGTATATAATCTTGTACTAGTTTAGAACCTTCTTATTTAGACAAAAAGGGGGAGATGTAGTGGGTAGCCATTCCAGCTTGTATCTGGAAGTTCCAACCCCCATTGAGACTCTGGCAAATGTCACGCCTACAAGGTGGAGACAAGGGAGGCGTCTGGAGCCCCTAGACCTGCATGGGCGAGTGCTCTCTCTGTTCCCGGACCCAAGACAGTGGAGATTGACTGAGCAGAGCTCCAGAGAACACCACTGGACTGCGATACACCTTCCCCAGAACCCTGTGATCTCCCTATCCCTTCATTTGTAAGTCACCCACTAAATAAATCTTCCTTTTAACTATGTGGAGTGGCCTTAATAATTTCACCAATAGATAAGCAGCTATGTAGGAGAGAGAGCAAGAGAGATTTTCAGAAATGATTTTTTTCCTTTTTTTTTTTTTTCAGAGAGGATTTTTTTCAAGATGAAGTAAAAGAGAAAATTACTATCAGAAAGGGTGTATTTCCTTATTTTCCCCTCAGATAGAAAAAGTTCTAGCTCTTGCTGCATTCATGGGTTATTTTTGCACACCCTGGTGCTGCCTAGAGGCTGGACCTCTCAGGCAGCGATGCACATGTCCTCCTAAAACACTGCTTGCAAGTAAATGTCTTTTCTCTTTATCGTTCTTTCACTGTTACTGGAATTACATTTCTATAATAATATCCACATTACTACAGTACTTATTACATTAAAGATTAAGTCAATGGTTGCTTTAGGGAAAGAAAAAAGGTACACATCTCAATGGTATGCAATCATCCTTTAACATTTCTCAATCCCAGTTTGTGGTCTATACCCCCTATACCTGCCTTGGAAGATGTGTCTAATATATTGAACACAACTCTGATTGCAAGCAAGTCATAGACATCAGGTATTTATATGATCTAGACTCCGTGTCTCATTAGATCATACCATTCTCCTCTTTGAGGTTGATTCAGAAAACCCAGTAGTAAAATCAGTCATCATGTGTCATTTGTACATGCTGACTAAGGTGAAATATCATATCCTCTAGGGAAAACAATCTTTGTTTCTCAATTATGGTTAGTCCCTCCCTTCCTTACCATTTCTAAAGGAATTTTTAGAAAAACTGTTTATCATTATAGCATAAGAAATTAACTGCATAAACATACCTATGGAAAGTCCCTCTTCATAGCTAGGAGATACTCAAAGTAAGAATTCTCAATAATTCTTTGTGTGTAGGAACTGTTTCATGTGTATGTGGGTAAAATTGTATGCAAAACTTTGTGCATCAGCACAAAGAGGTCATAAGTCAATCTTGGGTATAATTCCACATTCCATTTTTATTTTTGAGGCAGGTTTTCTTACTATCCTCATATTGTCTCAGTATACTGTGCTGACTGGACAGAAAGCTCCAGGAAATTTACTTGTTCCTCCCTTCCAGATTTTGAAGAGTGCCACCATGTCCAGTTGTTTTTTTTTTTTTTTTTTTTTTTTTTTTTTTTGTATTAAACACAGATTCTAAGAATCAAACTTATGTTCTTATGGTTACTTTGCTGGACTTCTGGTAACTACAGCATGTGTGAGAGGAGTCATGACACACAGAATGAGAAACACTGCTTTAGAGTTTCACTCAAATTACTGACCCACTAAATCATGAAATAGGATGATACTTATGAGCATATTTTTACAGGTTATTCAGATTTTTGTAGCATTTTTGACATAGTATCCAGAATAATTCCCACACTATAAACATCAACATCACATGATGAAGCTTTCAGCAATTGCCTGCACCTCTTCATGCATACATTCAAAGCGCTGTGTTGTCTCCAGTTCTGTATTCTGTTTTCTTTGCTTCATCTGAAGTGAATGTCTGTTTAAAGTGTGTGCATTACATAGAGAATAGAGAAAATCATGGACATTATAATCACACTGATATAGAAACTACTTAATTTGATTATTTTTCAGTAGTTCTTGGCATTATTTGACAAAAGAAAATAGAAGTGTTAATTTACCTGGTGCTCCTCCGGGAAGAAGTCATGCAAAAGGATAGTACCTCACAAGTTCTGCTGTGCCAAGATAAAAGCAGATGCCCACACTCACACTGCTCCTCTCTGTGAAGAAAAACAGTGGATGTTCACCCCCACACTATTACATTCTATAAAGAAAGAACACTGTTCATAAAGGACTCCTTCAAATATATAGCTTTCTAGGTTCTAAGACCAAGAAAAGTATTTCTTTTTTTATCGTATTCTTTTCTATGAGACACTGTAGGTCACTATTTCATAAAATAACTTTAAAGAATTTGTATCATATAGATAAAACAGGATGAAACACTGAGTGCTATTTTTCAATAAGAAAACCTGTGCATTTGAACCACATAGATTTCCCAGCCACATACACATTTAGACAATAAACTTACTTTTAGGTCTCAAGTCAGATTCTTTATTACTCACTTATAATGAAGACTGGCATGTGTAAATTAAAGACAGCCTTTTGCAGAATTATCTAGAGCCATTTAATAACCATAAAGTGGTATATATAGTTCAATCCCATGATATATAAAAAAAAAAGTTTAAGATTTATAGACCATGGCAACAATGATATCATAGTACTGCCAACCAAACTGAAACACAAAGATGCTGAGCAAACCAAGGCTGTAAAGCTTATTAATGTGAAAAAGCAAGGCATTCCACTATTGCACCAGTGGGCACATCTTGCCAGACCAGTCATTATTGTAGCTCTCAGGGTTCATAGCTGAGTGAGACTGATGATTACTTTTCTCCTCTATTTGATTCCATAGCACCTTCCAGCACTATGAAAGCTGGACGATAGGCATGAAACGTCTAGGTCTGTAACAGCTTGATTTCTCTCTGTCTGTGATGTCAAATCAGTACTGTATTCAGCAATATGGTCTTGTTACCAAGTTCTGGAGTGTAAACAAGAACAATTGCAGTAGACTGTAATGTTTGTGAGTCTATGGTAACCCACTGGCCAACAATTCAAAAAGAGGTAGCCCATTCATGACATTGGGTTTTTTGTTTACTAGCATAGGGTAGATACTTATGCTATTTTACTTCCTTTATGTTGTAACACAATTTAAACACTTTTTATATATGTGTGAGCAAAAGCTTAGGAAACTTTTATGGTAATAGGGTTCCAAGGCCTTCAGTGTTAGTTATCCCTCCACATATTGCCTCCTATATACTCCCCCATTTCATATTCTACTTAATCTTTCCTGTTCTGTATTTCTCCTTTCCTTCTTAATATAACTGTCCCTCCATCACCCCTTTTTGGTTTACTAATATCTATGGGATAACAAACAGTCCTTGATTTCAATTTTCAAATATTGAACTGTTTTCTTCACCTGTTTAATTGCTTTTTCTTGGCTTTCTTTAAGGGCTTTGTTGATTTCTTCCAATTTTTTGTTTATCTTTTTCCTTTATTTCTTTACAGAAATTTTTAATTTTCTCTTTAAAGGCCTCTATGATCTTCATAAAGTTATTTTTCAGGTCATTGTAAATCCACTGATACAGAGTATCATTGGCAAATCCTATGAGAATAAAAATGCAAGAGTGACAGATATCCCACACAACCTTTTCAGTGCAGGCCTGGGCTAGAAGTATACAGTAGATACTGGAACAGTGATAAATACAGAATATGCACAGATGTCTAGTTACAACATGTGTATTTTAAACATTGAACCTATTTCCTTCTTTCTTTTATGATATTGTTACTAGCCTCAGTGGTGCAGAACATAGTGGTGCATGCCTTTAAATTCAGTATGCAAGAGACAGAGACAGGTGGATCTACAGGAGTTCAAGGTCAGTCTTGAAGTAAGTTCCAGGACAACTAACATTACATGGTGAGACCTTGCCTCAATTTATTTTTAAATCTCACATGAACAAATACCAAAGAAGGGAAACACACAACACTATCACTAAAAAATAACAGGAATTAACAATCACTTAATATCAATGGTCTCAATTCGCCTACAAAAAGACACAGGCTAACAGAATGGATACAAAAACAGGATCTATACTTCTGATGCATACAAGAAAAACACCTCAACTTCAAAGACAGACACTACCTCAGACTAAAAGGCTGGGAAAAGACTTTTCATTCAAATGGATTTAAGAAGCAAACTGATTTAGCTATCCTAATATTTAATAAAGTAGACTTCATAATAAAATCAATTGAAAGAGATCAGGAAGGGCATTATATATTTATTACAAGGAAAAGTAACCAAGATGAATCCTCAATTCTAAACATTTATGCCCCAAATGCAAGGGCACCCACATTTGTAAAAGAAGCATTACTAAAGCTTAAATTGCACATCAAACCCCATACACTAGTAGTGGAAGACTTCAACACTTCAACCCCACTCTCACCAATGGACAGGTCTGCCAGATAGAAACATAACAGAAAAATAAGGGAAGTAACAGACATTACAACTCAAATGGACTTAACAGATATCTACAGAATATTCCACCCTAATACAAAAGAGTATACCTTCTTCTCAGCACCCCATGGAACCTTCTCTAAAATTGACCCTATGCTCAGTCACAAAGCAAATCTCATCAGATACAAAAAAAAAAAAAAAATAGAATAACCTTCTGTATCTTATCAGACCACCATCACTTAAAGTTAGATTTCAACAACAAAAATTCCAGAAAGCCTACAATCATATGGAAACTGCATAATGTCCCACTGAATCATCAATGGGTCAAGGAAAAAAATAAACAAATCAAAGATTTCCTAGAATTCAATGAAAACTAATGTGCAATCTACCCAAAATTATGGGACATTATGAAAGCAGGGCTAAGAGGAAAATTCATAGCACTAAATGCCCACATAAAGAAAATGGAGAAATCTCACACTAGTGACTTAACAGCACACCTAAAAGCTCTAGAACAAAAAGAAGGAAACTCACCCAGAGGAACAGATGCCATGAAATAATCAAATTGAGGGATGAAATCAATAAAATAGAAACAAAGAGAACAATACAAAGAATAAATGAAATAAAGAGTTAATTCTTTGAGAAAATCAACAAAATAGACAAGCCCTTATACAAATTAATAATCAAAAGACAGAGAGAGTGTATCCAAACTAACAAACTCAGAAATGAAAAGACAGACATAACAACAGACAATGAAGAAATCCAGAGAATCATCAGGTCATACTTCAAAAACCTGTAATCCACAAAATTGGAAAACTCTGAAAGAAATGGATAATTTTCTGGATAGGTACCACATACCAAAGTTAATTCAAGAGTAGATAAACTACCTAATTAGAACAATAACCCCTAAGGAAATAGAAACAGTCATTAAAACTCTCCCAAATAAAAAAGCCCAGGATCAGATGGTTTCAGTGAAAAATTCTACCAGATTTTCAAGGAAGATCTAATACTAATAGTCTTCAAATTGTTCTATACAATAGAAACAGAAGGAACAATACCAAACACTTTTTTTGTTTTGTTTTGTTTTTCGAGACAGGGTTTCTCTGTGTAGAAAAGTCTTTCCTCGATCTCACTCTGTAGATCAGACTGGCCTTGAACTCACAAAGATCCACCTGCCTCTGCCTCCCAAGTGCTGGGATTAAAGGCGTGCGCCACCTCCGCTGCCGCCGCCGCCGCCGCCACCCGGCACCAAAGTTACCCTGATACCCAAACCACACAAAGATGCAACAAAAAAGAGAAATAGAGACCATCTCCCTCATCATCATTGATGCAAAAATACTCAATATTTGCAAACCAAAATGAAGAACACTTCAAAAAATTTGTTCAACATGATAAAGTAGGCTTCACCTCAGGGATGCAAAGATGGTTCAACATAAGAAAATCTGCCAATGTAATACACCATATAAACAAACTGAAAGAAAAACACCATATGATCATCACATTAGATACTGAAAAAGCCTTTGACAAAATCCAACACTCATTCATAATAAAGATTCTAAAGAAATCAGGAATACAAGGAACATACATAAACATAATAAAGGCAATTTACAGCAAGTCGACAGCCAACATCAAATTAAGTGGAGAGAAACTCAAAGTGACTCCACTAAAATCAGGAACAAAATAAGGCTGTCCCCTCTCCCCATATTTATTCAATATGGTATTTGAAGTTCTAGCTAGAGCAATAAGACAACACAAGGAGATAAAGGGGTAGACATTGGAAAGGAAGAAGTCATACTTTCACTATTTGCAGATATCATAGTATACATAAGAAACCTAATAAATTCTACCAGGGAACTCCTACAGCTGATAAACTCCTTCAGTAAGGTGGCAAGATACAATATTAACTAAAAAAAAAAAAAAAAATCAGTAGCCCTCTTATATACAAATGATGAATGGACTGAGAAAGAAATCAGTGAAATATCATACTTTCTAATAGCCACAAATAATATAAAATACCTTGGGTTAACTCTAAGCAAGTGAAAGACCTGTATGATAAGAATTTTAAGTCTCTGAAGAACGAGCTAGAAGAAGATATCAGAAAATGGAAAGATCTCCCATGCTCACATATAGGAAGGATTAACATATTAAAAATGGCAATCTTACCAAAAGCAATCTATAGATACAATGCAATCCTCATCAAAATCCCAACACAATTTTTCACAGACTTGAAAAGAACAATACTTAACTTCATATGGAAAAACAAAAATCCAGGATAGCTAAAAAAAAAAAATCCTGTATAATAAAGCATCCTCTGGAGGCAAAATGATCCCTGACCTTAAGCTCTACTATAGAGCTATAGTAATAATAACAGCTTTGTACTGGCATAAAAACCAGCATGTGGACCAATGGAATTAACTTGAAGACTCTGACATTAATCTGCACACATATGATGAACACCTGATTTTTGACAAAGAATCCAAAACTGTACCATGGAAAAAAGAAAACATATTTAATAAATGGTGCATGCCTAACTAGATGGCAAAATGTAAAAGATTACAAATATATCCATATCTGTTGCCAGGCACAATACTCAAGTCCAAGTGGATAAAAGACCTCAACATAAATCTATACTGAACTTGATAGAAGAGAAAGTAGGAAGTAGTCTTGAATGCATTAGCACTGGAGACTACTTCCTAAATATAACACCAGTAGCACAGACACTGAGAGCGACAATTAATAAATGGGACCTCCTAAAACTGAGAAGCTTTTGTAGGGCAAAGGACATAGTCAATAAGACAAAATGACAGCCTACAGAATGAGAAAAGATCTTCACCAACCCCACATCTGACAGACGGCTGATATTCAGAATATATAAAGAATTTAAGAAACTAGACATCAAAATACCAAACAATCCAATTAAAAAATGTGTTACAGAGCTTAACAGAAAATTCTCAACAGAAGAATCTCAAATGGCTGAAAAACATTTAAGGAATCGCTCAACATTCAGCTATCAGAGAAATGCAAATCAAAATGACTTTGAGATACCATCTTACACCTGTCAGAATGGCTATGATAAAAAACACTGATAACTGCTGTCACCATAGAGCTTTCATCCAGTTTCTGATGGAAGCAAATGCAGCTCCATGGTCGGGTGTGAGGTTGAGCTCCAGGAGTCTAATTGATTGAGAAGGAAGAGGGGTTCTATAAACAAAGGCCATTGAGATCATGATGGGGAAACATACAGAGATGGCCAGGCAAACTAGTGGAAACCCATGAACTGTGGACTAATATCTGTGGAGCCCCCATGGGACTGGACTAGGTCCTCTGGATATGTGAGACAGTTGTATAGCTGAACTGTTTAGAGGGCCCCCAGAGAGGTGGATCAGGATCCATCCCTGGTGCATGAGCAGGCTTTCTGGAGCCCAGTTCCTAAGATGTGACACCTTGTGCAGCCTTGGTGCAGGGTGGAGGGCCTTGGATCTTCCTCAACTGAACTTACCAGGCTCTGCTAACTCCCCATGGGAGACCTTGACTTGGAGGAGGTGGGAATGGGGGTGTGTGTTGCAGGGGGTCTGGGGGGAAGAAAGAGGAAGGAAGGGAAGAATCTGTGGTTGGTATGTAAAATGAATATAAAATTTCTTAATAATAAAAAAAAGTTAATAATACACTGCTTGGGACATGGCAATATGCCCAGGCTGGCTTGAAGATTTTGTTTTGATTTAGCATCAATGAAGCAACCAGAGCTACCAGCCTGAGAACAGGTTGTCATGTGCCTCTAGATTCTTAAAAATTGGGCTATTGGGTTATGAGTAAAAATGGTTATAAAAGATAACTGTTTATCAATGATGTCAAAATTTGAGGAAAAATGATTGGAAATAATAAATCTATTCTGTCATAGTTTATTAATGATGACTAAAACATGAGCAAAAGGAAGTGTAACACATGTCCAAAAATAAAAATGATATGATCTATGTTTTGGAACACCACGAACATATCCCTGCTTACTAAATTTTGTATAAATAGAAAAGCACAAGCCAGAAAAAATTAAACACTAAAGAAGATGTAATCCTAAACAAGGCAATAGAAGAAAATTTTCAAGTAAAGAGTTTAACCACAACCAAGAAAGCACAAGAAATAAGCAACACAGACTAGTGAATCAAAAAGGGGGAAAAGTCACAACACAACAACAAAATAATGAGAATGAACAAATACTGTCCACTGATAACACTCAACATATGTAGTCTCAACCTCCACACCCTCCAAAAGCAACAGACTGACCAATTGCACTCTAACTAGATGCATCTTTCTGCTGAATCCAAGAAACAGATCTTAGTATGCAGGATAGGGATCACATCCACATAAAAGGATAGAAAGAGGCATTCCAAGCAAATGGGTGCTGAGGGCCATGACAGTATACAGCAGGTGACAACTAGTGTTTGCCAATAGACCCTCCAGACATCTAACTCCCTGAGAGGTAGCCCCACCCGGCAAAGCCATGGAGTCATTGTCTGTGGAACCCATTTTTTTCTGTCGGTAACTTTGTCTTTGCCACTGCTATGCCTCCCTAATAAGACAGCTGTTGGGTGCTTTCCACAGTCCGTTGGTGGTGTGTTTTACATCTCTGGGCACACACTTAGCTATGGATTTCTGTTTAAATTGTATAATTCTGATGAACAGAATTATTACCAGAATGTTCTTGTTTACTGACACAAAAAAGTAGCAATTTTTGCATTCTCAAAGACAGCCTTTTACACATTTTTCAAAGACCTTAGAACAAGCCCTAGACAGACTAAACTGCCCCTACAAAATATACACAAAGACTAATTCCCAGATAGTGTTTTTTGCTAAATCAAGGCCAGGCTGTTTGCATCAAGATATAATCCTTGCAGTAGCTCCATTTCTGCATGTACCCTGACTGCTCAAGGTTCAGCTAATTATTTAATGTATGGAACCCTTCATCAACATATATATATATATATATATATATATATATATATATATATATATATATATATATATATATGTCAATGTGACATTACTAGCCTAAGAGGAACTATTGTGTTTTGACTTACCTTGTGTTTTGAGAATGGGTAGGGACTTGAAAGTGTAACTTATAATTGTCCCGAGCTTGACTATGAGGCAGCAGCAGGGGCAGTGTGGAGATAGACAGAGATAGAGCTATGTGAGTGCTGCTGCAGAATGTGAGTAAAGTGTGTGTATGTGTGTGTACTGAGAGATGAAGAAGAAAAAGAAGAAGGAGGAGGAGAAGGAGAAGGAGGAGAAAAAGAAGAAGAAGAAGAAGAAGAAGAAGAAGAAGAAGAAGAAGAAGAAGAGAAGAAGAAGAAGAAGAGAAGGAGGAGGAGGAGGAGGAAGCATGAGAGAAGTGTGAAGAAGTGAGTAGGTGAAAGAGTGAGTGAGTAAAGTGTGAATGAATGATCTAGAAGTATGAGAGAGAGAGAGAGAGAGAGAGAGAGAGAGAGAGAGAGAGAGAGAGAGAGAGAGAAAGTGAGAAAGAGCTGTTGCTACATAGAGGAGCTATGCCTAGGAAATGTGTAAAGCACTGTATGGTGAGAGAGCTCTGTAAAAGATGTTTAGCTGTGGTCTTCATTTATCATGGTCTTTTATTCTTTGTTCTCCCTCTCTGTTCCTGATCCAGCTAGGACCTCCTGCTCCCCTAAGCTCTCTTTCCCTTGACACTTGCCCTTCATTACCCCCACCCACTCACGTCCATGTTGTTCATGTAGCTCTCATCCATTTCTCTGTCATTGGGTGATCCCTGTGTCTTTCTTGGGGTCCTGTTTTCTAAGTAGCCTCCCTGAAGTTGTGAGTAGCAGTCTAGTCATCTTTGTTTTACATCTACTATCCTCCTATGAGTGAGTACATACCATGTTTGTCTTTCTGAGTCTGGGTTACCTCACTCAGGATGATTTTTTTTTCTAAATCCATCCATTTGCTTGCAAACCTCATGATGTCATTGTTTTTCTCTGTTGAGTAGTATTCCATTGTGTATATGTACCACATTTTATTTATTCATTCTTCAGTTGAAGGGCATCTAGGTTGTTTCCAGGTTCTGGCTCTTACAAACAATGCTGATATGAACATAGCTGAGCAAATGCCCTTGTGGTATGATTGAGCATATAGTTGATTAGTTTAATCTGTTTGGGAGGCATCCAGGCAGTGGGACCAGGTCCTGTACTCTGCTTGAGTTGGCTGTTTGAAACCTGGGGCTTATACAGGGGCACTTGGCTCAGCCTGGGAGGAGGGGACTGGACCTGCCTGGACTGAATCTACCAGGTTGAACTCAATCCTTAGGGGAGTCTTTGCCCTGGAGGAGATGGGAATGGGGGATGGGCTGGGGGGAATATGGGGGGGGAGAACAAGGGAATCCATGGCTGATATGTAAAATTAAATTAAATTATAAAATTAAAAAAAAAACAATTTCTGTAAAATGTCACAACCGAAAAAAAAAGAATAAAGAAAATAGTCTTAAAAAAAAGATATTTATCTGTGGCTGTGTGGAGATTTGTAATAGTGTGGAAGCAAGGAAGATGAAAGTGAATAAAAAAGAGATAGATGAGAAATGTATGTAAAAGACAGATGTGTAGACATGTGAAAACAGATGTAACTGTGTATAGAGATGTGTGGCCATATGTTTGTAAAGAAGACATGTAGCTGTATGTATAGAATGTAGCAATGAGGAGATATGTAGCTGTGTGGAGGCAGAGTCAGAGACCATTCTTAAGATGAAATAAAAGAGAAAGTTAACATAAAAAACATATAAAATCCATGAAAACCTGGATTTCACAGTAAAACACAAAAAAAGTAAATAAATAAAAAAGAAAGGCAGAAAAGAAAGAAAAAGGGAAAAGAAAGAAACAAAGAAATGAGACAATTTTACCTTTCACAAATTCAAATGACCATTTGAAGGAAAGACAAGTTTACACCCGACATCCCCATACACAGGGAATTCAAACCTTCTAAACCATAAAAGCAGCACAAATGAAATAGAAAAACCCTCCAAGGACAAAAGTAAAGTACTTGTTTACCATCTTCAATCGAATGTCCTTGCTTCTGGGAGAAATCAAGCCAAACTGCAATTGTTTCTATGCCAAATGAGAGGAAACCTGGCATGAACTGGGAGAAGGCTGTTCTGTGAATGTCCCTGACTCCACCTAAGTGAACCTTGACTATATAATGACAATATAATTTGGCTTTAAAAATTCATTGTAATAGAATCAAATTATTCTACAACAATAAATCATGTAGAACAGGTGAAATTAGAGCAATGCAAGATCCTGTATTTTTACAAGGCTTGACATATCCACCTGCATTAAACTTCCTTATCTTGAAACCATGTTCAGAATTTTCTAATATATATGCTAAAATACTAATAAGAGAGAAAGTCATGATGAGATAAATCCAAACATGACAGGAAGTGAGTCAGCCCAAAAGGAAGGAAAACAATGTAACCGGAACCATATCAGCAATTAAATAAAGTGTAAATGAACTAACATTGTTTATTATTAGAGAAGAAATGGTGGCTGACAGAGAGAGTTAAGCAACAATGTGCTATTTATAAAACACTAGTACACAGCCAGTAAGAAGGCTCATGGGGGACCTGAGATAGATGCCCAGGACACATGGTTGGAGGGGGAGCACATACTCTTAAATTGTCGTTCAATCTCCACACTCCTGCTACCTCACACACAAATGAATAAATAAATGCCTAAATGTAGTTTGAAATTTAAACAAAAGTTCTTTGTTTTTATTTTATGTGTCCTGGTGTGTTGATTGCTCCTGGTGTTTTGATTGTTTGTCTGTGTACCAGAATCCTGCATTTCCCATGATGGCCAGAAGAGGACACCAAATTGCCTGAAACTTGCTATGCATGGTTGTGAGCCACAATGTGGGAACTTAGAACAAAAGGCTCACTCTGAAATTTCATGTGCTCAAGAATGTGCCATGGTCTCAAAAATATGATAAAATAGTGATCTTCTAAGATACATTTATTAATAGATATTCATATACGTTTTCAAACAACCAGTATCATTCTCAATAAAACTGGTAAATTCATATTAATTGAACTAATTAATAGGATATAGAACAACTCAAATAATAGATTTAAATTATATTACTTTTCGGTCAACAAAGCAAGACACTAGAAATTAGGAGAAGGTGTAATGGTTAAGCTGTATTTGGTTCATATGTTATGATTATAGGTGAAACACAGAACAAACAACAATAAGGTTAGAAAGCACCTACTTATTAATAGTGAAAACCTACATATCATCTTCGCTACATATATAAGAAAATAGAGCAGGTGAGGTGGTACATATCTGTGAGTTCACAGAGTGAGACTCTGTCTCAAAAGTAAAACACAAACAGAAAAGTAAAACAGAACAAGATGAGGGGAAACACTAAGGTAAAAACATTTATATTGATAAATAATGAGAAATAGATATTATAACCATATATTACAATACATTAAATAATATACATTATAATCTGTGTTATATAGGTAAATTGGTATTACAGAAAGCTGTCTTTGTACAAATAAATTTTTTGTTCTCAAGAGGTTACAAAGTGGATAAATGTAAAATGAGATCAAAATGGCAATGAGGAGAGAAGGAAGAGAAAAAGAGAAGAAAACAAACACAATAAATCAGTGTCAAGTATGACAATGAAGCAGGGCTCCACTTTCCACAGAATTAAAATCATAAGAGAATTCTATTATATTGACAAAACATATGAATTATTAGAATAACATTATTTAAGCACACTGACACTAAAAAGAAAGAAAATTGAACAATGCCATGTAGTAATAAATATTACTAATTTATTATTTTTCAAGCTCACAAGCTGTTTAGTGAGACCAGGAAAGATTACAATTGTGGCCATTGTGGACTACCCTTTGAGACCATATCAACAACAAAATATCTGAGGAAAAGGGTAACCAGCCAAATAGAGCAAAATACAAAATTACGGTAAGAAAATTTCATGTTGATTGTACCAGTTATCTTTAACAATGAATTTGACACAATCTTGTCACCTGAGGAGGGAATCCAGGCTGAGGGACTACCCAGATTTGACTGGCCTTTTTCATGTCTGTGGGGTACTCTTGATTGCTAACTGGTGTAGGAAGGTCAGCCATTGTGGGTGTTACCACCCTTAGGCCAGTGATCCTATCTGTATAAGAAAGCTAAGGAAGTATAAATCTGCAAGCAAGTCAATGAGAAGCATTCCTCCAAGGAGGGCAGAGCAAGAGAAATTACCCAGGGCTTTGGAATAGCCCAGAAGATTTTGTATGGATCTCAGACATTGGACATTGTGTTATTTACAGTGCTGGACTTTGCTTTGATAGGACTGGGATTTTGTCCTGGTTATTCCTTGTAGGAAGAAAGTATTCAACTTAATTTCAACTATTTTTTTTCAATATAGAGTGATAGTAAAATGGCACTGGTGGGTGGCGCTGGTTACTAGCAGAAAAGTCACGGGCCACAGCCATGACTATGAGAGTTAGAAAGAGCTTTGTTAGAAAGAAGCCAGGCCTGGAGAGAAAAAGATGGTAGGAGCAGAGAGAGAGAGCACAGAGAGGAAACACAGAAAGAGAGTGTGGGAGTCTGTGTCTGACTTTTTAAGGCAGAGATTGCATGACCACACAGTGGATACATAGTTGTCCATGCCCACTAATGATGTAAGATGCCAGAACCCATAAGAGTGAGGGCAGGATCCTAACATTCCAGACTTTTTCTTATTATAAAAAAGCAAGTGAATAGCAATAGGGGTGTCGTTTCTCCCAGAAAAACTGCTTCCAGATGACTTGGTGGCATCAGTTGGCCCTTGGAGGGAATAGGGAGGGGAGCTTCTGAAGTAGACAGGCATCCTGGGATGGTGGGTTAGGCTGTCCTGCTGCCCTGTGGCCATCCATACCTCTTGGATTGGCACCCTTGTTGCTTTTGTGTCTGACAGGATGCTGGTGAGACAGGAAAAGCCTGAATTAGATCTGACCTGTCCGGATGGATTTCAGCTGGTTTCTGGAGCTTGGGAGAAAATTTGAACATGTTAAGAAGCAGCCATGAGAAAATAAGTGAACATGGTAGCATTTAGTACTCTGCTTGTATTGGTTAGTGCTAATGAGAGAGACAGAGAGATTGGAACATGTTTTAAAGTCTGTTTTTGTAGAACCAAGATGCTTTTGGGTCTGGAGTTGTAAATACCTTTTAGCTGTTACAGTTTCTTACTTGATGATCCCTGGACTCCAGTTCTGTAGTGGTCCTGTACCATTGGCTGAACAGTGAGTTAGAAGAGAGAACTGGGGAGAGAAAAGCTTGTGGTGCATGAGAACTTATTTCTTTGGAATTAGGGACAAGGCAGAGAGCAGGGCCCTGTCTGTGTGCACGAGGAGAAGCACTCCTGACAGGTCTGGAGTGAGGCACATGGAGGAGCAATGAAATGAAAGCTCCTATCTTTGCTGGAAATATTTTCCCATTGAGTAACCCTGAAAGTGCAATTAAATCTGGTAAGGTGGGTGAGTAAGGTTGTCCTCCCTACCCTGACAAAAGGGAAACAAGGAGAGGTGAGGCCCCAAAACTCCCAGAGTGGCTCTGGTGTCCAGAACGAAAGAAACGGATCACTTCCATGCTGTGTTCTGGGTTCCCTGCATGCCTGTGGCCAAGGTTAGGTCTGCTGGAGGTCTTAGTTTGATGTTTGCATGCCATCTTGGTGCCTGGGGGCAGTCAGCTGACCGGTTGTCTTTCTAGGCAGCACTTTGAACAAGGCTCAGTTGATGGTCTGACGGGGCACTCACTAGTCCTCGTGGCCTTTTTTTTCCCCCCACACATAGAACAGGGACCCAACGGCTTTTGGGAGCCAGCATGCCAACACTTGGCAATGTATTTCTTGGGCTTTTTAATCTCTTCCCTGGTATACCTTGAATACCACAGATGACACTTTTGCCTGTGGGGTCAGGAACCTTGCTCTCCAGATGCCTAGTTTACATCCTAAGGTCTGGGGGAACAAGAGACTGATTTTACTCCTTGTCTTGAATTTTGTTTTTATGTTTGCTGGCTTGAGGATAGCTTCTGGAAGATCTGCCATGAGGCAGGCTATAAACTGATCTCTGGCTTACAAGCCATCCTGATCACTGTAACTTATTTGCATGGATCCTAGCCTGCTTCCAGACCCATCTGTGCCTCTCATGGCAGCTGGAGAATGAGTGGGAGGAGCTAAGGTGAGTTAGGGTGAGAGTCAGCAGAAGCAGCCCACACAACACTGGAAAGCCTATCCACTCTTTCAGGAGTTAAGGTGAGGTGGGTTAAAGCCCCCGTCCACTGTAGGAAAATGGAAAGCAGAAGTCAGATAGACAGAAGTGATTGCACATGGCCGGGGGCTGTAGGGGAAGGAAGAATGGTTCAAAGCTTTAGTAGGAAGCTTGGGGATAAAGTAACTCTTCACATTTACCTGTTTGCTGGCAGAAGCTCCCGTGAAGCTGTTATATGGCCAAATTTACTGGTATCTGCCCCTACATGCCATGGCTGCAGCTGAGAGAAAAAAAATAAGATAACAAACTGGGATCCTAGACTCCTATCTCAAGTGTTCCTGAGGCAAGGAGAAGGATATGTAAATCAGCACAGGTTACCCAAACCACGGTATGAGTAAGAGCTGGGAGTGTACACAGCACGTTGACTCCTTGGGAGTCTGACAAGCATTGACCCGTTTCTCAAGGGAGAGAATGTGTCCTTGCCAGCACAGCCCAAGGACCCCCTCGGGAGGTCCAATTGCAAGTAATATACTTCAGGCTGCAGAGCCGCAGGGAAAAGGGACGCACCAATTGCACGCGTGGTGGAGATAAGGTGGTGGCAGGTGTGGTGTGTAGGTCCAATGGCTGGGAAAATGGAAAAAGCTGATCTGGCAGTCTCCAGGCAGTCACAGTTCCTCGGTTAGGCTTCTGACATTCAGCCACAGACGCTGAGTACACAGAATTTCCTATCCAAGTTCACGGCACCGATGATAGTAAAACGGCGCTGGTGGGTGGTGCTGGTTACCAGCGGAAAAGTTATGGGTCATGGCCATGACTACCAGAGTTAGAAAGAGCTTTATTAGAAAGAAGCCAGGCCTGGAGAGAAAGGATGGTGGCAGGAGCAGAGAGGGAGAAAACACAAAGAGGAAACACAGAAAGAGAGGGTGGGGGGTCCACATCCAGCTTTTTAAGGTGGGGATGGTGTGACCATATGGCAGGTGTGTAGTCGCCCATGCCCATGCCCACTGATGATGTAAGATGCCAGAACCTGGAAGAGTGAGGGCAGGATACTAATATAGAGTTTTTCTGTAGCTTTGGATCCCATCCTGGAACTTGCTCTTTAGACCAGGCTGGCCTTGAACTCACAGACACCTGTCTCTGCTTTATGGTGCTGGGATTAAGGGCATGCACTGTCACTGCCTGACTATTTTCAACTTTTAAAGGAGTCCACAGTGGAAAGACTTTGAACTTTTATAAGTGATTTAGAATTTTTATGGAAACTGGATATTTTAAAGATACTGAACTTTTAATGTGCTTGAATTTGTAAAGACTTGCATTTTTTTTTTTTTTTTTTTGGTTTTTCAAGACAGGGTTTCTCTGTGTAGCTTTGCGCCTTTCCTGGGACTCACTTGGTAGTCCAGGCTGGCCTCGAACTCACAGAGATCCGCCTGCCTCTGCCTCCCGAGTGCTGGGATTAAAGGCGTGCGCCACCACCGCCCGGCAAGACTTGCATTTTTAAAGTTAGTAAAATGATATTCTGTTATTATTAACATGCCATCTTGGGAATAAATGAGAAAAGAATTATTCTAATTGAAATCAATGTTTTGTTTGTTTGTTTGTTTGTTTGTTTTGTTTTGTTTTTGTTTTTGTCAAGTTGAAAGGGGCCAGTGGTCCTGGCTAGTTTTCTGTCAACTTGACACAAGCTACCATGGTTCATCACAGCATTAGTAACCATAACTAAGACAAATTCCTAGCATCCATGTAAAAACCCAGGCACAGTCACAAGCCTATCATTTCACCAATGTGGGAGAGAAACAATAATATTAATGAGGCTTGAGAAATATCAGCCTGGCTCCAAGATCAGTAAGAGACTTACTTGTCTCAAGAAAATATGGTTGAATATGATATGACAGGTGCCACACATCCACAGCTAGCCTCTGGACTTAAGTGCAGGGACACATCACCTGCACACATACATGTGCATAAACCACCAATATATGCTGCACACACACACACACACACACACACACACACACACACAAAACAAAGACAGAGAAGTGAGGACTACTTTGACACATGATGGTTCAACAGGGAGAATCTTGGCTTCTTCCTTGAAAACTGTGTTTCCTCAAGTGTGTATCTACCCAATCCCACCCAGCTGTGTGATCTGCTCAATGGACTGTCTGTCACATTATGGCCTATGGAAATTTATTCATCGTCTGAGGCTGCTTTTCACCCTTGAAGATAATGAAAGAACGTCTATAGACAGTTTGACCTGTTCAAACCAGGAAAATAGAAACTCTACCAAAGTCCAACAGAGATGATGGTAAAGCAGGACATGGTGCTGTAGACAGTTCAGGGATAGTTGCAGAAGCTAATGAATGAACAGGAAAGTTGTGGCTGCTCAAATACCTGCAGAGAGATGGTGGAAGTTTTGCAGGAGAGCATGCTGAACAGGGCCACATCTAAAGTCAGTTGGGCACTGAGAAATTAAAAGGAATTAAATGAATACTTAAACGTCAATATCTCATTGCATATCTTACAAATACTGGCTGTGTTCTTAACACTGGACTTGGCATTATAAGTTAACATTATAGAATTAAGGGAGATAGTGTGGTTCTGAAGATCTTGTGCATATGTTACTAGACATTTGCCCTTTGATGCATTAGAATTTAATTCTCAAAATGACACTACGGTTTCACAGATAAACACCTCTCTTTTTATTGACTTATTGCAGCACTTTAGGCCAGAAGAGTGAACCTCTAGGTTTCCATCAACTGAGAAATGCATAAGGAAAAATGTGATATACATTTATAGTAAAATACCATGTAGACAGATAGCCACTGGAACCTGTGAAGGGGGCTGGCTCAATCACAATGGAATTTGCCATGCATGAAAGTTTGAGTCGCGCATGCCCACGCACGTGTGTGTGTGTGTGTGTGTGTGTGTGTGTGTGTGTGTGTGTGTGTATTATACATATAAGTGATTAATTGCAAGTCACCAATTAAACATTGGTGTTACATTAAGGAAATAAATAAAAACACCCCCTTGGAGTCACTTAATCAAGTCCATATTTGGATTCTCTACTTCATGCTCCCTGTGTCTTCCATCCTCTGTTAGTCTGTTGTAAGAATCTGAATCTATGCCTGCCTGAAGGCTGTCTTATGAATCTGTCCTTGCATCTCTGTGTGTCTGTCCCTATATGTGTGTGTGTATATGTGTGTTATAAGAGCTGTGTGTTTGTTTTTGTTTTGTGTGTAACTACTGTGGGACTGTGTGCTTGTCTGTCCTTACCAATGAGCTTCTCTCTGTATTTATTGAACAGCATAGGAAATCATCACATGAGCAAGGAGTGGGATATGTTACAAAAATATTGAGCAGAGTTTAAGAAGGATTAAGTCACTGGCTCCAACTGATCCTCATTGACAACACTCTTTATCAACCATAAATTGTTGCTTTCAAACTTTATTATAGATTTTAGGAAATTGTTTTCAGCTTCTATATTTGTTGCTTTTGACAAATGATACAGACACATTGTTTTGGGTCAGGGCCATGAAATAGTAGATAACTTTACACTTCAGCTATGCTTTAGCCTGAATTATGAAGTTGATTCCTTGGGAAATCCAAGGCAAGTAAGGTTGATTGTTGCATTATTCTCTTGAAGGCAGGTTAAACAAAAGCTGAATACATAGTAGGATAGCAGTCTTAAGTGAACTAGGGGAGTATTGCTAATTCTGTCTGTGAGGTCCAGCAAACTTCCCAGTCTCAGGATATTAGATATAGTTTTATTATATTTCGTCAGCACAGAGTTGGATTCTCCAAAGATGGCATTTTAAAAAGTCACTCACAGTGACTCATACTTTTAATTCCTCTGCTGAGGATGAGAGACAGGAGGGTCTCCAGAGCTTTACTTCAGGTAGTCTTGCCTTCTTGGTGAATTACAGGCCAATGAAAGACCCAACTCAGACAAATTTTACCACAAAGATAATAAATATTGAGGTTATGGTATGTACAGCTAGATTTAAACATCACACTGATGTCTTGAACTGAATTATGTGGTCTCCAACCACTATATAATGTGCAACTTTTATGTTTTTATATATTGTGTAAATTAAATTTAAATTAAAAAGTATCATATTTTGAGTATTCATATTTATACATGTTAAAGCCAAGCGTGAGATATTGTTGATATTTTCAAGATTATGACATTTAATGCATAGCAGAAAATCTATTTTCATACAACCAATTGATAAACTCAAAATGAAAGAAAGGGTACTTAGAAGAGTGGAGGAGCCTGCCCACATGACCATGACAACTGCTTTACAAGTGATCCCAGTTATTTACTATCTCCATTTATGATAATGGGGCTACTGGCCTTGGCTGTCTTTTACCCAGGGCTATTAAGGAGAATAATTAAATAGTGTCTATAAAACTCCTTGAGCTCTTTGGAGAGGTTTTATACAAATCTCAGGCAGCATTATTCAAATGAAATTGCAACTCAATGTGGATTAAAGTAATTTAAAAAAAAACTGTAAGTATCTTTGCTATCTAAATCATCAGAAAAAAAAGTAAAGTGCTGTCTAATTTTTTTTTTTCAAATCCCATCCTAATTATATAACACTGTGAGAAAGGCAGGGGAGCCTCACCCCTGAGCATTCAATTCTTTAACCAGCTTGAATTCCAGCACCTGCCTGGAAATCAAAGATCTGGGAAATTAAAGAGATAAATTGTTATATGATATTTTGTTTGTGTTCTGACAAATAAAGCCTGCCTAGAGATCAAATGGCAGAGCTAGGCACTGGTTAACTATAGAGGCCAGGCAGTTGTGGCACTCACCTCTAATCCCATCACTTGGCCTGAGATCAAAGATGCAGGGTCTTGTGGTCTTTTTCTTCTGTGTGAGGCTCAGCTTTCAATACAACACACTCTCACTGAAGTCATAGAATGGAAGTTAGTTCATCAAGGAAGCCTGTACCCTGCAACTCCACCAATCAGTACTGGTAGAGCAGAGAAAAGAGTATGCTTGGGGCTCACTGATCAGTCAATTCACCTAAATTTGTTGAGCTCAAGATTTTGTGAAGACCTTGCTTCAAACAAGTTAGGTGGAAAGGTAACTGAGGCAGGCACCTAACTTCAAATTCAATGTACACAAGTACGCATGTATATGTGTGCATCCATGTCCACACAGGTACATGTGTACACACACATGAATATTTATAAACATAAATAACACACATAATAAATGCTAGCCATCTGTATATAGATTCTTCAAAATTTCTGAAATATTATATCACTTCAGGAATTATTGTGGCCTGGTGTTTCTTTATAAGGTCACTAGCAGCAACAAATATACACCCACTTTCTCTCCTAAGAACTGCTTGTTTTCCACCTACAAACTTGAATATGTGTGTGTGTGTGTGTGTGTGTGTGTGAGAGAGAGAGAGAGAGAGAGAGAGAGAGAGAGAGAGAAGAAGAAGAAGAAGGAGGAGGAGGAGGAGGAGGAGGAGGAGAAGGAGGAGGAGAGGAAGACTGTATATACCCATTACACGTAAGATTGAAAGACCCAGAAACCCTGATGTTTTTTTACCTTAACACAAAGTGTTTAATAAAATAAGACATAAGCAAATATGATATCCACATGTATCTTGGCCTTGCAGAGTACTATCCAAGGCTTAGTGATTTATGTTCACTTGCAAATTTCAACACTTTGTGGGATGCCTTTGTAATAAATGGGGGGTGGGACCAAGTCAGAAAGAGTACTCAATGATCAGAAATTACCATTAGGCTTATAGTCAGGTGCTTAACATGTTTTTCCCATCTCATCAGGCATTCTACATCACTATTCATGGCATTAGGTAACACTGCAGAGATTGGTGTCTTACACACTGAGCAGGTGAGCACTCACTCGCTCTTTGGTTTTCTGTTTTTCTGTATTGCATTTAGCCTTCTGTAAAATTCATTCAGTAAACAAAACTCATTTTAACTCCAAATTTAGTTTCAAAGTACTTGTTATATTATGCAAGTAATGTTATCAAACATCATGAAGCCACACTTGACTTTATATCATTGTCTGGACACATAAGGCTAGACATTAGAGGAAGTGGTTTCTAAAACTGCCTTGCAATGTGTGCAGCGGTAGATATCTACAAAATGACTGCACTGTGATTTGTCTATAAGCTAATTTGAAATGTAAAAAAAAAATGTAAAATGAATTTGTGGTTGCAAAAAATGCAGAGGATACATTGAAATAAATTGCATGTTTGTTAAATTTCAATTACTAATAATTAACTTTCTATTTTTATTCATTATTTACTTTAAAGTATAACCAAGGCAACCAAAATAATATGATCAGAATGGAGGCATGGCTCAAAGGTTTTACTCTGCAAAAATAAGGACATGAATTTATGTCTTTAGGTCCCACGTAAAATCGAGGCATGACTTGATATGTATGTCTGTGACCCTAGCCCTAGTGGGAGGAGGGAGGCAGACAGGGGAATCCAGGTGCACTTGGACTAGAGCAGTGTCCATGAAATAATGAGCATCAGTTCTTGTCTTAGTAAAATAAGGTAGAGAAGTGACTGAAGAGAAGGTATCCCAGCATCAACTTCTGGCCTTGGCAACACAAACCTACAAGCATATGCTCATGCATGCGAAAATGCATGCATGCACACACACACACACACACACACACACACACACACACACACACACATTGCTAATTATAATAATCATGTGACAAACAACTTAATATGATGCCTCATCTTTACATGGTCAATACTGGAAACTTAGCTATGAAAGCTGACTCTTCTCTCTGTGTCTATTATTCTTCTTTCTAAGGACTTCCATGTTTTTGGATTTGATTTTACTAAAGGTATGTTTTATTATAAGCATAATTATGTACAATTTAATGCCTCAGTGATGGCTCAATAGTTACGATCAGGAGAACATTTATTGTTCTTGCAAAGGAGCAATTTCAGATCCCAGCAACCAGATCAAGTGGCTCACACCCATCTATTGCTCAATCTCCAGGGAAACTAAATGCTCTGCTGGCTTCTGTGGACACCTGTTTTTGTGTGCATAAATCCACACATATACATATAACTAAAAATAAACATAAAATAATTTTAAAATAGGCATATGTATTTGTAGATTTATAACAATATGCTAAAAGTACACATTGCATATCTTATTTTATACATTTATCTAAATATTACTTCACAGATATAATTTTATCACTGACTCATTTCAGGAAAAATATTTGTCAATCTCTTTATTTGGTATTTGTTACTACAGTTTATTTACTGATGTATACTGTTCTAGTATGTAAACAGATCTGATGAGGAATGTCTTTCTGTACACTGAGAATATTTGTTGCTATGATTGGTTGATAAATAAAGCTGCTTGGCCTATTACAAGGCAGCTTGGAGAACAGAGAGATAGGAAGAAGGCAGGGAAAGATGCCAGCCACCACTGAAGGAGAAGCAAGGTGCCAAGAGACTGATAAAGCCATGGAACATGTGGCAAAACATACATTAAATGGGTTAATTTAAGATATGAGAGCTAGCTAGAAAGAGGCCTGCCACAGACCATACAGTTTGTAAGTAATATAAGCCTCTGTATGTTTAATTGGGTCCAAGCAGCTGTGAGATTGGGCAGGACACAGGAAAATGTTCAGCTACACAGGTTACAAACACTTTGCACATGTCTCTGAAGATGGGGTTAAGCTTGTGTGGATCTACGCATACACACACATAAGATTGCATATGTACATATTCATGCTTCTGTAGAGAGAGTCAGGTTTGTGCACATGTACACATACACAGATATGCTTCCATAGGTATACACACACAATTCTGTATGTGGAATCAGGTTTTGTGTGTGTACACATGCACACAATGTTTCTTTACATGTATATACATGCCTATCCAAATGGGATCATCTGTGTGTGAGTGTATACATAAAATCACATGTGGTTCCATAGGTACACATGCATGTGCTGCTGTGAAAATGAAATGCTTGCCCTTTACATCCCAGAACTGAGAACATGGGACAGTGTCTCATTGTGGCTGTGCTTATTTTACCTGTCCTCTAATGATTCTCAGCAAATTGTCATTTTTATACATTTTTATACTTTGAATGTCACTTTTCTTATAATTAATGCCATGGCTCAAGTGTAAATTTCCAAAGACCATGCAGAATTTCAAATTCATGCTTTCCTCTCTGTAGGTGAGGCTACTTTGAAATAATTAGTATTATGTGGCATAATGACAATGGAATCCTTACAAATATATTTAAACCCTTTATATGAAAAAAAAAAAAGACATCAGCTACCATCATCTCTGGTCATACGATATCCTCTAGTAAGTGGATTGATGGAGGGGGCCCAAACTCAATGTGAACGGGGCCATTCTGGAATTCTGGTCCTGAGTTATATGAGAAAACAGCCTGAGCAAGCCATGATTGGCAAGCCAGTAGGCAGCACTCCTCCATGGCCTCTACATAAGCTCTTGCTTCCAGGTCCCTGCCCTGTTTGAGATCCTGCCCAGATCTCCTTCCATGATGAACTGTAATGTGGAAGTATGAGCCAGATAAACCTTTTCCTCTCTGGTCATGGTGTTTTCAGACAGCAATAGAAACCCTAAACAAAACAACTCATAACATACATAGTCTATAAATTGAGAAAGCTATGCTTAAACCGTTTATATGTGGGGGTCTTATGTAATCATTTGGGGCAGGAGAAATAACTTATCAATTTAGAATGTGCATTAATCTTGTACCAGAATTTGGGTCCCCACATCTGTGTTAGACAAATGACATCCTCCTATAACTCTAGTTCTATGGGATCAGACACTACACTCTGACTACCTTTTGACCTCTTCAGGCACTTGCATTGATGTGTATACACACACACACACACACACACACACACACACACACACACATACACACACACATATATTTATATATATATTGTGCTTTAAACTGTGTCAACCACTATTTTCTTTTTTTGAATTTGTTTCTTTTATTGAAAGTAGATTGTTTTCATACAATATATTCTGATTATGATTTCCCCTCCTTCTACTATTGATAGTTTCTGCCTACCTCCCCTCTCATATAGATCCATCCCCTTTCTTGCTTTCATTAGAAAACAGACATGTAAGAAATAATGATGAATTAAAATATAATAAGATAAAATAAAAAAGAAACAAATTGAAATAAGACAAACCAAACAAACAGAAGAAAAAGATTCAAGAATGCTGTGGGATGTTCTGTATGCTAAATGTGTTGCTCTGATTGGTTAATAAATAAAATGCTGATTGGTCAGTAGTCAGACAGGCAATACAGGCAGGACAAGGAGAGAGGAGAATTCTGGGAACAGGAAGGCTGAGTCAGGAGACACACTGCTAGCCGCTGACATGACAAGCAACATGTGAAGATGCTGGTAAGCCACGTGGGAAGGTATAGATTTATAGAAATGGTTTAATTTAAGATAGAAGAACTAGATAACAAGAAGCCTGCTACAGCCATACAGTTTGTAAGCAATATACGTCTCTGTGGGCTTACTCAGTTGGGTCTAAGCAGCTGCAGGGCTGGCAGTAGAGAGATTTGTCCTGACTATGGGCCAGGCAGGACCAAAAACACTCTAGCTGTACAAGAAAAGTCACAAGAAATAAATATAGATGCATAGACATCCTTATACACATGTTCAGGAATCTCATAAAAATACAAAACCAGAATCCATAATATATGCAAAACCTATAGGGTAATAATAAAAATAATAATAAAAGTAAAAATAAAGAGGAATCCCTTAGAGGACATTATAAGACAAGGAACCACTAAAGATGCCAAATGAGTTCATTTTCTGTTGGGTATCCACTGCTGGCTGTATAGTATACCCTCAAGAGTAGTTTGTTTTTCAAATGCCCCTTAGTTTTCATAGTCTTTCCCAGTATTTATTTCCTTACCCCTCTTTTTCTCCCCCAACATCATTTGATCATTTTGTTCCAGTTCCAGTCTTAAATTGACCCATAATTCTTATTTATGTTCAGACATGGCTTGGTACCTTTTCCCAGTTCTGCCCTTACATCTTGCTTTTCATGGCAGTAGTGGCTGGCAGTATCTCCTGACTCAACCTTCTAGTTCCCAGAATTCTCCTCTCTCTTAGTCCCACCTATACTTACTGCCTGGCTACTGGCCAATCAGCACTTGATTTATTAACCAATCAAAGCAACATATTCACAGCATACAGAGCAATGGATATCCACAGCAACAGAGGAGTGTTCTCCTTACTCCACATCCTCTCCAGCAAACGCTGTCATCAGTGTTTTTAATCTTAGCCATTCTGACAGGTGTAAGGTGGTATTTCAGTGTTGTTTTAGTTTGCATATCCCTGATGGCTAAGGATGTTGAACAATTACTTAAATACATTTTGACCCTTTGAGAGTCTTTTGTTGAGAATTCTCTGTTTAGATCTGTAGCTCATTTTTCAAATGGATTGTTTAGCATTTTGATATCTAGTTTCCTGAGTTCTTTGTCTATTTTGGAGTTTATCCCTTTGTGAAATGTGGGATTGTTGAAGATCTTTTCCTTAACCATACCACAAAAACACTTGCTCAACTATGTTAAGAATAGCATTAATCATAATAGCCAGAACCTGGAAACAACCTAGATGTCCCTCAACCAAGGAATGGAAAAAGAAAACATGATACATTTATATAATGGAGTATTACTCAGTGGTAAAAAAAAAAAAAAAATGACATCGTGAAATTAGTAGGCCAATGAATAGAACTAGAAAAAAAATGTGAGTGAGGAAACCCAGACCCAGAAAGACAAACATGGTATGTACTTACTCACACATGGGTATTAAATCCAAAGCAAAAGATAACCAGGACACAATCTACAACCCTGGAAAAGCTAGGTAAAAAGGGCCATATATGGAGGGCTCCAGTAAAGAGATATAGTAAAGATCTCCTGGGTAAAGTCAGAATGATCTTAGAAGGGAGGGGAGATCTCTCTATGAGAGATCAAGATGGCCAAGTTGGCAAAGGGATGGAGAGATAGCAATGAAAGAGATATTTTGATAGAGAGAACCATTATGGGGTTAGGGAGAAACCTTGTGCTAGGGAAATCACAGGAATTCACAAGGATGATCCCAGCTAATACTCCTAGCAACAGTGTAGAGGATGCCTGAAGTGGTCTTCCCCAGTAGTCAGATTAGTATCATGATAGAACCTACATCCAGTAACTGATGGAAGCAGATGCAGTGATCCACAGCCAAGCACTGAGCTAGCTCCTGGAGAGAAGGAAGAGGTGTCGTATGAGCAAGGGGGATCAAGGTCATGATGAAGAAAACCACAGAGGCAGCTCACCCAAGCTGGTGGGAGCACATGGACTCTGGACTGACAGCTGGGAAACCTGCATGGGACTGAACTAGGCCCTGTGAATGTAGGTGACAGTTGTGAGACTTGATCTGTTTGTGAGGCCCTGGTAGTGGAATCAGGACTTATCCCAGGTGTGTGAACAGGCTTTTTGGAGCCTATTCTCTATGGTGGGATACTTTGCTCAGCCTTGATGAAGAGGAGAGGGGCTAGACTCTGTCTTAATTTGACATGCCAGACTTTGAAGACTACCCACAGGAGGCTTTGCCCCGGATGTGGGGAGGTAGGAGGGTAGGAGAAGGAGTGTGAGTGTGAACTGGGGTTGGTATGTAAAATGAAAAAAAAAATAAATAAAAAAGAAACACAAAAAACTTCAAAAATATTCATTTTATTCATTTCTATATGTGTAAATATGCCATATGTATGTGTCTGCCCATGGAGGCCAGAAGAAAGTGCCAGATTCTCAGTGGGTGGAATTATAGGTACTTGAGAGTCATCTCATGTAGGTGCTAAGAAATGAGCTTGGGTTCCCTGCAAAAGCAGCAAGTGCTTTTAACTGCTGAGCCATCTCTCTAACTCCCAAGTTTAGTATTTTATTAGTGATTTTATGCCATAAAATTTGAAAATCACCTGACAAATTATATATATATTAGCTATTAAAATGATCTGCCTATTAGTTATTAATCTTCTAAGGACTGCAAAATCTTTCCTCGCTCTTTTTTAAAAATTTTATTTATTATTCTTGAAGAGTTGCATGCCTGCTGGAGCCCATGGAAAGGTCAGATTGGTTCTGACTTTCCTCTTTTATTTGTGTATCAGGGATCAAAATCAGTTCATCAGGCTTGCTAGGCAAACATCTGTATCAATTGAGCCATATCACGGGCCTTAAAAGTTTTGTATTATTTATTTCTATTTTCAAATTATTATCATTACATTTTAAAAAGGTATGTAAGTTGTTGGAGAGTGATGGTAGGGTAAGGGGGAACTGGAGGTTAGGCAAAAGAGAATGAATTTTATCAAATTACTTTATATATATATAAAATTCTCAGACAATAAAAGGAAAAGGAGTTCCCTGTTTAGGCACTTGCAATCCTCATCTACTGACACTAGTCAATCAAAAAACATGGTTCTCTCCTCAGAAGTGTGTCAAGCCAGAGGCACAAAAGAGAATTAATTTCTAAATACAGTAGTCTCCATTCTAACAACGTCACACCTTTGGTCTCTTCCTGGTCACACATGCTCTGATCTGTCAACCCAGTTGCACCACACAATGTTTCAAACAAAGTCCACAGAGCAACAGGGCCTTGGCTTATCAGGACTGACACAGCAAGTGAGCTTCATTTTCAACCTCTGGTCCCAAAGGTTGTCAGAAGCAGCTTGGGGCTGGGAAGATGGCTCCATGAATAACAGCTCTTGCTGGACAAGGATCAGGGCCTGAGTTCATATCCCCAGAACCCATTAAAATCTGAGATATAGTCCTATGCATCTAGAACCGGGGTGTGGAAGAAGGAGGATCTCTGAGCTTGCTAACTATCAGCCAGGTTCCAAGCTTGGTGAGGCTCTCTTTATCAATGAATAAAGTGGGGATTCATTGAGCAGGATACCTGACATTCTCCTCTGGCCTCAACATACACATATATTTGGGTATATACTGTACACACATATATATACAAACATCATACTCCTCTCCCTGCAAATCAGTTTGCACTGATCTTTAAAACGTGATGTGACTTCCCTACTGTCTAGACTCAGGATGATGCCAACTCTTGAAGTTTTTCATTATTGTCCAAAAACACACTATAGGCTATGATCCAACTAGAGCATCCCAATAAACAATAAAGATACTTTATTCTCAATAGTAAAAAAAAAAATAGTAATAATGTTGAAGTCCCATTTTAATAACATTTCTTTGATGCATCTGATAAAAAACAGATACGTTATTGGTTTGCTGTAGTTTGTGCTAATCTCCATGATTGTAGAAATGTCAAAAGAAGGATATTTTAAAGATTATAATAAATGTACAGAAAAAAAAATGATGTTTGCCTGGCATTCTAAATGTATAAACCAATTTTAAGCAAATGAAGGCCTAGTCAAGGGGATATGGAGATGTTTTCCTTGCTAAAATGTTTGCCATTCAAGTATGAGGACCTGACTGGGTCCCAAACAGTGTTGTGAAAGTTGGGTATGGTTGTACACATATACAAACTCAGCTATGGTATGAGATGGGAGTGTTTGTAGTAGATTCCCAGAGCTTTATGGCAGACTGTTTAGGCAATTGGCAAGCACTGAATGTGGAGAGATCTTGTTTAAAAACAAACAAACAAACAAATAAAAAAAAAAACATAAAATAAGATTGGAAGAAAACTTCCTGGCATCAACCTCAGGCTTACACACACACACACACACACACACACACACACACACACACACACACACACACACACGCACACATACACACAGACACAGAACACTTATGTGGATATTATAGGATTATTTTTGCAGTTTATAGGATTATTTGTGAACTTGATTATATTGCAAGATTGCTTTAGTGGCAAGAAACATAACATCTGAAAATTTTGGACTACCCAATTATATGATATATTTCAGAGACCATTATGATCAATCTGTAACTGCCTACTTTACACCACCCGTGCTATAACAAGCAATGAGGATTATTTGAAGTGCAGCTCTATATTTAATAATAATGACATGTGTCAATAGACATTATATTTACATATTTGTACAGTTGACAAGCATGATAAAGCTCCCAAAGTATATATCCCAAGTTGTGAACTGTTAGTTGGAAGAAAAGTAAGATTGCAGATAGTATTTAATCATCTGTGTTTTTATAATTTCTACAAAAATTGATTTATTCTTATTTAGAAAGCAGCTTCACACTGGATTTTCAAAGCTGTAACATATTTAATATATACTCAAACTGTGTGCAAATTGAATTCAAATCTTGTGAAATTGATCCCACTGGCAGTTTCCTACACCTTCAACTTTGAATCCAAAGACATTGTTACATATAGTTAAATATGAAGAATTTCTACCTCAAAGATAATACTCCATATTTTAATATTTTAACTCCTTTTACATCTAGAAATTCTTGATTTTTTTGGCAGTCAATAATTTAAACATCCACCAAAGTGTAATTCATCCACCAGTAACCACACAGAACAACATGTGGAGAGTAGGCAAACAAGACAGATCTTTGTTGATCTCATGATGATCTGAGGACCTGCCCATGGATCTCTTGAAGTCCAGTCTCAGTGTGGTCTAATTACAAAGGGAATCACTTTACATCTTTTTAAACTTATGCATTTATTGTGCACTCATGGTATTAATAAATTATGTTATCCATACATAAAGGCAGCTACTATGCAAAGCAGAATGTATAATTACAGTATAAACTTTGAATAACAAAAACAAAACAAAACAGAAAATACTGAAAAAAAAACCTGAATTAAGTATATCATTCTAAAATCTAGACTCATCAATTAAAAATGAACACAGTCCACAAGGTTCATTTGACTAATATGCAGACAGACACAGGCCAGGGATGTATGAATTGTCATCCAGAGTCTGTTTTTTGCTCTGAATGCCAGGTCACTATTTCTATAGAAGTAATGACAGTGAAAATTAGCCATAGTTATTGTTGTTTTGTTGTTGTTGTTGTTGTTGTTACTAAGGTAAAATATTCTCATTAATGAGACTTAAGGACAGACAGCTTTACTTGGGCTCACAGTAGGAAAGGCATGGTGGTAAAAAATAAGACACCTGGACACATTGTACAGTCAGGAAACAAATGGAGATGAATGCTGGTGCTCAGTTCTCTTTCTTTTTTACATGCAACCCTGGACCACAGCCCAGGGAATGAGCTACCGACATTTCGGGTAGGTCTTACCAATGCACATAATGTACTAAGGAAACTCCTTTGTAAACATGTTGGTAGGCTATGCTAAGTTATATAATTCCTGAATGGTGTGCCCAGAGGCTTATCTCAGGAGAAATTTTAAATCAGGTGGAGTTAATATTTCATATTGACCTACTGAATTCTGTTTATGAATGACACAAAGACATTCATTGCATACCTATCTAAACTTATGAGCTCCAGTTTCACAAAATAGGTGGAGAATAATTGAGGAAGACAACCAGGGCCAATGCGCTACATGGTCTCCACCTACATGCACAGGCAGCATGCACATACAAATATGAAAATATCTATACATCACAAATATACATAGTAAAGTAAAATAAAATAAGTATGTATAATGCAAAAATAAAAGCAAATACATGCTTATATAATTATAGGTATTTCCTAGAAGGTGACAGCCTCTGATGTTTTAGGGAAATTTACAACACAATCAAAGCAAAATAAAAAGAAAATAGATACTGAAGGCACACACACAAACAAAAAAAATCCAAGGAAAACAATAAAAACTAACTAATTAATCTGTGTTTTTGCCAATTTCATACAAGAAATATTGGATTCTATGTACTGTTACTCATCCTTTCCTATTTCACTCCCAGCCCTGTCAGCCATACTTCTCCCTACAAGTTTGTTTCTCATATTCATACCATTTCCTTTTGTTTGGTTTAGTGGACCACTGATTTTTTTTTAATTTTGTATTTTTTTGAGATTATAATGTAACTATATCATTTCCTCCTTTTCTTTTCTTCCTCCAAACTCTTATATATTGGTAGCTGGGGGGCCAACTCCCAGCTACCTAGGCTATGCAAAAAAAAAAAAAAAAAAAAAAAAAAAAAATTCCAAGAAGGTGTTGAGGGCTTAGGAAAAATTCTTATCTGATGGCTAGACTTTTTCTATCTGAGGGTATTTAGAAATAAGTTTCTCTTTCTATCTGAGGGGTAAAATAAGGAAAAGCATACACTTTCTGATGGTGACTTACTCTTTTACTTCATCTAGAAATATCTCTTTCTCTGAAAATCTCTATATCTCCACAAAGATACATTCCACATTGTTATATTCTCCATACAGCCAAGTTACATTTCACATTGTTACATTCTCCATAAATTCTCCACATAGCCACATAGGTGTTTTTCCACGGTTATATCTACACATTTCTTCTTTACTGTTACATTACTTCACATATTCACCATTTATTCACACTTTACTCATCCACTTTCTCACTCATTCACTCTCACCTTACTCTCTTCTTCTCTGCCCAACTCTAGATGATTATATGCTACATTTTCTCTCTGCCCATTCAGGTACATCCATCACTCAGCATTCATATACTCACACACCCACTCTTTCCTTCTGCCCAGCTCTTGCCCCATTCCTTCGCATCACTTGCTCTCCCATAGCTCTATTCAGATGTATCTCTCTACACCACTGCTGCTCTCTCACAGCCAAACTCTGGACAATTATAAGCTACATTTTCATAGAGTCCAACCCAATATGATAACATAAAAGAATCAAGTAGTTTCTTTTAGGCTAAGAATGTCACATTGATCCAAGCACATAGCTCTAAGTTCGTGAGGGATCACAGACAGTAAACAATGGCTGAATCTTGAATGGTCAGGGTACATGCAGAAAGAGAACTACTTTGGGGAGCTATATCTCAGTGTTAACAGTCTGGCCTTGATTTAGCAATAATCAACACCTGGGGACTAGTCTTTGTTTATTTTCTGCAGAGGCAGCTTAGTCTGTTTTGAAATTTTTTCTGAAGTCTAAAGTTAGCTTTCTTTGAGACTGGGATTACTGTTACTTTCTTGTGTCTGTAAAGAACAATATTCTGGTATTGTTTCTGTTCATCAGAATTGTACAGCTTAAACAGAAATCATCTTCCTGACCATGCACAGCTAAATGTGTGTCCAAAAACACACAACTGGAGGTCTGTGGAAAGAAACACACAGCTATTCTTATTAGGGAGGCATAGCAATGGCATCCAAGAAAGTTACAGACAGAAAACAGTCACTCACACTCAATAACCCCACAGCTTTGGTAAGTGGGGTCCTGCAAAAGATAATCATGCATCTCTGGGTCTACTTGCTAAACACTTGTCACTGCTGTACATTTTCATGGCCCCCTTCAGCCATATCTACCTCCTTGCTCAATTTCAAATCAATTGTCTCTTTTATTATTAGCTGATGTTGCATGCATACATATATGTATATTCATATGTATTGAAAAATGCATAAATGCAATTTTTTCAGTCTGTATGTGACTCATACATATGGTTTTAGGTTGACAATTTGCTATTGGATAATCAATTGGTGTTCTTCCCTGGAGGAGGTCATATATCTCACTTAGTATTCTTTAATTGAAAATTAAAGTTCTCTGTAAGGTTGAAGGATCATGAACTTTCCCTTATTCACTTCTGTATGTCTAGTGTTGTCCTTCTTCATCCCATATTTATCCAATATTGGTGAAGCAGTGGGAATGTAGCTTTTGAAATTACTAGGAGACACAATCTCACAGCAAACTCTCCATACTTCAGACTTCTAAAAATCTTACTTCCCTTTCTTCCACAATGTGCCCTAAACCTTTTAGTTGAAGGAGTCTTTTAAGGATGCACTCACTGGTACCAGGCTACATAATTCTGCATCTTGATTGTAAATTGTCTTGATGAAGGATGAAGACAATACCAATTTGGCTAGATTCTAGAGTGTGGGGTAGGAACTCTGGCTGAATCATGCATCGTCTGGCTGGACACGCAGTCTGTGTGGGAAGAATTATCTATCAGAGGTAGTTCAGTGGGCTCACTGCTGGGTATACAACTGAAAACAGAAACTGCCATCCCCTAGAATACACTAATTGTCAATAGTTCTTCAGAGAGTGGCCCCATTGAACCAATTCTAGATTTTTTGGCTATGAAAAAGCCCTGTAGCTGGAAGTTTCTCCAGTCCTGCCTGGCCCCACAGTCAGGATGAATCTCTCCCACTCATGTCCAGCAGCTGCTAGGGCCCACACAGAGGCTTAGATTACTTAAAAATGACATCGCCTATGGGGGGGGGGTCTTCTTGCTAGCCAGCTCTTATAACTCGAATTAACCCATTTCTATTAATCTATGTTTTGCCATCTGTTGTATGGCTTTACTGGTCTGTTGGCATGTTGCTCTTTGGGCAGCAGGCGGCATCTTTTCTGCCTCTGCCTTTCTTCTTCCTGTGTATTTTCTTGGATTTCCTGCCTGTCTGTAAGCTGCCTTGCCACAAGCCAATGCAGCTTTATTTAATCAACCAATCAAAGTGACACATATTCACAGCATGCAGAAAGACATCCCACAGCACTTCTCCTTTTCTATCTAATCAAAAAGGAAGGTTTAAATTTTAACAGTAAAAAGGGACTGTAAACAGGGAATTCCTAGAAATAATGTTTCTTCAAGGAACAATGACAACAGAATAACACTCCCTTATGGATTATGTAGAATGTGTGGTAAAGGCAAACATTGGACTAATGAAAGTAGATCAACAAGGGACAGACAAGGTAATCCTTTGCCTTTGCCATCTGGAAAATGCCTGAGGGGCCTCTCACATTCCCCATGGCAAATTCAGTAGAGTCCTTTCCTGCCATCATTACGGCAATTGTAAAACAAAGAAACAAACATACTGCTCAGGGTGATATAACAGTTATAGCAGAGAGAAAAATTCAGGAGAAATCATAAAGTGAATTTTTTGGCAAACTTCTCCAAATGAAAAAAGACCAAAATTAAAAATATGAATACATGGCATTCTCATTGAGGGTCTCATAGACAAAGGTGTGGACATAATAATAATTGCACCATAATCCTGGCATCTAAAATGGCCTCTTCAGGAGGTAAATGTTTAGCTTGTCGGGACTGAAATAGTATCTCAAGTGAAACAGAGCACAAGATGGTTTAAATGTATAGGGTTAGAAGGACAGAGAGAAAAATTAAAAACATATATGGCTAAGATAGCCATAAATCTATGGGGCTGTGATTTATCACAACAATGGAAGGCTCAGATTAACATTCCTCCAACCTCAGAATGAACCATAAACTAACATGTTTCTGAGAAAAAAAATATTAGAAGGTATTATAAAGAGCAGTCCCTAGCCATCAAGATTGTACAAGACCAGGGTACAACAGCTGTTGATCTTTCAAAGACACCAACAGCTCTAACTTTAAAATGATTAGCAGACAAGCCTGTATGGGTTCAGCAATGGTCTTAACAACAGATAAATTACAGGCCTTAGAACAAATGGTACAAGAGCAGTTAAATGCTCAGAATATTGAAGAATCAACCAGCCCTTGGAATTCTCCTGTATTTGTTATTAAAAAGAAATCTGGTAAGTGGAGAATGGTAACAAACCTAAGAACAATTAACAAGGTAATTCAGCCAATGAACTCTCTACAATCTGAAATTCCTTTGTCTACTCTGTTACCTAAAAGATGTCCTCATATAGTAAATTGATTTAAAAGGCTGTTTCTTCTCAATATCCTTACAAGAAAAAAAAAACAGAGAAAGATTTGCCTTCATGGTACCTACCTACTTATAATAATTCTCAGCTGTTTAAGAGATATCAATGGAGGGTTCTCTCACAGGGAATGTTAAATAACCCAACTCTGTGTCTTGTATGACAGCTGTTGGAAGTAATATGTAAACAATTTCCTAAGCCTATAATTTATCATTACATGAACAATATTTTACTAGCTGATTCAAATGCAGATACCTTAAAAAAGCATGTTTGAAGAAGTAAAGAAAAATTTGCCTTGTTGGAGATTACAAATGGCTCTTGAAAAGATACAAAAAGGAAATTCTATAAATTATTTAGGATATAAATTAGGTCTACAAAAATTAGACCCCAAAAGGTTCAAATTTGGAGAAATTGATTATGGATTCTTCATACTTTCAAAGATTATTCAGAGACATCTCCTATCTATGGACTGCTATTGGGGTAAAACATGATGAAATAAATAATTTGTTCAAAATCTTAGAAGGTGACAAGGACTTAAATAGTCCAAAACAATTATCAGCCAAAGCTGAGAGAGAATTGCTTTGTTGGAAAAGAAAATACAGGATGCATATGTGGATCATGTTGATGACAAGCTTGATTGCATTTTGCTTATTTTACCCTCTAAGCATTCTCCTGACTAAGACATGGGTCAAGAATTTGTGGTTCAAGGGGTCATGGGGCCTATAGGAGAACCTATTACTACTTATCTGCTAGAATTAAACCAACTCCTAATGTCTTACATTATACCCATAGATTACTACCTTCTTAACCCTCACCAAAGAAGCATCTTATTGCAGTATATGGCAATTAACACAGAGACCTAAAATTAGTAAAGGTATAATGAATAAAGACTTTGCAATTCTCAGCCCTAAACAGGATACCTGCATCAGAACCCATCCTCCAATGGTTCAAGGGTCATTAAGAAAGAGGGGGCAGAAAGCTTTTAAGAGCCAGAGTTGATGGATTCCTGCAAAGAAACAATGTTTTCCAGGCTGCACCATGTGAGCTGCACATCTGAGATCCCATCAGTTGTGCCAGCATGCACAAGACCAGCCAAGCTTAAGTCAAACAGCATCTCACTGTGGAGAAGGGACAGGGGCACAAAGTTCTACTCTTTGCTAAAGAGCTATCTGCCATTAATATCTGTGAAGAAATGAAAACCTACTTTTATTTAAGGGTGTTTTCCCCAAAGGTTGATCATACTACAAAGGAAGGCCACACATCCAAGAGTATATGGGAAGCACCAACTGAATTTTAATTTGATTTTGATTACCTTTTTCTTATTAAAGAAGACACAAAATTATGTGTGTGGAGAAGGATGGATAATGGAGAAGTGGGTAGAAGGGTAAATATGATCAAAATACATTGTAAAAAATTCTCAAAGAATGAATAACAAAATTAGAAAAAATAAAAATGTCATACAAACTAGAAAAATAAACGTTTGAACAAAAAAGAGTATTTGAAATTTATTTTATTGTATATTTTAAGATTCTCTAGAGGAATAGGAACAGTGGTATTAAAACTGTATGTGGATTTCTATGTATATAAGTATGTGCATGTGTACAGTCATGTCTTTGAAAAATCTAGTCCAGCTCTCTAGCTGAGTCATGAGCAGCACAGCAGCAACAGGGCAGTCAACTTAACAGTGAGAGGGGGACCAAGCCTGCAAGCAGCAGGATGATCTTCCTTGGGACATACCCTTTTCATCTGGTCTACTACTGGAAGGTGCTGACTACAGTCAGGTTGGGTCTTCTT